>NC_083358.1:50642645-50984311 GCF_030254825.1 Meriones unguiculatus | reverse complement strand
TTACTGTAATTAGTACTGAGATCTGCTAAGCGATTTTTGCCTGACTGAAGCAACAAGACGTTAAGTCTTTAAGTGATTGTAGTATTTTTAACTTATTCAAAATATATTTACCAGCTATACATTTTCTTCCCTCTGACAAGCTTATTTTGAAGTTAGAGAGAGGGAGAGAGGCAATTAAGCTCATATGGCTAGGCTTGGATCCCTAAGGCTCCAGAGAGCCCTGGAGCTTCCTCAGAGGCTCATAGGCAACGAAGTCCTCTGAGTCCCTCTACCCCAGCAATTGTTCAGAGCTCACATGGCCCGGGGCAGGGCCCTTGTAAGTATTGCAAATTTCATGAGCTTCTTGGGTCTCTTGAGATTTGGGATATTTCAATCCAGAGGAGACATCTGCATGGCCTCCCAGCTGCTGCTCTTGCTTCAGTATTTATAATAGAGACTCAGCCATGCCCACACCCCCTGGGGAGATTACAGTAGGAAGACACAGGCCACAGGGTTTCGTGGTCCACTGCAAAGAAGCAGAGCATAGTACACTGATGTTTTCCACACATTCTCTCTGTGTGAGTTTTCAGTTTATTTACACACTTATCATTAGCCCCTTTTTGTATGAATGGTCTGGGAGGCTTAGCTACATGTATAGTCACTTAAGGGGGATAAGACAAATGTCTCTATGTTCATTTCCATTTCTCAATAATTTACGTTCAAAGACTTTCTTATTCAAGGTTCCTTAGTGTAGGACTGTTTGTATCAATTACAGATAAAAATACAATACTTCAGCTCAGAATCATAGAGGACTACTGCAGTCAAAGCCAATGAAGTACAGAAATGATTTGCCAGAATGTCTGTTATTCCTTTTAATAAGACATATGAGCAAAACGGGATTCACACAATTACTTTGTCCTTTGGGGCTCATGCTGTCTATGCACACAGTTTGTGGGTGCCGTGTCCGTGTCTGTGGTATAGATACAGGTAGGTGCCGGGTGTCTTCCTTAGTTCCTCCCCACTTTGTGTTTTGACCCAGTTTTCACAGTGGAGCAACTGGAAAGAACAAGGCCGACATGGTTCTTTTTAATTTCTAACTCTTGTACCAACTACTAGCTCTCATGTTGACTTTAATTGTCCAGCCTATAAAGTGAGAAAGTTGGTTGAGCTGTTTCAAAGAAAGAGCTACAGAGAGATGTCCCCAGCCTTTTGGGCTGCATCTTGAAGGTATTAGATTCACTGTGAGAAGCCATGATTTTCCGTTTGGAGGGAGTTTATCGATCACTAATAGACTGACCACAGCTACGTATGTGCTGCCCTGACATGTGAATGGGGATGTCAATAGATCCACTTGCCATTTAACAGCATCTGGCTAAGCAACCCCACCTGTCATTTCTTTTAGCTGCTACATACATTTGACAGTTACAGGAGGGAGAGCCTGAGTTTCTGTAAATGTGAGTTTCTTCAGCCTAGGGAAGTTTGGTATAAGAGCAGCCCAGAAATGATGAGTTGTGTCTCTCTCCACAATGATAATGCAGGATGGACACCAATTGACCCTTGTCTGGAGCACGTATTTCATAAGCTGCTTGTGGATCAAGGTGCCCAGGTGACATGCTTAGTGCATGTGATGTTGTCGGATTGTAAAACTTAGCCTAGTGAGAATTGTCATTTCTGTCTGTATTCAGGAAATACTCTTTATCTCAGCATGTGCAGTGTTGTATCTTTATAACATTGCTCTTTGAGACTGTTTTTTCTGAAAAAAATCTGATTTGACTCTTGGTAAATTTCATAAGTTTGAAAGATGGAGCTTGCTATAGCTGGTGTGTGTTACTATAACAAAATACTAGAAACACAAGTGTTTTTACTAAACAAAATGTTCTTGGTTACATCTTTGGAGGCTGTGCCCTCCAAGATAGCAGGAAAAACATCTTGGAGGCATCTTTTGTCCTCCAAAGGTCAGAAAAGGCAAGGATGCGGGAGTGCTAAGCTGCCCTGAGGCTTTCCGCGGCATCTATCTGTGATGAAGGCAGAGTCCGTGTGACACAAGCCCCTCTCTGCGGCCACCACCTCTCAGGCCGGTCCTGAATGCCACAGTCCTCCATGCTGATAGTTTATTTTCCAACACACCAGATCATTAAATCATATATGAAGTTTTAAGGAAATTTTCTTACACGTGAATTTTTGCCCATAGATTTTTTAAAATTTATTTATTGTTGTATTAATTACAGATTATTCACTTTGTATCCCATCTGTAGCCCCTTCCCCAAGTTTACTGATAAGGGGAAGTCCTCCTCTCCTTCCATCTGACCCGAGCTTATCAGGTCTCATCAGGACTATCTTCAGTGTCTTCCTCTGTGGCTTAGCAAGTCTGCCTCCCCCCTCAGGGGGAGGTGATCAAAAAGCCAGACACTGAGTTCTTGTCAGAGACAGTCTTTGTTCCCATTACTAGGACACCCACTTGGACACTGAGCTGCCATATCTGTGCAGGGGTTCTAGGTCATCTCTATGAATGGTCCTTGGTTACAGCACCAGTCTCAGAAAAGACCCCTGTATCCAGATTTTTTGGTTCTGTTGCTCTCCTTGTAGAGCTCTTATCCCCTCCAGGTCTTTCAATCTCCCCCATCTTTCATAAGATTCCCTGTACTCTGCCCAAATTTGGCTATGACTCTCAACATCTGCTTTGATACTCTGCAGGGTAGAGTCCTTCAGGGGCCCTCTGTGGTAGGCTCATGTCCTTTTCCCTGTTTTCTCCCTCTTTGCCTTCCTGAATAAGGATTGATCATCTTACCCAGGGTCCTCCTTCTTGATTAGCTTCTTTAGGTGTACAGAATTGAGTGTGATTATCCTATATTCTATGTCTAATATCCAGTTATAAGTGAGTTTACACCGTGTGTGTCTTTCTGCTTTTGGGATACTTCACTCGGGATGATCTTTTCTAGTTCCCACAATTTTTCTGCAAATTTCATGATTTCCTTGTTTTTAATTGCTGAGTAGTGTTCCATTGTGTAAATGTGCCACAATTTCTGTGTCCATTCCTCAATTGAGGGGCATCTGGGTTGTTTCTATCTTCTGGCTCTTACAAATAAAATTGATACAAACATGGTTGAGCAAATGTCCTTGTTCTATGCTTGAGCTTCTTTGGATATATGCCTAGGAGTGGTATAGCTGCTAGTGAGGTAGTAGTATTCCTAATTGTCTGAGAAAGCCCCAGATTGATTTCCAAAGTGGTTGTACAAGTTCACATTCCCAAGGGCAAAGGAATAGGGTTCCCCTTTCTCCACATCCTCTTCAACATGTATTGCCAATTGAATTATTTTTCTGTTTGTTTGTTTGTTTGTTTGTTTTATCTTAGCCGATTCTTATCGGTGTTAGGTGAAATCTCAGGGTCATTTTGATTTGCATCTCCCTGATGACTAAGGGCATTGAGCATTTCTTTAAGTGTTTCTCTGCCATTCAATATTCTTCTTTTGAGAATTTTGTTTAGCTCTGAGCGGCAGACTCTGCTTCCTTTCTCTAGAGAAATTTTCTCTAGAGAACACTGCTATGTGAGTTATACAGAAGATGATTTAGACAGGACCTTGTGTCAATATTTTGTTTATATTTATAATTTCATGATTGCAATGAAAAAAATCCATTTTAAATTGCTACTTCATGATTTATAAGAGAATTTTGAATGTATTATCTCAGTTGACCCCACAAGCATTCTAGCTGTAAAAAAAAAAACACAAAAACAAAAACAACAACAAAACAACTGATCATTGTAATTCACAAATAAAATAATTACTCCTGAGACAGGTTCAACAACTTACAGACTAACAACCACTATTTGTGACTATTTAATATGGCTTAGATGTTGTCTTAAGCATTTTGTAATCATTATTTAATTTCTTCCTCTTTTACGTCCTCTGTCTGTCTGTCTGTCTGTCTGTCTCCTGTTCTGATTTTGTAGACGATGTAGTTAAAGCCGAGGAAAGCTAAGTGGCATGAATGAAGCCTCTGTGACAGGAATGGCAGGATGGGGCAGAATCCTGGGCAACTGACTTTGTGAGCTTGCCTCTGCATGTGCACCCTGCTAAAGGGCAGACACAATGTGGTTCACACTAAGATCACACTCCCAATAAATTGTTAGTTTCTGTGAATAATAATTAGTTTAGTTTTCTTAGTGTATTGAAAAACTCTTCATGTTTTAAGTATGTGTGAAAGGAATATGTTATAGAAAACCACAATTAGCCTTATACTAGAAACCTGACTTAATTGTGATCAATGCACACTTCCAACAATATATGCAGACCAATTGTCTCCCTTGACAATGTCACAGACTGTGTGATTAACATGGAAATTAGCAGAAAGCTGTTGATAGGACTCAAGTGTGAAACACAGTGGATGTGCTTCTGCTCCGAGGTGGGTTCCTGCTCTGCTTGCCAAGGATAGCCTCCAGCTTCTTCTCCCAGTTGCCAGTGGAAATTACTAGCATCTTTAAATCACTGGAGTTTATTCTTTCACTATTGAACTCTCTCTTTAAGCACAAAAGAGAATATTTTGCTTTTAGAGAACAACTGGTATGGGAACAGAAAAGATTAGGTATAAGAGAATTTTTTATTCCTGTTTCAGTTGTTGTCTTGGAGGTTTGCTGTCTCCATCTGCTAACTTAGGCCTAGTCCTGGAAGTTTCTAGCCTCCATATGGTCTAACCTAGGCCTACAATGTTTTCTGCTTCTGAGATTTAATGATGGAAAGCTCACCCTTTCTTGTTCCTACTGCGCTCTGGGCTGATTGGTTCAACTCAGCTGTTCTGGCTCAAAATCCTCTCTCAGCTAACTTATTCAACCTGGCTTCTCTCTCAGCTTGTTTATCGCTAAGCTTAGCCTCAAACTATCACCAGCATTCTGCTCTAACATTCTGTCTCCTTCTCATTCTTTGGTTCATTCTGTCTTCACCTGAGTTCTTTCTCTGCAACCTGTCCTCTATTACTGTCCTGGTAAAACTCTGCCTTCTCTCTCTCTCTCATTGCCCCTTACATAGCTTCCCTTTTCTTTCTTCTCATGAGAGTTGGAAGTATCCTATTCTGTCAAATCTTTCTCTGATTAATCACTTTTTTCTGCCACCAAATTAGACCTCACTTTCAAATATAGGTGCTTCCTTTTACAAATTAATTTTACCTTCATTGTTTGAGATTAAAGGTATGTACCACCAAGTGTGGACCTAAGCTTTTCTTTACCTGAAACTGTCTCTATACCACACTGGCCTTGAACTCAGATCTGCTTGCCTCTGTCTCCTAGATTAAAGGTGTTTGAATTCCGGACAGATTACACAGACCTATCTCTTTTGCCAGAACAGCCATGTTCTGAATTAACATTCCTCTACACTTAGTGTCTGCCCTGAAGTTCTTCCATACTAGTTGAGTAGGGGAGATCTCTTCTTTGCTGTGGGCACATGCTCCTGTGCAAACAACTGGACCAGTCACAGGAGGGTCGAACAAGTCAAGACACAGCAGATCTCTCTTTTCTGGTTTCTCTGCAATGACACCAGAAATTTGTTTGCAGCACTCAGTGATACATAGCAAATACAGAAAACAAACCAAACAAACAAAAACTTGAAAAGATTCTTACTCTTCTAACTCAAATCAAAATTGATTTGAGAGGAGTTTCTGGTATTATTAATTGGTGAAATTATACCTGCATTCATTACTTTTCTTTGCACTATGACCAAATAAATGCCCACTGAGATGCACCTTAAAGGGGGGAGCATTGGAGCACAGACCCTCAGAGTGAGGGGGGCATGGCAGCAGCAGAGTGAAGCAGCCAGCCACGTTGTGTCCACTGGCAGAGGTAGAGTGACACGGAAGCCGGTGCTCGGCTTGCTCAATTCTCATTCTTCTTTTGTTCAGCCCAGTACCTCAGCCTGTGGATGATGCCGCCATGGCTATTCCCTCCTCAGCTTCTTCACCTGGGAATGAATTCACAAGCACGAGGCACACCGGAGATCAATTCTAAGTCTAATGGGTGCTGTGGATTGATCATTGCTTCCCCATCGCTTTCACAAGTCTGTCCCAATATAGACTGGAGTTTAAGATTGTTGCAGTTTGCTTAGCTATTCCTCTCTGTCTGACAAGCATTGTGGACATTTAGCAGCTCTAGTTATAGCAGGTATCCCTATTTCTGCAAGCAAGAAGGGAGTGGGTGTGCTGTGGACAGTTCATCAGATAAGGTGCAACTCCAGTTTTAAATAATAGGCTTCCCCTGTACTCAGCTTTCACTCTTATAGCAATACCATGCAAAGGACAGATTGTCTGACAGATTGTCTATTACGGCTTCTTCAGCATTTCCTGCCATTCATTTTCCTGCTTAATTCAGAGCATGATCATTCAGTACACCTGTTGATCTTTCCCAATTGTTATTGATTTAAAATCAGCCTAATTTTGAAAATCACTTTTTTTGTGATTTGAGGAATTGTTTAAGACCCTTACTCCATTGTCTTGGCTGTCCCCATTTGCACTATGTTTATAACCTTTTATAACATCACACATTTTCTGCCAGATGCTTAGCTGTTTCCATATGAAGAGATTACCATGTCAAAAAGAACTGGGTTTATACTTCAGCCTAGGGATAGAGGTTTGAATCCTTGCCTCTCCTAGGGGACCAGAAGCTCCAGAGACTTTAATTACTTTGATAGTCACTTAGATCTTAATTTGAAACTACTCTGAGTCATTGGCTGATGTCTGAAATATGTCAATAAAACAAACAGACCTTGAGGTGGCATGCCCAATCATCTTTGCCATCGTTGGTAAACCTCAGAATTAGTAAAACCTAATTACCTTGTCACACTATAGAACTGAAGAATAAAATAAATAGCCCACTCATTCCCCATTCCTGCTCCCACTTTTCTGGTAGTTCATTAGGTAATAATATTATGCATATAGTAATATCATGTATATTATTCTTCAAAGTCTTAGCTGTCACTGAAGACCCTGGCAGTGGAACTTCAGGAACTGGCTTTCCCCATTGTGGTCTCTAGTGATGAAGGTTGACATTTAAAACCTATTGAGAGCAATGAAAGAAAGAAATGAGTAGCTTTGAAAGTAAGTGAGATGGCTAGAAACAGTAGCTTCCCACTCTCTGACTGTTGGCAAAATTCTGTGTCTAATCACTGCTATTCAGAATCTCCTCTACCTGACTTATTCCATAAGTTCTGTGTTTGTGGATTCTGTTCTGCATTAGCCCAGTGTCCTAACTGGAATACTGTATGTGAGGTCTCAGGGAGTCATGCTCTGCCTGTGTGGATCCCAGGATGCAGGGCTGAGGAGAGGTAACAGCCCCATAGCTTGCCTGTCTGTAAGCTCCTTGTTTATTTCCTAGACAAAGACTTATCATTTTCTCTTCTCCTGTTTTACACACTTAAACTAACACATTACTTCTTTCTTTGCTCTCTTCTTTTTATATAAATTTATCTTTTTCATAATTTATTCACTTTATATCACATTGCAGCACCCTCATCTCCTCAAGTTCTCACCCTCCCTCTCTCTTCCCCCCTATACTCCTCCCTTAGTCCACAGAAAGGTGGAGCCCTTCTCTCCTACCTATCAAGTCTCATCAGGCCTGCTTACATCCTCTTCCTCTGTGGCCTAGCAAGGCTGCCCCACCTGGAGGAAGTGATCAAAGAGTGGGCCTTTCTTCTCCCTTATTTGCTATTTGTATTTAGGCAGTCATCAGTTCTGTAACCAGCATGGAGTCATGTACTTAGTGGCCATTTATTATGAGGTGAACACCCTCTCACACACATTGAGACACTCCTCAGGTGGCCTTGGACTGACCTAGTTATCATCCCTTTATTACTAGTTGGTATTAAGAATAACTGTGATCAGCATCCTCAAATATGGAGAGCTTGGTTCTTTATGAGCCCAGGAAAACACTCCAGGCTATTGGCCCAGGAAGTTGCAAGGCATAACCCTTTACCCAATGCAACAAAAGACACAGAACCATCTGAGCTATTCTATCTGTGGTGCAGGACAGCTGTCTTCAACCTGAATATATTCAGCAACAGCAACCTATAGGCCTCTGCCATCACTTCCTGCCTATCTGTAATTAAAAGACCCATTTCTTCTGATCTGTGGTAGTTTAGGGTATTCTCATCAGACTCATAAGTTCTTCTCTAATCCTCAGTGTGCTTTGATGTTGTTGTGTGATTTGAACCTTTGTTTTATAGAAGAGAGCTGAAGCCACAGAACTGGATCACAAAATTAAATTAGGAAGTGTTTAAATCTGACTTTGAATCTTGGCAATATGGCTGCAGTCTACAGTATTAGTGGCTGTGTTCTAAAACCCTTCATTGACTAAGGAAAACCTTGGGAGATTCTCCTCATAAAATGACTGCAGTTTGGTGACTGTAATAATAAAATATGCATACAATCTTGGAAATGTTATTTTCCTTAAATTTTATGTGATTAGTCAGGATTACAAACTGGCTCTCTTGGCATAGTTTGTTAGTAGTGATTCATCATATTCTAATAGCAAAAGCATATATAAAGCCCTTCCTGGGACTTTCAAAGCAGTCACTTCTTTTACACAGACAAAAGTACAGCTGAGAAATCTAAATATGTATTTAAATGTACAGAAAATCATTATTTTTCCCCAACTAAGCCCTCTATTATTCCTCTGGAATTTTACTTTGCCATGCAATGGATCTTTTGTTGGTGAGATTTTCTTGAGTTATTCATTGACAGCTGCAAAACTGCTTTGCCAAGTTAAAAATGAAATCTGTATTTTGCAAGATAGTTATTTGTTAAACATGAGATGATTCGTTTAGCTGCCTGTTTATAGTACCTCTCAAGAAATGTAACTTTGGGAATATATTTTTATTTCAAATGACTATTGAGATATCATTATACTCGTCCCTATTTAGAGCCCTTCTCTCTCAAGACTGTAATATCCTCTGCAATTAAACACTATCAAATGGACTTACTGTTTTATTTTTAAGTTTCTTCATATTCTTCATCCTTATTTTTTATTTTTAACTCTTTTTATAATTTTCTTTATTTATCTGCTTACTAGAGAAATATAAACAGATGGAAATTATGTTTTAGATGCCCATTAAGAAGGCCACAAAAGCTGGAGAGATGGCTGCACGGCTAAGAGCACCTAGTAGGCACTCCTCCAGAGAGTGTGATGCGTCAGGTAGCCTCAAGAGGAACCTACACACATGTGCACACAGCCTCACACAGGTGTACGCACAATTATAAATAGAAGTGTAGATTTTTAAAAAGAATTCCAATGAGAAGGATCTCAGTGCAGTGGTGCAGCCTTTAAGCCGTTCTCACCCAGGCTGCACACCTGCTCTAGCCTCCTTTCTTGTCTCACCCTGGATTCCTTCTAAGTTTCTATACCCTACTGCTCATTACGTGCATTTTGAGGATCACTGGTGAAAATGGATACTTAGCAAGAAATTAATTAATGCATCATGAAAACATTTATCTTTTTGTTGTTTATTGAAACTATTTTCATGCTAGGCATTTCTTGATTTGTTTCTCTGTCTCTCATTGTCATGTTCTTGATTGAAGCTTGAGCAATCATTAATCAGTGTGTGTGTGAGTGTGCGTGTGCCTGTGTGTGTCTTTGTATCTAGAAATGCATGTTTCATAATTATCCTTAGTGTGTTAGTATGATTGTTCATTTTTGTTTAAGATAATTTTAGTGACAAAAATGTATAAAGATGATAATTGTACCCTGAAGGGAACAGCAGATACTTGGCTCAGATAAAAGCCAATACTTGGCTCAGACAATCTAAGATTTGATCTGATGTCTGTTTCAGATATCAGTCTCAGAGAACTCTGGAAGTTCCAAAGAGAACTCTGGGAGGGGAGTTGTGTGATGTACATCAAACATGGAGACATAGCATGCTCCATCTGTGGTGGTCACTGAAACTAGATGGCTCTGACCTGGAACGAATAATGTGTCTTAACTGCTCCATACGTGGGCTTTGAGCCAGTCAGTGACACATGAGTAGCTAACTCACTCCTGGGATGGGGTGTTGTTTACATAGGGTTGCCAGACTGTCTGGGGGTGTCCTTGTGGTTCCTTGCCCCACTGTATGGAATCTGGTCAGAGTGGTGAATTGGACTTAAGTATTGGTAACCTATTAGTCTTTTGGAATGATCAGGGCATAACCTATGCCAATATTGCTGTAACATTCTTACTGGCCTCTTAATGAGTCCTGCTGTGAGCTTAGAAAGAACAAGGAAGAATGAGCTTATTAAGCAGTAAATCTCAAAGGCTGAAAACATTCTAGGCCTAGGTTAGATGGTACAGAGGCTAGAAGCTTTCAGGACTAGGAATAGGTTAACAGATAGGCAGCAATCCTCTGAAACAGCAATTGCAATAGGCGAATAAAAGTTCCTTTTACAACTGAGTTTCTGAATTTGTCTATTCCTATTAAATAAGCTATATCATTTCTGGAAGTTGTTGAAATTCTCTTTGGGAAGTTGATTCTTTACTCAAAATCACCTATGTAGAGACAAAGGTGTTCAAAACGTTGAGGGATTTTAACATTTAGGATGATGTGTACATCTCATTACTGTGGAATGTTGGTTTGGGGACATTGATTCTCAAACCTTAATTCATGTATTTATCAACTGAGGATCTTGTTAAAATGCTGGTTCTGACTCAACACATTACTGAATGCTCAGCAACTCTGAACTCCCAGCAAATTCTCAGTAGTCTTAAGAGTTCTGTGTAATGCGACCCTGAAACAGTCTATGATTGTGCTGGGGAAGGCTATGTCACTCAACCCTGTGAACAATTAAGTAGAAAAAGCATAGAACTGAACAGTTATGATAAAAGATGAAGTGGCAGCTCTTGGATTGGTTCCAGTTCCTAACCTCATCTCTGTGATTACTTCCTCTTTTATTTGGTCTCCTCTCCTTTTTTCATTGTTTAATACCTTGAGTGATAGGCACTGTAGGCAAAAGCATGGAGTGGTCCCTGCTGTTGGAGTGAACTTGGAGCAGATCATTCCATTCAGCTTCCAGGCTTTCAGACTAATCCTGACATGCCAGCAGCATATAGCCTAAATGTGCTTCAGGACAGCGCCACTACAGTGAATTATTTTCCCTGAAATATTCTTCACTTACATTTACAAATGATATAAGCCAATTTTAATATATTCATGTATTTAGGCAAAATCAAGGAACTATGTTTAACTCTGTGTAATTACCATGTTTGGGAATCCTTATCATTTTAGAATACAAAGAATCACAAATGCTATGGTAATACAGCTATGCATATCATGTCATGACTAAATTTACTGTTCTTGGCAACCATTTTTTTTTTTTATTCCTACTCTGCAGACTAGTTAGATTTCTTTCAAATTGACACTGGTTAGACTCACCTGGAGACAGAAAACTCCAATTCATCAATTGGAGACTTGCTTCCAGCAGATTGGCCCATCGGAATGTCTGGAGGGCAGTTTCTTCCGTGGTGGCCCATGGAGGAGAACCCAGCGCACTGTGGGTGTTGTCATGCCTGAACAAGTGGTCGTGGGTTGCATAATAAAGGTAACTGAATATAAGCAAGCCAGGAAACAGTGGTCCTCCACATTCTCTACTTCAGTTCCTTCCTCTAGATTTCCCTCTTGGGCTGCTGCTCTGGCGTATGCCCTATGAGCAGAATAAACTCTTTCTGCCTCATGTTGCTTTTGGTCACAGTGTTTCTCACAGCAGCAGAAGTGAGACCAGAATAGTCCATATTCAGAAAAATTGGAACAGCTTTTCCACTAGAGTGAATCCAGATAGGTACTTTATGTAGCTAGTAGACAGATTACATTTTTTCCAGATATGACCAGAATCAGAAGTGTGAAAGTTCTCTCTTTAAACCCTTTGGTTTGTGGAGAACTGCACAGAAATTAATCTCCAAACAGCTTCCTGGAGAAGCCAAGCCTTCCTCTTTTAAAGAGTCTTTTTTCTTTGTCACATTCTGACTTCTTAGGAGCTTTAAAATATTTTCACATATTCTTATGAACTTCATCTCATTAAGGTCTGCTAATTTCACTGAGTTACCAGACTCTTACGTGTTAGATCTCTCTTAGGCCATGGCCATTTTTCTTTAAATTAGTTAGGTCCAATTATAGAGTTTCTAATCTGTCTGAGTTGTCACTATTTGAAGCATGAACATTTTTAATAATCCCACACACTTCCTTGTGTATTTGCAAAGTATAAATTTTCAGTCTTCTTATTTGATATTGGAAATGTCACATTTGATTATTTTTTCTTAAATCAAATTAAATTTGACTATAAAATTACAGTTATCAATCCAGAGGGAATTTCTTTCTGAACACAAGATGGTCTTTCTTTTTATTGTTATTTATAAATTCAGACTTATAAAGTGGCCTGGATTCAGAAAACACTCGCGTATGTTCATCTAATTCTTGATACTACTGAATAATTATTTTATCTGATCATGAAGTACATTTCAGACACATCCAAAATGTTCAAACTCAGCTTGAGATAGATAACTATTAAGTAATTTTCAGTCTTAATATTTCCAGCACACACAGATGTTTTGCTGATTGAGTGACCTCTCCTAAATTCTGGATTTTGTGACAGTGGTGTACCCTGTTTAGGAATCAAATCTGAATAAACACTTTTTACTCTACAGTTTGGGGAAAAGCAAAGCCACTGTTGCCTCAGCAACTAGCTTTTAGCTGTTTACACAGTTTCATCTGTCCAGTTTGTCTTTAGAGTAGAAGAGAAGAAAAGAATAGATTCTTGGTGACAGGATGGTGGAGACAGAGAGAGTGAGAATGCATTTTTTATGAATGTGGTCCTATGTGCAATCTCAGCCACTCTATATATAAGAAGATGGTAGAAATGTGGTATGATACTGTGTCTGATTATCTTTGGTGAAAGCTTTCAAAGTAATCGAGAGTAGAATAGGTTCTTTCTCATGACAGAGGATATGTTAGGGTATGAGGAGAAATAAGATTAAAAAACTCCCTCCAAAAGTATGTGAACAGGAAGTGAACTTAAGTGTCTCTAGGCTGCACTGAGATTTTTGAGCCAGTGTTGATTGTGTGTCTTACATTCAGCTTTAGAAAGCTGGGTATGGAGTTAGAGGATGAGGAAGGGAGAAACAAGGGACTTGGGACACAACTATATTATCTAATTATGAGTCCTATAGAGAAACAGGTATGAGTTTGTGTGTGTGTTTCACCTCTTCACATATATTTAAAGAGACAAAGGATCAGAAGAGGGAAAGAGGATTAGAGAAGAGGGGCAAAGGAGATAGTAAGAAAAATAGAGATGGAGGAAGAGAGAGGAAAGAAAAGGAGGAAGAAAAGAAAAAGGAAGAGGATGTGCAAGTGGAGGAGAGGGAGAAGGAGGAGAAAGAAGAGAAGGAAAATGGAGGAGGAGAAGAAGGAGGAAGAGGATGTGTAGGTAGAGAGGAGAAGGAGGAGGAGAGAGGGACAGAGGAGCAGAACAATCTCACATGGGTCTGGACTCTGGAAAGACCAGACATCTCCAGGGTAAAAGACACTGAAAAATATCTTCCTGTGTAAATTCTGATTTCAGAAGCAGAAGCAAAGTTGAGATCCCAGTTCAATGCTGTCAGACAAGAGGCTTCTTTCTGTTTAGACCACAGCCAAACTATTCTTCCAAAAAGAAGTCCATCTGTAGAATGCATGCTTCAGAATTCTGCCCATTCGGAATATGTTTCATGGCAGGACTCTTCTGCAGAGCTGTTGGCCCTTGTCCCCTCTTGAACATTCTTCTCAGGGAGCTTTTTACTTACTGCGACTTTCATTTAAAATACCTGCCTTTAAAAGGTACATATCTGAGTATGTAAAATAAATAACATTATTTTCCCCTTAAACTTCTTATGTATATTATTTTTAAAACATCCCCACTGAGTTAATTGAAGATGACCTTTCAATGAAAAATACATTTTTATTTTCTGAATCAAATAATTTTTTCTTTGGCTAGGTTTCAGAAAGCTTCTATTCTATCAAAACAGCATTAACAACATCTTCCAGGATTTACACAAAGCTGCCTGAGCACTAAAAACATGTACTTAGGAAAATTCTAACTTTTTTCTTACCATACCTCATTCAGAATAATTTAATCAAGTACTTTTAAGGAAAAAATTATATTCACATTATTTATGTAATATAAACCAAATTAGTTCATTTTTTATCTAGATTCCCAAAATAATTTATCTTTTTTATTGATTCCTGAAAAATTAAAACAAAATGTTTCTTTTATCAGGTTTATCTCATTGTTACTTTAAGCTTCAGTTCTAGCTGTGTTTTAGATAAGGAATTTTAATATTGTTGACAATGAGACCACACATCCGCTGTAACTGCCTCTCTAGAGACATAAAGCGCCTATCTTTGCTATAACAGAATAAACACTTTAGAAATTAAAACATCTGAGTTAGAAATGCACATGAACTGTGCAAAAAGAAACTAGAGAGTTAGTACATTAAAATACAAATGCAAAAATATCAACTGACAGATAACAGAAAATTAAAATAATAGATTAAATCAAATACTATTCAAAAAGCTATTATATATAAATTAGATATATATTTCTTCTATATATTAATATAATATTTATATATTATATTTATATTATGATTATATATAATTATATATAAACAGTATAATTTATATATATATATTAGAGCTGACATCAGGTGGATGTGTATTTTTCCTTTTATTTCAGTTTTGTTTGTTCTTTGAGAATTTTAAACAATGTAATTAGATCATAGTTAACCCCTCCTTCTCCTTGCCCCAGACCTGCCCAACTCCCCTCCCTACCGAACAGCATGTCCTCTCTTTTTACTTTTTAACCCAGGAAATATAGTTTCTGTTGCTCATATCCTCTTAGATTTGTGGCCTTCACTGAAGTTTATTTATCTCAATGTGAAAACAATGCTTCCAAGAAAACAAAACAAATACACACATGTGTTCATCCTTTTCCTTATTTACATGAGTTTATTTCTCTTTGGACCCCTGGGCATCAAGCCCAAATTCTTATCAAACATCTTTAATGGACATATGTTTCTCATCCTTCCAGCACCCTTTTAATAATAAGTTTTCCTGGCCAACCGCAGGTTTTAGGTTTGAGCAGAAATCTGATAAATATAAATAACATTTCACTTCATTCTCTGAGATATGAACTTGGTGATTTTTTTTTAATCAGTTCACTTTCTTCTCATATTTAGACATCTGCTTTGACCAAGGCTGTAGTAGCATTCTACTTATACTTCTTGTTGAGAACAGATATCAAAGAAGCAACCACTCAAGGAAGGATTGTTTTTGACTCCTGGTTTGAGTCAGTGTGGTCCATCACCAGGCAGGACATGATGAAGTGCAGCCCAGGCCTGTGGCTTTAGGAGCAGAAGCTGCTTGCTGACCTCTCCCTGTGTGAGGGCAGGAAGAAAGGCCTACTTCTTCTACAACTTAAGACTACCTCCTTTAGTTAGGGCTCAGTTCCCAAAGAACTCTATCACCTCCCCTCTCAGCACCATCCTCTTGGAAACCCTGAACATACAAATTGGGGTCAATTTGCCTCAAACTCTAACAAATGGCATGAATTCTAATATTTGTGTTTCTTGTGCTAAGCATGTGTGTCTACACAGCTTCCCTTTGCTGCCTCCCACAGTTCACTGTTGTCCCTGGGTGAAATCTGATACCAGGGTCCTTGGAAATAACTGACTGTCCACATTTGGCAAGGTGGAAATAGAAAGAAGTCAGCAATCATAATGGACTTAGCCATCACATTGAACCTTCTGAGCTGCTGGCTCTCTCTCTTTCACAGGATTTCTCTTTTAGGAGGTTCTTACTCATCCTACTAAATAATTGAAGTTATGTGGCCTGGCCTGATTGTGCACTAACATAAGAAACTGGGTTTAGAAGGTGGTCATGCCATCACCCCCTGAGTGAAAACTGCAAAGTCAGGTGTAATGAATACCCCTGTCTTCAATACACACTGAAAAATTCCAGAAATGTATCTTTCTTTTCACTGTGCTTCCACACAAAGCTTTATATAACCTATTGACTTTACACAACACATTCTTTATGTCCTTGCCCTAGTCAATACATGTACTCAAATGATTATTCAAGGTCTGATTAAATGACAATTCTTCTTTAAAGCTTTCCTTGATACAACATTAGAGAAGATGGTTTCTCTTCCCTATATATTTCAGTAATATCCTAAATCCCTCTCACAGAAAGAACAGCACTTACTTTGAATCATTATTATTTACATATGTATTTGTAACCCTTGCTAGAAGCTTTCTGTAGTTAATTCATTAAAATATCTCAAGCTCACCAAGCAGAGTAGGTACTCAATAAACACATGATGAGAACATAATTTTCCGATGGAATGTTAAAACTATTGAACAAAAAATTGGTTAGAATATTTTCACTTTTAGAGCTGGAGTCTGTTACTCTCTCCTTAAAAGGTTGTTGTAAACCACTCTACAAAAAAGAGGATTTATATCAATTAATTGTCATAAAAAGCACACCGCAAGACCTCTCTTCTTCTGATGTGCAAATTTCCAGGGCTCATATAGGAGTGCAGGGTCTCCTTCTCTCCGTCAGCCCCCCACAAGAATACATGCCTTGACCTATGTGGAATGCAGGGATAGGCTCTCAGTTCTAGTGAGAAACAGGATTGTTTCTCTCAGGGGCAGTGTACACCTTCCCCTGTGCAGAACACACTTGCACATTTTGTTATTTACTCATTTACACATTCAACACTCTTCTCCAAAATTCCTAGGGATTCCACTTCTCCACACTCTGGCCCTCTTAGGGGTCAAATTGTATTATCCTATTGTATTGCCTTGTACATCAGGAAGAACACTAGTCAGTAAGCGGGAATGAGGCTGGGTCCATAAAGACCAGTGGCTGTCCTGTTAATAAATCATAAGAAGGCTCTATGACACATGCAGATATGGTTTCATTGGTAAATCAGACTCACAGTATGCACACAGTTAAGGACAGATCTCAGACTCAAGATATAGACATAGATCAATTTGTTGAGGACTGTATTTCTGGTTATGATTTTACTTGGGGTCTATGCTTCCAATTCAATTATTAAATGTTTAAAAACAATTGGTATTAGTTAATGTTTTTACAAATGCAATAAGCCATAAAAGGTAAATTTTTCTATTTTTGAAATTGGACACATTTAGTTAGATATGTGACAAGGATTTTCCTTTTTAAAGCAAAAAACAAAAATATCACAAACAAGCAAGCAAAAAACAGCAAATTAAGTAGGAGGAGACAGGAGGTTAGGGTGAGTCTCATTTGTTCTGGACTAGAAGATATTTATTTAGCTTCAGAAGCATCCATGTCTTTATAAGAACTGGAAAGAGCTAAGTGCCTGCAGACAAATTAAAATGCTTTAAGGATGTGATGTCTGTGTTATAAAATATTTGGTCATAGAACCAGAAACCCACATGTTACATGTGTATGATCCTACATAACGCTGTACCATGTGACATAAACAAAGCAAAGAAGCAAGATGTACAGTGTGTCTTTACCTATTCATGGAATCCAACACAGCTGACCTCACAGAGGCAGAGGAGATGGCACTGGCCATGGTCTGGGCTCAGGACTAACCAGGGAGATGGGTCCAAGTATACAAGCTTTCAGTCATGAACTGCGCATGTGCTGAAGGTCACAGAATGACTGCTATAGTTTGCAGTGTTGTGTTATTTTTTTTTTTCTGGAAATTTTCCGGAGCACCTTCTCTTGACTGTTTTTATTTCACCACCAAAAATGACAAATATGTGATATAGCAGCTGTGTTAATTAGCTTAGGTAATCATTTCTGATGTGTATATATGCCAAATCTCAATCAATATACTTTCAATTTTTTACTTCTATCTCTGTGGAACTATAGAACATATGGTTATTCTCACCCTCCCCCCACAGACAGGGAAAATTATTCTTTCCATATTAATTTTCAATTTGTTTTTTAAGTTTTTAAAGTAGGTCTAATTTAAGTTATACTATTCCCATAAAACTTAAGATAGTAAATCATGTTTCAAATCAAGCAAATATCTATATCATATACTATTTCAAAATCAATTTAATTAATTGTTATACATTTTTATTTTATGTAGAATTACTCTAAATTAACTGGAGTAAGATTTCAGTCACCATTGCTGTTCATTTTTAATTTAATTTATTCCCTAGAAAAGCCTGAACTTAAAAGTAAGTTGCCATAAAAGGATGGTCAGTATGGAATTCTCACTGTAAATCTAATCGTAGGATGTAGTGCAGCGAGCTGGGCTTGGGGTCAGCATTAGCCCTGAAGAAAAGAAGTTCAAGTTGTCTGATGGGCTATAAGATGGAGATTCAGTTCTGTTGTTCCCACCATCCAAAGCAAACAGGAAAAGCAACAGCTAAATGTTCATACGTGAAGGAAAAATATCCTTTGTGTTACAGGATACAGCATTTTTATTTCAGAATTAAACACTTATTTACACTAAAAATTTCTGAATTGTATTTTCTCCTCTGTTTGTCAGAAAAGACATAGAGGAGATAATGGAGGCTTCAAAAAGAGTAAGAATCTGCCTCACACAGCAGTGCTCTCCACGCCTAGAAAGAGCAGCCATCTTAGGGCGGTGCTATGGGCTGGACGCCCGGAAGCAGGGTCTGTGTGAAGTTAAGTTTCTCGGGTTACCAGGTTACGATCGAGGTTACAGTTGCTTCTGTGGGATTTTCCCCTTCAGTCCTTCAGCAATAAGGAGAAGGGAGACTTGCAGGGGATTGGATTAGCTAGTAGTGTTTAGGGTCACACGGAAGGACAGCGACAGGTATGTCAGAGCAGTGGCTTGGAGCAAGGAAACAGCACCGGTTCGCTGTGGTTCTCTGAGTCAGGAGCTCCAGGACTTTAGGTCACTGACAAGCATCTCCACACCTGATACTTGGAGAGAAAACATAAACTACTAACATTTGATAATTTCCAAACAATGAACAGGACAATCACATATCAGAATGAACAATTCAGCCCACCTGTTTAGCAAGCAAGCTTTGGCGACACAAATGCACACCACAAAGAGAGAAGTGGAAGAATTTCTCCACATGAATGGAGAAATACCACTGTTGACTTCGTTGTGATTATAGCAAAGACCAAAAGAACACTGAATCCCCAAAAATAAATATGAAAATGCGAATATGCAAATTAGGTAGAACCAGTATTTGCATCCCACAGAATTTTAGGTATAAACTGTCTCAACTGGGAAAGGATTCAATTATGAACTACTTGTGTTTTGACTCAGAACATCTCTAGAAGTTGAGTGGGTGTGACCCATGAAGGTACCCTGCCATGAAGTTGTCTCCTGGCTTGGGAGAGTCATAATATTCCTTAAAGGAATTCCTGAGCCAGGCAACTGCTCTTATAAGCTATGAAGAGGCTTTTGTCAGCATGACATGGAACATCTCATCCCTACATCTTTCTATCCAAATGTCATGTGATTTAAAATAATGCTTTGAAGTGTGCAGAAGGAATACCTCGAGAATAGTTTCTGATTTTGATCATTCTATGAGCTGGATGTCCATAGGTTACAATCACCGGAAAGAATGCATTCCAGTACTCACAGGCTTCTCATGCTTGCACACCCAATGCACACTACATTTGCTGGTGTTTTCTGAGATTATTGAAAGCTTTTTATTTTGCCTCACATTTGGAACATACAAAAGGAATAATTTATTTAAGGAAATTGCTTTACTCTTTTAGAAAAATAAATAAAATTTGTACAAAATTGGATGTGTGCATATACTTGTGAAAATGTGATATGATTATTATAAAATATAATATAATAGTGTATAAATATATGATAGCACAGCCTTTATTCACTAGAATAATGATGAAAATAATCCTTCCTGGGAGTCACTTTCCGCTCACATACAACAAACCGATATTGGTGAACTCCCTATACTCTCTGCAGTTAATTCACGTCTTTCTCAGTGAAGAGCCCTACTCTACTCTTTTATATCTCTGTAGGATAGAACAGCATTTTTTTCAGTACTAACCCCATGCATTTTTGTTTCAGCAATGCTGGAACAATATATTTTATACTATTGTTTGAATTTCACCAAAATGACATCATGATATGCACAGTCCTGTGTGACTTGGTTTTTATTAGCTCAACGTGAACAGCGATCAAAATTCATTCATATTGATGTGGAAAAACTATAGCTCATTAGTTTTTCATTTCTGTGGACTGTCTTACTGTATGACTTTACCCCAACTTATCTACACAATTTTCCTGTGAATGATAAGCAGGCTAATTTGATTTTGCTGTTTTGAATGATGCTGGTGCAAACATTCCCATGATTGCCTGCTAATTCAAAATCAAAACTTGCTTCAGAGCACATATCTAGAAGGGTGATAACTGCTTACAGCATATGTCATTATAAATTGTGCCAAACTGACTTTAAAGTTGCCCACACATATGCGACTCAGTGAAGAGGGTTCCACCCAAGACTTAACTATACTTGATTTTGTCTAAAGTGGTCATCAGTTTGCAGGCACCACAGGTGTTTGCTGCACCTTACCTTGTGCTTTGTTTTGTTTCCTCTGAGAGTAGAGTCCTTTTAAAGAGTGGTGTTGCCTGTTAACATTTCTATTTAATTTCATAGCCACTGAAGTCAGTTTTTCTGCTTTTCCTGAATTGTGTTCTTCTTTTCTGAGTCCTTTAACTCTTTCCCAAGTTGTGTGTGTTTCAAATGATTCTCATCGTTTGGCTTATTTTCTGTGAACAAACGTTAACAGCCTTTGCTGAAGCTGTAAATGCTGTGTTTGTGTACAGTGTATCTTCTTTGACGTAGGCCACTGGTTGTGCACTTTTTAATTTTCAATTACTGCATCATCTTATTAGGAATAAGGCATTTACAACACAGAATTTTGATATCTGGTTAAAATTTGATTTAATGAAAGAAAAATGATATTGGTGAATGGATTGAGACTGTCTCCCCATATGGAAAACATGGCAAAATATTTGGGAATATAGTGGATTGGAAGACATAAGCCTTCTGCTTAGTTCCATACAGTAACTAAATAAAAATACATTTATTTATTGGTAGTAACTGTTCATGTGCCTTATCAAATACATCAAATTCTCCTGATTATTATTTCTAAAAATAAAAATGGTTCCTGACATTTGCAGTAGTCAGTATTTATCTATTGCTATTTGGGGACATAAAAGTCGCAGGTACACTGTCTCACTTTTTCTTCTGTGACTAAAGTAAAAATAATTATTTTGAAAATATGTCAGACACGAACTAAATAAAGAACCAGATAAACTAACAAAGAAGTACAAAGTACACTTCTCTCCAATAAATACAATCAGAGAAGATGCATGCTTTTTAGAAAACACCTCCTTGGATCTCCCTTATCAGTGGACTTGGGGAGGGGCATGCATGAAGAAGGGAGAGGGAAGGTGGAGGAGGGAGGGGTTTATGGGGGATACACAGTGAATAAAGTGTAATTAATAAAAGTTAAAAAAAGAAAACATCTCCTTGTAGTGAGTGTGTGTGCCTGTGTATGAGTGTGTGTGTGTGTGTGTGTGTGTGTGTATGTATAAGAAGGAAACTGTGGTGAAAGGAATAGAAAAGGTTGAAAGTACCAATTCCTGGTATTTCCCTTGAGTCGTCATGCTGGAAACAGGACAGGTAGAAGATGAAGAGAGTTTTCTCCAGCTCTGTTCGCTCCTCTCCTGTCGACTCTGCAGCCTCCTGGAGTGGACAGCAAGGCAGTCAAGGTAGTAACTGACTCTAGTGGGTAATTAGATTGCCAAGAATAATTTTGCCAAAGACAAAAGCAAGTGAAGAACAAACAGCAAAAGAAAACAGCAGAGGAGCTCACTGGAACAGCAGTACCAGAGATCCACGGAATACGTCACAGACCGCTTCCAGGTCAGTAGAGAAAACCACGGTGAAGAGGCCATGCTCCGTGCTCCTCTAACTCAGTGGCCTGAATGCTGGGAAAGCGGTTCAGCAAATGTGCGGGGTATGTTTGCCTTCTGTTTCCATAAATTAATCTTTTATTTATTCTTCTTCCGTCCATTGCATCCTGACTGCAATTTCCTCTCCCTCCACTCCTCCCAGTTATTCCAACCCCCTTGCACAGATCCACTCTTCTCCTTTTCCCTTCAGAAGAGGGTAGAGCCACCAGGAATTGCAACTGCACAAGGCATAACAAGTTAAAATCCAACAAGGCGCAAATGTCCGTATCAAAGCTGGACAAGGCAACCCAGTATGAGGAAAAGAGTCCTAAGAGCAGGTGAAAGAGTCAGAAACAGCACACTCCCACTCTCAGGAATCCCGCAGGAACACTGAGCTACACAACCATAACTTCTGCCGAGGACCTAGGGCAGACGATGCGACCTCCATGACTGTCTCAGTCTCTGGGAGTTCCTATGGGCCTTGCGTAGGTTGATGTTCTTATGGCCTCCTTCACCACTCTAGCTCTTGTTTGCTTTCCAAAGTCCATAATATAAAGAGTGAGTTTGTTTCCAGTCATTGGCCCTAATGTCCTTCTTCTCTAGAAGATAAACACTGGGCTTTTTCTCTATGATTAAATCATAACCCCAAGGAAATATCAGAAATCCCAGAATTTCTAATAATATTCTAGGCGTGTTGCTTACAGCAACATATTTAATCCTGTCATAACATTTTAGGAGGTAATGTTCACATTTACTAGTGTTATTTTTTTAATGTGTATCTATTTCTTCCTTTACTTTACTTTTATGATTTTTTTCATTTGCTTTATTCAAAAACATTTATGAAATCATTTTGCAGAGCATGGAGATGATACTATATACATCAAGCAGGAAAACATATATGGCATTTTATCAAGTGTTTTATGGCTGGCTGATGTTGGCCCACTTAAATTAGTCATTAAGGGCAAAGAACAGAAGAAGACAGTGGGACAAAGAGACTCTAGTTTTCAAAGGGCAGGACTTCAGAAGTCCTCAGCACTCCAAGTGTGCCCAGTGAGGCTACACCAGCCCCATAGCAATGGTGGCCTTGGAACTCTAGAATTCCTACTAGTGTTCAGTCCTGAAAGAAAATTAGCTCTCTTAGATACCACCCTTCCCTTGGAAAAACCTTTGACACCTTAGTGGCACATTCTCTTATTCCTAGGATTTATGGTTATTGTCACATAGGATCTCTTTGTAACAGATAGATAGATAGATATACTTTTGAGGTTTTTCCCCTTTTATCTTACACATTTACTAATTTGACTTTTGATCTTGAGGGCCTTGCTAGTACTTTTTTCCTACTCCAACCATTATGTTTAAGGATGGATGTCAAATGGTTATTAGCTGCTTTTGTTTGAAACCCACATTTTTGCAGAAAAACGTTTTTACTGACACAGTGTCCTGTTTTGAAAAGCCCATCCTACAAGAATTAAAGTTTTAAGCTGATTATAACTGTTTAATCCCAAATCCACTAAACTTGTACACTATTGTTTCCTTGTCAGCAGAGATTTGTAATGAACTGGAATAAACATTTATCATGGCAGCACAACATATGTACGTCAGTTATAAACTAAAATGCCCAAAGGTGTGAAAGTGCCTTCATACATATCAAGGACTGGAGTGGACGAGACTGGGGGATTCTTTTATGAGTAAAGCAACAATGATGGTACTTCGTGTTTCTAGATAAGAGGTAATGAAGAATAAATTCCAGTAGCATTTCAGCTTAAGTGATTTGCTATTTATGTAAGGGCTCCTTCATAAAATAATAATAATAATAATAATAATCTCCTATTAAATTAAAACAAAGTAAGACAGTTGATCCTCATGTACTTCATGCTCCTCAACCCTGTGTCTTCATGTCAGACCAGGATGAGAATGGCCTCAGTGTGGCCACCATGGGGCCAGGACTGAATAGCTCTCCTCCTGGTATGTGTGGCTGGTTGGAACGTCCCTCACCTATCCTTTCCTCCTATGTCACCCAGGCTTCAGGGGTGAGCACAAGCAATAGAGGCCAGGGTGACCTTGTGCATGTGGTGCCCCTGTGAAGAGTCAACATGCCGAAAGCCTTCCATGAAAGAACATAGAGGTTACATATGAGAAGTGAAGTCACATACATGACACAATGAGCCACAAGCTGTACAGCAACTTACAAGAGTCTCCGTGTCTCAGACATGCAGGATTCTTTTGTCTGATGAACTTAGTTGGACCCACATCTTCTAGTGAGTCACTTCTGTACAGACAGCTTTTCTCATCAGTCAGTGAGATTATTTAAATAATAAAGAAAGGCAATAAAAGGTCTTACTGAAGGGGATTGCTTAGGTGTAAAATTAATGAAAGAGTAAATGCTTTTAATCATTTTTCCTTCATTATATCTAGAAAAGTATTTGTGACACAGTAAGTGCCTAAAGGGTGTAGGCTTTCGAAGCAACTGCTTTGGATAGCTGTGCTGGAATTGCATCATGAGTCACTAGTAGTGAACACATGCTCTGTGGACAGAGCCCTAATCAGACTTTGTGCTGTGTGGGGGTTGTCATGTTCCAACCCTGTGGGCTCTAACTTATTCATCAGTCTTTGCTGTTTGCATAGTCTCAGGGAGGGGCCTCATGAATTTGTAAGTTTGTCTTGAGGACTTGTGAGGCTTGTTTTTTTTTTTTTTTTTCTGCAGTTTCCTCTCTCCAGGAGAATATGTCTCAGTGGAAGAAAAGGGCTCCACCATAGAGTAGCTCATGTATCTGCTCAGTGTTGAGAACATACGCAGACATATATGTTCATGCAGCTAATCAAAGTGCAATAAGTCAATATACAGTCCAGGGAAACATGCACTTTTATTACTTATTGTTAAGTACAAATGCTTAGCTAAAATGTAATTTCTGTTTTATTTTGTTTTTTTGTTGCTTCTTTTTTTTTCTTTCTTTGTTTTTTTTTTGGGGGGGGATGGGCAGCGGCAGGATCTCACTGTGTAGCTCTGGCTGGCCTGAATCACCAAGATGAAGCTGGCCTTGAATACACACTTTTGTTCCCCCTCTGCTGCCAAGTGCTAGGATTAAAGATGTAGCTATTACACACAAGTAAGTATAATTTTAATGGCTATAGACTATAAACGTGTAATATTAGAAAATTTTAATTCTAAGTTCTTATAATTCTTATAGGTAAAATATATTTCATTAATAATTAAAATTTTACTTTTGTATTCACTAAACATTTGTCTTTTTGGCATGAACTGGCTGTATATTTTGTTCTATTTTTAATCAATGTTTTCATTTTTTAATGTATAAATAAGAACTTTTGACATACTAAGTTAACTAAAACTATATATTTTTTCAGACTCTTTTTTTTTTTTTTTTTTAAATATGAGGCTTTCGGGATGACTCTGTAGTTAAGAACACATACTGCTTTTCCAGAGGCCATGGGTATTCAGTTTAGTTACCAAAACCCTTATTGGGTGGTTCACACCTGAAATTCTAGCTCCAGGGAAACAAGCACACACATTGTGTACACATGGACATGGGCAAAACCTTAACATGTATTCAAAATATTGTAAACATATGTATCTGATGAGGCCAGTATTCTCATTGAATATCTTGTTTTCTCCGTCTATGAGGACTGAGAGTTTTGCAGGGTATAGTAGCCTGGGCTGACATCTGTGTTCTCTGAGGGTCTGCATGATATCTGTCCAGGCCCTTCTGGCTTTCATAGTCTCTGTTGAAAAGTCAGGTGTGATTCTAATGGGTTTGCCATTATATGTTACTTGGCCTTTTTCTCTTGCAGCTTTTAGTATTTTTTCTTTGTTCTGTATACTTACGGTTTTCATTATTATGTGGCGGGAGGATTTTCTTTTCTGGTCTAATTTATTGGGTGTTCTATAGGCCTCTTGTATTCTTATTGGCCTCTCCTTTAAGTTGGGAAAATTTTCTTCAATGATTTTGTTGAAAATATTTTCTGGGCCTTGGTGCAGGGAATCTTCTTTTTCCACTATTCCTATTATTCTTAGGTTTTGTCTTTTTATGTTGTCTTGAATTTCTTGGACGGTCTGTGTCAGGAATTTTTTAGATTTATCATTTTCTTTGACAGATACATCTATTTCTTCCATTGTATCTTCCACACCTGAGATTCTTCCATTTCTTGTAGCCTATTGGTTATGCTAACCTCTGTAGTTCCTGCTTTCTTCCCTAAGTTCTTTCTCTCCACAATTTCTTCCATTTGTGTTTTTTTTTTTAATTTTTCCAATTCTATCTTCAGGTCTTGAGCTATTTTGTTGGTTTCCTTCCCCTGTCTGACTGTATTTTCATGTTTTTCCATCAATTCCTTCAGCTGTTTGTTTGAACAATCCACTGTTTCTTTTATTTCATTCAGTGATTTAAGCATTTCCTCTCTAAAGGTCACATACTTTTTGGATTCAGCTTCTTCTATTTCTTTTCGTATTTTATTTGTTTCCTCTGTTATCATCTTCTTGAGCATAGATGTTAGGTCGTCTCCTTGAATTTCATTTATGCTGGGGTGTCTAGGGCTATTTGCCCCTGGATAACTGGGTTCTGGAGATGCCATAATGCTCTGGCTTTTGTTGGTTGAACTTTCACGCTGTCCTCTACCCATTGGGCTATCTTAGTTGTTTGAATTTAGTTTCTGGTTGTTCCTGGACTCTTGTAGTGGAGAGAATCCCTTTGGCAGGAAGATGTTTTTTCCTGAAGGAAGTCTTCCCAGCTTTTTGGGTATAGTCCCTGGATGTCCGCTGTTTTTCAGGAGTTGCTACAGCTCACCTCAGGCCTAGATACCTGGGTGATAACTGTGGTCCTGATTAGTCAAGAGGGCTCTCCTCTCACCGGGAGAAGTCCTGGGGGCAGCTGCCCTCCTTCTGGGTTTCTTGCTGTAAATTTAGTGATCAGCTGTGGTAATTTGTGGCGGGTGAGTACTACTCTGGTATCTTGGGGCACTCAGTTCTGTCTGTTTGCAATCTGCAGTCTGCTAGACTTTCCCTAGGTGACCCCAGCAGCACGGTTTCTTCCTTCTCTGTGGGGTCCTCTCTGGACAGGGGTTCCCAGTCCCTGTTGTACTGGGGCGCACAGCTTGTCTGTACCGCTGAGCTGAGCGCAAAGCTCTCTGCGCGCAGCAGGAGCTCGGCTGTGATGGCAGCAGAGACTTTCCGGGGAGAGACTGGGTGACCTGCGATCAGACCCGCAACCCTGCTTCCCCGTGGGGTCCCCCCGCGACTGGGACTCCCAGTCTCAGGTACCCTTTTGCCCATGGATCAGCCTGGGAAAGTGGCTGGGACCCGCCCACTTGCGGCTCCAGCCGGAGACCCAAAGCCAGCATTACTGGGGATTTCTTCCAGGTTCTGGCTGGGTAGCCGTGAGTGGACCCGACCCCTCACCTGGGAAACACGATCGATGTAGTTTCAGGGCCCCGAGTTCTGTCTCCTGGTCTCTGCACAGACAGTGCTGTCCTGCTGCTCAGACGTGCTGTTTTCCCGGCGCCGCCATCTTGGCTCCCCTGAGGCCAGTATTCTCAATACAAAGTTTAAGAAGCCTCTTCCTCCAGGCAGCTCTGGACTTTACCACCTGCCTACCCACCTTTGCCCAGATACTCCATGTTCTTGCCATAGTTCCCCAGTTATGCCTGATCAGTCCTGCTCCTGCCTCGGGCTGCTGTGTCTTTCTCTGCTGCCTTTTCTCTTTGTTGTTGTGGATTTAAATTTATACTGTTCGTTCATGACCATTTTGGAAATTATGGTGGTCAGTTGCTTTTCCTTGTTACAGTATATTTGAGAGGTATCTTAATTCAGGTGGAAGAAGAGACCTGTGGCTCAGGTTCAGGGGGTTGCAGAAAAGCTCCTTTGTTTTCTTACTATAGAATAGTGAGTAAACCCTATGTATTATCTGGATAAGGGACTTGGAAATTGAGAAATAAATGCCATCTTATTCTATAAGTTAGTGTCAGAAGAAAATGCTTCCTCCACTTCTATGAAGCAGAAAGTTCATCATACATAAGGTGGAGTAACATTAACGGCAGCAACAGTGGAAGAGAAGAATAGCAGCGGTTGTTTACACAAGTGGCTCACAGGCACACACAAAGCTACACCTGTATCTGTCTACGGCTCTGTGTCTTTCTTCCTTCTTAAGTGAATTTCAAGCATGTGGTCATTTGTCCTTGGATTCTCAGAGTATGCAATCATTCTGTGTATCTGCAAGATATGGGGAAGTTGCAAATCAAAACGACCCTGAGATTTCACCTTACACCCATGAGAATGGCCAAGATGAAAAACTCAAGCAACAACACATGCTGGAGAGGTTGTGGAGAAAGGGGAACACTCCTCCACTGCTGGTGGGAATCTAAACTTGTACAACCACTCTGGAAAGCTATCTGGCAGTTTCTCAGACAACTAGGAATAGTGCTTCCTCAAGACCCAGTTATACCACTGCTAGGTATATACCCAAAGTTTGCTCAAGTCCACAAAAGGGATACTTGCTCAACCATGTTTATAGCAGCTTTATTTGTAATAGCCAGAACTTGGAAACAACCCAGATGCCCCTTAACTGAAGAATGGATGGAGAAATTGTGGTACATCTACACAATGGAATATTACTCAGCAATGAAAAATAAGGAAATTATGAAATTTGCTGGTAAATGGTGGGATCTGGAAAGGATCATCCTGAGTGAGTTGTCCCAGAAGCAAAAAGACACACAAGGTATATACTCACTCATATAGACATACAATATAGGACAAACCCACTAAAACCTGTGCATCTAAAGAAACTAAGCAAGAGAGAGGACCCTAACTAAAATGTCCAATCCCCATCCGGAAAGGCAAAGAGGATGGACATCAGAAGAAGAAGAAAACAGGAAACAACCTAGGTACCTACCACAGAGGGCCTCTGAAAGCCTCTGCCCTACAGACTATCAAAGCAGATGCTGAGCCTGATGGGCAACTGTTGGGCAGAGTGAATGGAATTTTATATAAGAACTGGAAAATAGTAAGAGCTGGAGAGGACAGGGTCTCCACAAAGAGAGCAACAGAACAAGAAAATTTGAACACAGGGAACTTCCCAGAGACTCATACTCCAACCAAGGACTATTCATGGAGATAATCCAGAATCCCTGCACAGATGTAGCCCAGGGCAGTTCAGAGTCCAATTGGGTTACATAGTAATGGGAAGAGGGACTGCCTCTGACATAATCTGATTGGCCTGCTCTTTGATCACCTCCCCCTGGGAGGGAGCAGCCTTACCAGGCCACAGTAGAGGACAATGCAGCCACTTTTGATGTGAACTGATGGACTAAGATCAGAAAGGAGAGGAGAACCTCCCCTATCAGTGGACTTGGGGAGTGGCATGCATGCAGAGGGAGGAAGGTGGGGGGGATTGGGAGGGGAGGAGGGAGGGGCTTATGGGGGGATGCAGAATGAATAAAGTGTAATTGATGAAAAATTAAAAAAAAACTTTCCCATAAAAAACAACAAACAAACAAACAAATACTCTTATTAGGGGTGGCTGCATTGTCCTCTACTGTGGTACTGTGGCCTGGTAAGGCTGCTCCCTCCTGGGGGGGGGTGATCAAAGAGCAGGCCAATCCCCTATCAGTGGACTTGGGAAGTGGCATACATGCAGCAAGAGGAGGGAGGGTAGGATTGGGAGGGGAGGAGGGAGGGGCTTATTCATTTATTCACAAAATGAATAAAGTGTAATCAATAAAAAAAATTAAAAAATACTCTTAAAAAGAGATATGGGGAAGTTTACATAGATTTGGCTTGTGTGACCAGTTACTTCAGGTTCATCTCTATCAAGACGCAGCTGAACTAAGCAAGTACAATGCTTTAGTATGTCCCGAGCTCTCTGGTGGAAGCCTGCCCTGCCCCTTCTTATATACACAAAATAAACAAAACATTTGCTTTCAAATCTTCAAAAGCTGCAAAGACTTCAGTTGGTCATCACACATCATCTGCTGTAATTGCATGATAGAGCATGCACAGATCAATGATGTTGGTGTGTAGAATCCCCTTTGACCTGTTAAACATCAGGAGTATCTCCATCAGTGGGATGGCCACAGGCATTTGTCAGGCAGCAGGTAGGGAAGGTGCTTGTCAGTCGGGAGTGGACTTCAAAGAGATGATAATGAGCTATCCCTGTGCTTCAGATCTAACCGCTACAGCTGGAGAACAAGAATTCCGCACTTAAAATATTGTGCCTCTGTGACTAATTACGCTTTTGCAAACTCAGTACAACATTGCTGTTTGTTTAAACTTGGGCTGCGCGCGCTCCCTCCAGTGAATGGGAGCTACTCTGAAATCCGCAAGTAAACATCTATTTTGTCGAGAAACCAGCAATTAAGGACTTGTAATGAATTCTAGCCTTTTTCAATCTCTTTCAACGAACACCATGGAACCAGAGAAAATAAGATATGAAGATTCTTTAAAAGACTGCCCTGTCTTTTCCTGTTGAGCTAAAAGAAAATCAAGAAAAAAATTATTTTTCTATGTATTTTTGGTTTTAAAATTCATTTTTTCTTCCAAAATTCTAAAAAATTGAAAGCCAAGAGTCTCTGTATACCACAAATACTTAGACAGTTTAAATATCTGTAACATTATTCTAGATCAGTGGCATTCTAGAAATATTTATTGTTGACACTCTAGCTCCATGGTACAGATTTCTTTTAACAGATTTTTGATATTTATTTTAATTAATTAAATAAAAAACATTGAAAGCAAGTCTAAAGAGGATAGAAAAAATGTTCCAAAAATACTGAATACAGTATAAAGACAGTCACACAATTCGGGCTATTTGGTGATATAAATGACAAAATTCTCTTGATATATCAAATGAGATAATTTTTTGAGTTATGGCAAAGTCCAAGAATATGTGGCTATGTGTTTTGCAAGGATCCTATTCATCTATAACAGAAATCAGAGGCAAATGCGGAAGAATGAGTTATTCCAGGTAGGGGGATCAGTATCCCTGAAAATATTAACTGGAGAGGAGGGAGGGAGTGGTCGGACACAGGAGCAGTGTGTCAAAGAAACCACACCCATGAAATCTTCCTTCCAGCACCCAGTGAAGGCCCCTGAGGAGGTCAGGTGAGCCTTGGGGTGGTGCTTTCCCCGCAATAGGCACATGGAACGGGCATGTGCTGCAGCTGTTGCTACCTTTTTGATATCCTGAATCATAAAGAATTCATAGAGCAAAGAGAAGCAAACAATTATAAGACTGGGGCTGACTACAACCTTGGTATTCTTTCACTACAGAGTACCTTGTTTTGGATTTCAGGAGTGTTTATGGTTAAATTGGAATGCCACATCAGTTTCAAGACAATTGTTTGGATTTCACTGCATCTCATACTGCTGATCTTTATAAAAAACAAAACCAGCAAATGAACAAAAATAATGAAAGGAAATGCTCCTAAACAGCCAGGCTAAAGACAGACACATCCTGAACACACCCACCGTCTCCATGTGCTGTTAGAATGTGCTCACCATTTTACACCTGACAAAGAGAGCAACCAAGAACCACTGACGGCATTGTATTCTGCCCTTTGTATGTCAATAGGACACTGGTGTCTGTGTTATTTCTTAGAGTAGTGTGGTCAAGTTTCTGGGAGTTGTGAAATGTAAGATCGTTTTATTCTGAATAAACACTCTATACATGTTTCAGAATCCTAAAGGAGATCTTCCTGGGTATTTTCTGTCTAGATGTGATTTGTTGCCTTGCCTAGATTTTTAGTACATCACAGTCACTGATGCACGGAGACAAAGGAAATAGCAAAATAATACTTGATTTCACTACCATTTTGATAAACTTTGTTTTTTTTTATTTTTTTGCTATATTTTATCTGCTAGTGATAGTCAAGCTTAAAAGATTCAAGTTACGTATGTGTGTGTGCTCTCTGCCTTGTATCTGGGAGTGTGTGTGTATGTGCGTGTGCGCAGCTGTGTGTATGTGCGTGTGCATGTATGCATGGGCAACTGTGTCTGTGTGTATGTCCTGAGAACAAACTGTGCAGATCTTCAAGCAGGGATAAAGGTGCCAGGGCCACACCAAGCAGGGAGCCCCGAGGCCAGTGTGGATGGCACTGTGTGAAGTGTGTGTCTGAGCAGGTAAGGAGGTCCTTCCACCTGGGGAATCAGTTATGCTGAGCACAGCTTTCAGAGAAGAAAATAGCAGAAGGGTACATGCCAAAACTGTGCTCTGTAGCCCCAGATCTCCTTAAGATCTGTGAGGTAAGATCACTGCTGCTAGTAAAATTGGTTTTAGACAAGCTGCTGCCCTAGAGAAAGGGCGAGATAAACCAAGGCTGGGGAACAAGTGCTAATTTTTGTAATTTTCAACATTTGTTCCAATAGTGAGACAGTCACCATTAAGAATTAAATACATCTTAAAGATAATTATTACTTATAAGATTGTATAATATACAAAATTGTATAATACACAAAATTATTTTGTATAATATAAAATTATTATATAAGATTGTATAATATACAAAATTATATATATATAATACTATACATAGTATTATATATATTATATATATCATGTGCTTTAATTCCAGGAAGCTTGCTTTTAATTGCTTCATATAGAACAGCATGCTGCTGAGCTCACTCCTGCAGACTTCAGGTATTTTTATTCGATATATCTTAAAAACAAATAAAATTTGCATACCTCTTTGGTTGAGCAATTGGGATGATATTCTATTTAGCTGATGTATTAGTTAGTAAAACACAACATACTATTTGATAAATCTGAGTAGATTAAAATGCTTCATCTCCACAATCAGTTTTCTTCTGAGGAACGCTGTGACAGGGAGAGAGCTATGGGCTCTTTCAGAAAGCCTGTGAGGACTGGTTCCAGAGAAACAAGTCTTGAGAAGTGCAGCCTAGTCAGGTTGCTACGGCAACCGCTGCTTGATAATAGTGTAGTGATAGGAGAGAAAAGTCAATCTGGGGAACAATGCCTCTCAAAACCCAGAGAAGAAACGAAGCCCAGAAACCCCCACTGGAGAAAGAATAGGGTGCAATGGCCACGGGCTGCTTGTTTCTTAGGTAGCAGAGTGATGGATGACATCCCTTGGGACTGAAATCTGTGGAGTCAGGGCATGTTTGCTGTCTTTGCAATCCCACAGCGTGAAACTCTCAGGTTAGTCTATGATTTTTCTTAAAAAGGAGAGACTCTGAGACTCATCTCCTCACCCTTACAGCTGGTCCCGGCCACTTTCATGTCACCATGGAAGCACCTGTGTCACATGAAGCTATGTGCATGGAAAGTTTCTGAAGCTGATGCTGGGAGCCTTGCTGGGCCACTCTCTCCATCACTCATAGATGCAACTTGTCTCTTGGTTGAATGCAAAGCTTACCAATAAAGCAGACAAGCTGTCTTTCTGCAAGTTCCCTGCCTTAAATGTTCAGGTTCTTGGGTTACAGGCCCCTGCCACATGCACCCAGCATTTATGAACTTCTAGGGATCTGAATCCTGTGCCTCATGACTGCCAGTTTGCATGGCACTGAGCCCTTCCATGCTAATTTTTAAGACAGGGGACTTGCTAGTTTTGCTGGCCCGGGTGCCCCATCCTCCTGGCTCTGCCTCCCCTGTACTGCATTACAAGCCAGCATCAAAACATCTGGCTTTAGTTCTGGGAATCAAACTGGAGCCCTCAGGCCTGCAGAGTAAATGCTTTTCTGACTCTGCCCACCTACCCCTAGCCCTGATTATTTCTCTTTAAGGAGTCAGTGAGTATCTTTTCAATTTTTTTTATTGATTACAGTTTATTCACTGTGTATCCCAGCTGTAGCCTCCTCCTGTATCCCCTCCCAATCCCACCCATCGTCCCTCTTCACCCATGCCCCTCCCCAGTCCACTGATAGGGGAGGGCCTCGTGCCCTTCCATCTGACCCTAGCCTATCAAGTCTCATCAGGAGTGGCTGTCTTGTCAGTGAGCATCTTTAAGGCTGGTCTGCAAACATGGGCTGGTACCTGATAATGGAAAGGGAAAGCAGCAGAGGAGAAGCCAGGGACTGTCATAGTTTACAGTTACATAGCAGGTGCTTGCGTTAATTTGACTGGTGAATCGAAGCCATTAGTAAAAGAAAGATGTAGGATGTATGGACATGGTTATTTTAAATTCTCCACTCACCAAGTGAGTTGGGTAATAACAGTTCTACCTTTGCAATGACAAGGATGAGGTGTCTGAGGATTCAATCTTACGCTTTGGCAAACACCAATAGCTGGGATAGATTCTGACTTAATCGCTGCCCTCAGCCTGCACAAACGGCACTTCCTAAACATTCACAGATATATATTCAGAATGATTTGTTCTTATTCTTTTGGGATCATTTCTACATCATTGTGTTATTGTTGGTTGTATGGGGGTTTTTTTGTATCTTTTTTTTTCCTAGAACTGGTTCCCTAAAGAGAGAGATCTCATTATCCTAGTTGGATCTGCTTAAAAGAGCAGGTATGTTTTCTCCAACCCAGCTATTTTAATTTGGCTACTAACCTGCTACAAATCACCCCATAAATGAGTGGAAAACATAACATCATATGCAGACACTTGGGTTTACTTCAACCAGACATGCTCCATACGGATTCCTTAACTTCTGGAAATCCCAGATGTTGGAACCTAGCTAGGGGAGGGCCCCTGTATGAACTGACAGTATCATGTCCCTTCTTGACATAGGCACAGATCTGGGTTGCAAACAGTATAAACACATGCAGCAAACAATGCTGAAAATATATTTAAATCAAATCTGAGAAATAATCATTCTAAGGAAAGAAATTTAAGACATTCAATTAAGAAATCAACAGTTTGAGAGTTTATGTTGTGCAATATTTGCTTTTTCTATCACGGTGGCTATTTGTATATTTAATGGTCATTATTTGCCAGAGATTTCACATATATTTGAAAGTTTACTGATGCCATGGTATACATCCTTTACGATAGTACATTTGTTACAAACGTTATTAAAACATCAGACAAATAGTTAGTGAGACTTGTCCATGCTTCTTGGTATTTCTAAAGCAAGTGGGCTATAATAAGTGCAATGGCATCCATCTTCTCAGAGAACTGTTGAATTTGGAACAATGCTCAAAGGCCAAAAGGAAAAATGATTAAAAAATTTTAATTTCTGAGACTTCACTGAATAATGAGCTCTCAGTAAGCGTGGAAATTTGCTCACTTTTTATGCAGCTAATTCAGAAAAGAACAAGGAGTGAGCTGATGGAGAAGACATGCATTATTTCCTCAAGAAAATCTTTACACACTTGCAAAGTCAGGTTTAAATGGTTTTAGTTACAGTCCTTTATTGTTGCCATAAAATAGGGGCTGGAGTGCACAGAGCAGTGTGGGCTTAGGAGAGAAGACCCAGCTGCTATCAAAGGGTCTTTGAGCTTACCTCTGTAGCATATCCATTTCTGAGTAAGGCTTTGCCTGTGGTTTAAGGCCACCTCCTATAAGGGAAAATGAGTTGCTTCTGAGCCTATATGTCACAAATCAAATATACAGTCCAATTGCTCCTCTTGATTTCTCAGTGTTTGTTACTATCTTTCAAAATTACCATCCTGGTCACTCATGTAAAACAGTGTCATGTTTCCTGAGAAGTCAGGCGTGATAGTAATTAAACTTCATGTTTCTTCCAGGAACATTTGGTTTCAACAGTTTTTTTTTTTCTAAGTCAGCATAATTTTTCTTATACAATTTATTCGGAAGGAGGAAACAGGATGGATCTGTTATTTAACCAAGCTTTTGGTTTACACTGCAATTTGAAAGCTCTGAACTCTTTCACTTCTTGTGTGCAGTGTTCTCCATCTATGTCAAATCCTTCAAACTCTCTCTACATTTCTCAAGGGCAATTTCTTTCAGAGCAATAAAACATATAAGATGAATCCACATCACCCGAAGAGCACACCCCGTGCACTGGCAGGGAGACAGGCGGGAAGACAGCTCTCCATCACCTACATTTGCTAAATTTCAGAGCTGTGCTTTAAGAGATGTGTGACATTTTATTAGCTTTTGCAATTTACCTTTGGAAGTTTAAGCAATTTAGTCAGTCGGGACATCAAATCTGGTGGCAGGACTTTTTTCTAGGTGTACAAATTTGCCTAGCTATTACTTTCCATATTTATTTACTTAGCCATGTGAACCTCGAGACTCTGTGGAATATATCTTTGGTCTTGGATCCAGTTTTCTTTCCTGTCAACTGCAAAAACAGTTGGGATCTCAGGGTCTTTGTCTGCCCTTCAGATGCCTGGTGATTCAGGGTGATGGGGCCAGGTCATGAAACAGGGACATTAGCAGCCTGTATCTTTATTTTATTTTTTTAAATTCTTTGTTAATTACACTTTATTCACTTTCTATCTGCTCCCCCCTGTGGTTACCTCTCTCCCTCGTCCCAATCTCTCCCTTCCTTCAGCAGCCTGTATCTTAAGAGGTAGAAAACGATAACTAAGCACAAGACCTGTGTCCAGTGATGTAATCCATTTCTGTGTAGCAAAGAAATGAGAGAAGAGAGCTTATTGGCCACTGGATACCACAAATCAGGGCAGGAACTTGAAGCAGAAACAACAGAGGACACTGAGCTCTCTGGTCAGCTCAGAGGCAGACCCATCTTTAGTTAGATTTCTTATGCACCCAGGACCATCTGCTCAGGCAGTGATGCCATCCATGGTGCCATTTACAACAGACAGAACCCTCCTACAGCAACTGACAATTAAGACAACTCCCCTAAGATGTGCCCTGAAGCCAATCAGTTAAAGCTTAAGAGGACAATCTGTTTCCTGGAAAACTAAAAGAGATAAAGGCAGCATAATGTAGTCTATCTGCCTCCATCTGTCTAGTCCAATCTAAAGGACCCTCCCTATCCAGGTAAATTGACAGCTAGTTCATGTTTATTTTCTCACACTGGCTTTCTTTCTGTAGTTGCTGATGTCACTCTCAGGGGTGCCCTGACTCTTTATCACTCAGGCCTGGGCCATGGTCACCTTCATGCCTCAATGGGATCCCCTGTTTCAACATCTCAGCATCCACATGGCTGATTTTCCTAGATGTAAATTCCCCCATGGATTGTTTTTCTCCAGATACTGTGGTAAGCTGATCCAGTTGTTTTCACCAGAGTATATCTGTTTTGAACCATAGATGCCGCTCAGGATGACATCAGACCATAGGACTTCAAGGTCTATATGATAAGATAGGACTGGTTTCTTGGAAAGGTTGGCCTAATTGTGGGAGGCTCACTGTCACAGCAGAACCCTACACACTGGGTTCCAGTCCTCTGAGTGTCTCTGGAAAGGACAGCCAGGATGTTTTCTCCAGCCCACAAGGCACACTCGTTGGAAGTGGTCCGGGCTTCTGCACACTGGGTGGGGCTTGAGTTGAAGCCCTGCAATATCTCCTGCTTTTTGCTGGAGACTTTCTGTCCCTCTGTGCTGCCTGCAATGTCCTGAGATGCTGCTGCTGCTGCTTCCTCTTCCTTCTCCTTTTCTCCTTCTTATCTCCTTCTTCTCTTCCTCTTCCTTCTCCTTCTTTCTTTTCCTTTGTTTGAGACAGGGTTTCTCTGTGTAGTCCTGGTATCCCAGAACTTATTTGGTATATCTAGATGTCCTTGAACACACTGTGTGGGCCCAGCTAACATTAAGTTCTTCATTTTCATTCCTCAGCCTTCAGGGGCATGGTTGTAGGCAATACCAGTGCAGCTGGCTGCAGAGTGCTGCCATCTGTGTCTTACTCAGCCTTCTACACTGTCTTGCCACTGTTCTATGCTTCTCCTTGGGATTAGATGAGGTTTTGTGTAATCTATTATCTCTTGAATGCTATAAATTATAGCTTATATTTCTAATATGATTAAATGATTTTATTTTGGTAATTTCTTCAGTATATTTTGATTCTTTTAAAAAATTGTCTTTTGTTCTTTGTTGTGATCTTTGTGTTCAAGAAGTTTCTTCCCATATCTAGATGTTATTTGAGAGCGTTTGAGTTGGTTTGTGTCCATTACTTTTACAGGTTCTCAAACTGGTCTTTTGATTATTAACAGGAAATTTTTACATGTGTTTTCTGACTTTTCTTTTGTCAGAACATTTTTAATGCTTATGAATTATTTCATGCTTTTTCAAATTTAATTTGTTTTCCTGTTATAAGCAGTGTCATTTATGGGTAGTGACAGTTCTGCCTAGTGACTGAGGCAACGTGTTTAGAAGTCTATTCTCCTTTCATTTCTACATGATCTTTTTTCACTGCCTCCTTCATTCCCAATGTGTCTTCTCTGTGAATTTCCAACTTTCAGGAATGCCAGTTTCATAAAGGTGTTTCCTTCTTCTCAGTTTCTGATAGCTTCCACTTTCTGTCCTGGAATTAGGTCTTCTTCCACTGTGTTTAGTATTCTGACATTCATTTTAGTTTCTTTCAGGTGTCAATTTAATCTGAATTTTATTTAAGAGGTTTTTCATAGATGGGGAGCACCTTCTGGTATGTGTAAACCCATAGGTTTCATTTCCAGTGCTAATCACACACACACACAAATGAACAAACATAAACAAGACTGCATTTAAGAAGAGATCCCATCTGTAGACTAGGCTGGTGTTCTTGAACTTACTATGTATCTTAGGTTGCCTTTGAACTCACCACCTTCCTGCCTCAGCTTTCCAAATGCTGGGACTCCTGAAACACATGAGCTTCACTGGCAGCTGCCTCTGATCTGTTATTGACTTTTTTAATCTGTTAGTGACCACTTCCTGACACATAGGTACCTATTATCTATTCTCCGAGGTAGCAAGGGCTTTGATTAAGGGCTCCTCTAAAGTCAAGATGCACCCTCTCAGCTGTGCTAGTTTATCTGTCTAGTTTAATTTTCTTGTTTTTGTTTCCTGGGAAACACTTGGGTTATTGTTAACAAGATAGATTTGGTGAAGTAAAAGGGGCCCATTACTCTGCATTTTAATAGACCATCATATTATTCTAAAGAAGGTTTAGAACTTGTTCCTTCCAGATACTCCCATATCAAAATGATAGGCACACACTGTGGACAGCAGATTTGTGTTCTGAGTAGCTGATAAGAGGTGAATACAACCTCCACATGTTAGAACATTTTGACTTGATTTGTAAAATTTCTGGCTATGCACCTGAAAACTAGAATTTATACATCTAATAAAACTCAATGCTAGTACCACCTTTAAAGCTCTAAGGGAAAAGAGTGATGGGCATTTTCTCCAAGACTCTGTACTTGGCTAATAATTTCCCTCCTTATATGAGTAGTGTAAAATTTAAATCTCGCCACTTGAAAGAAGATTCATGAGTCCATCTTGATCCATGTGTAACTCCTTGACAACTAAAGTGCAATGGGAAGTCAGAAGTGAAACCTCATGAAAATCAGCATATTTTTCACAGTAAAAAGATTAATGATCAGAAAAGCAGAAGATCCTCATCAGGTAGGTGACTTAACTCAAGAGAACTTAGAATTTAATATGTGTCAGATTTATACCAATTTCAACCAGCCTGAAGAGTTGCATTTGGAAGTCAAATTCATAAGAATATGGTATCTTATGCCTTGGTATCATTTAGTGAGTTGAATGACTGATGAAATCAAGATGGCGATGAGCACTGGGGAAAGCAGCCAGAACTCCCTTTCTGAACTAACATAACCAGCATTCTTTCTGTTGTGGAGTAGTTATAAATGTCAATGAGGTCTGTATGCCATTCCTTCATATTGCAGGAGGTGCTGAATCTTTTTACAGAACAACCTAGACTGACAGCTGCCAGGGAGTATTTGTCAGCTTCTTTACTTAAGTGAGGAGTACTGGGAACCTGGTGAGAGCCACCCTCTGCAAGGGGTCTTTTCCTAGCACACAAGGTTAGTGTACACGCTCAGCAGCACAGATGTGGTGGGCTAGGGTTTGTTTGCTTGCTTGTTTTGGCAGCTTGACACAAGCTAGAGCCTTTTGGGAAGAAGGATTCCCCATTGAGGAATTGCTTCCATCATATTTTTTTTGTTGTTGGCAAGTGTGTAGGGACATTTTCTTGGAAGATGATTGAAAATGGACTGTCCAGTTCACTGCGGAGTTCCACCCTTGAGCAAGTTGACCTGGGTGATATGAAAACTCAGGCTGAGCAAACAATGGAGAGCAAACTAGTAACCAGCTCTCCTCCATGGCATCTGCACAGTTCTAGCCCTCAGTGTACTGCCAAGACTTTTGTCAGTGAAGAACCGCGTCCTGGGTATAAAATTACCAAAGCATTTGGGACTAGGTTGGTTTGGACCTTGGTTTTATTTCAGCAATAGAAAGTGTAACTGAAAAAACTAAGAGACAAAAGGGGTCTCAGTCCCCCTTGTGCTGATGTGCACCACTGTGGTTGAGGGAGACCAAGGGCCTACAAACCTGGCTTTTCTCTTAGTGGCTGTCTTAAGGACAGGCTATCAGGATAGCACCCTAAAGATCAAAGCCTTTGAAGTCCTTGCCTATCATCCAAGCCCAAAGATGCAGTCAAACATACAACAGGTCTGGGAGGGGCCTGTATTTCAGCTGTCCTTGCTCTGCTCTGGTTCGCTCCCTGGTCACCACCCCCGTCTCCAAAGTCTGCAAACTCACTACTCAATACTGACAGCTGCTGGGACCTCTATCTCCCCCTTTGATGCTTTACCTGAGGTAACTAATGAAACAGTTTATTCAATTATTTCTTTTCTATTTTATACTTAGACCACCAACATCTGTTAAAGTTGTAAATCCAATACCCATGCCACAATTAAAATCAGTTGTCTTAGGCACTTCTCTAAGATTTATTGCATGTAGCAAATTTATGAATATCCCATTTTACTTTAGTTTTTGGTATTTGACAGAATATTTGAAAGTTCTATTTACAGCCACTGTTTAAATTACATGAGGCATATTGTATTTTAAATACTCATGTTTTTATTACAAAAGATAGCAACATTGAAAATGTGGTTTATCCAATCCCACCATTTACCTGCAAATTTCATGATATCCTTTTTTTTTTATTGCTGAGTAATATTCCATTGTGTAGATATACCACAATTTATGCATCCATTCCTCCACTGAGGGGCATCTGGGCTGTTTCCAGTTTCTGGCTATTACAAATAAGGCTGCTGCTACAAACACGGTTAGCAAATGTCCTTTTTATGTACTTGAGCCTCTTTTGGGTATATGCCTAGAAGTGGTATAGCTGGATCTTGAGGAAGCACTATTCCTAGTTGTCTGAGAAAATGACAGATTGCTTTCCAGAGTGGTTGTACAAGTTTCCATTCCCACCGGCAGTGGAGGAGGGTTCCTCGTTCTCCACAACCTCTCCAGCACGTGTTGTCTCTTCAGTTTTTGATCTTAGCCATTCTGATGGGTGTAAGGTGAATTCATAGTGTCATTTTGTCAGATATAGGGTTGGTGAAGATACTTTCCCAATCTGTAGGCTGTCGTTTTGTTCTGACAACAGTGTCCTTTGCTTTGCAGAAACTTTTCAGTTTCATGAGGTCCCATTTATTGATTGTTGCTCAGGATCATCCTGAGTGAGTTATCCCAGAAGCAGAAAGATGCACATGGCATATACTCACTCATATAGACATATAATATAGGATAAACCTACTAAAATCTGTACACCTAAAGAAACTAATCAAGAGGGAGGACTCTTGCTAAAATGCTCAATTCCGATCCAGAAAGGCAAAGAAGATGGACATCAGAAGAAGGAGAAAAGAGGGAACAAGTCAGGAACCTGACACAGAGGACCTCTGAAAGGCTCTGCCCTTCAGACTATCAATGTAGATGCTGAGACTTATAGGCAACCTTTGGGCAGAGTGCAGGAAATCTTATGAAAGAAGTGGGAAACAGTAAGATCTGGAGGGGACAGGAATTCCACAAGGAGAGCAACAGAACCAAAAAATCTGAGCACAGGGGTCTTTCCTGAGACTGATACTCCAACCAAGAACTATGCATAGATAGTAGATAACCTAAGACCCCTGCACAGATGTAGCCCATGGCAGTTCAGTATCCAAGTGGGTTCCATTGTAATAGGAACAGAGACTGTCTCTGACATGAAATAATTCGTCTGATCTTTAATTACCTCCCTCTGAGGGGGAAGCAGCATTACCAGGCCAGAGAAGAAGACAATGCAGCCACTCCTGATGAGACCTAATTGACTAGGATCAGAAGGAAGGAAAAGAAGGCCTCCCTATCAGTAGACTTGTGGAGGGGCATGCATGCGGAGGGTGAAGGAAGGGAGGGATTGGGACTGGAGGAGAGAGGGAACCACGGGGGAGATACAAAGTGAATAAAGTGTGATTAATAAAGAATTAAAAAAAAGAATGTGTAGTTTATATGATTATTATTTATAAATCTGAATGGCTAAAATCATATAGATCTTAACAGACTAGACTGTGGTAGATTAGACTATAAATTGTGCTTTAATTGTTCATTCTCTTGTGCAAATATATGCAGGTGTGTGTGTGTGTGTGTGTGTGTGTGTGTGTGTGTGTATGTGTGTGTGTGTTTTCAGACCACAAGTTAACTATTTTCAGGTTCTTTCAGGTGGGTCCCAGGGATTAGCTCAGGCTCTAGTCATGAAAATTTAAAAAAAAAAAAATCAACCATTTGTATCCCTAGTCCTATAGTGATTTTAGTAATCTGATTTCTATTAACTAAAGAGGTCTGAATGACATTTTAAAATGACAAATTCTAGAGTGGTACAGAATAGAAAATAATGTCTTGGGTTGTTTTGAATTAGTGGATCGGCATGTGTGAGTGTGTGAGTGTGTGTGTGTGTATGCTTGACAGTTAATGTCCTGTGTACATAAAGATTGCTGTGTGAGCCCAGTTATGGCTTGGGAAAATGAAGCAATGCTGGTTCAGTAGAGGGTAATTAACAGACAGAAACTGTGTAATTATTGCTTGTTTTAGTCAGTGACTTTTATTAGGAACTGTCCTTCAGCCATGCCTTTTCTCAGCCTTCTCATGCATCCCGAGGTCCACATGGCTTCCCAGGAGTTTTCTCTCTGCCACACACTCTAGGCGCATGGCTGTACCTTGCTTTGATGTGCAGTACCTCTTTATGCTAACATATGTTCTTTACATATTATTATCTCAAATTCCTCCAAATGCCCTTTCCTTTTATAGTCAGCCATTAATGTATTGAATCATAATTAAATACATATGCTAAAATGTATGCTAAAATGTGTCTAAGGCTTTCAAGGCCATGTCTATTGTGCTCTTTGTCTTTGTGACAAGAAAAGCAAAACTGTTCTTGACTTACTGTAACCTGATGAAACAAGCATCAGATGGGGTATAGGAAGTCCCAGTGATGGGGACAGTAGGTTGCTTAGACCCTGCCCACAAAAAAGGCAGAGTATCCACAGAAGCTCGGAAGGACAGAAATGTAGTTTCTGAGTTTTCAGCTGTGTGCCATGGGACAGTTCCTCAGAACAGTTTTTATGTCTGTAGCAAACCTGCTGAAGCTTAATGCAACTTTATTAATGATTACTTCCAGGGTTGCAAAAATATTTTATTATAGCTTTAGAAGCACCAATGTCAAAAACTTTGTAGTGCATGCATTTTGTTAGAAGGCCAAAGATTTCTGTGGAAAAGCCTAAGTCAATATTTGTTCTGATCTCGAGCTTAGCCTTCTTAAAGCCATCTGATGCCTGTGGTTTAGATTACAGAGTACTCCGAGTAGAGATTTGTATATAATTGATTATCTGTGTGGGGAACTGAGCTACTGATGTATTTCTGCAAATTGGAGAAGAACAGGGTAGCCTACTGCCTAAAATGCCCTGCAAATATGATTATCTCGGGTTGGAAACAAAATTCTAAAAACTAGTTTTAATAAGTCATATTTCAGTATAATATATATAATACCTTAAGTAGGTATTCTAGTTTAATTCCATCACTATAAAAAATTATGACCAAAATTAAATTAGGGGAGGGGTGGGTATTGTTTTCTTCTCTCTTCCTCTCTGGCTGATCCTGAAAGAAAGTCAGAGCAGGAACTAAACTAGGAACTTGAAGCAGAAACCACAGAATAATGGTGCTTCTTGCCTCGTGTTCAGCCTCACAGGCCACCTGCCCTGGGAATGGTGTCTGCCGCAGTAAGCTGAAACATTCTATACTAATTAACATTCTAGACAGCTCTACACAGACATGCCATCAGGCCAGTGTGAGGAGTGATTCCTCAGTCTAGGTTTTCTCTCAGATGACTGTAGACTCTGTCAAGTTTAGAAGCAAAGCAAACCAGGTCAAAAGGATAGTGTGAGTTTAATCAAATACACACATGCTCAAATAGCATCATAATGAAGACACAGTGAGTTTCTACCACCCTTAAAATTTCCTCAAGATCTCTATTTAGTTACCCTTCATGCCTGGCTTAAAGCCCTGACTGACCTGTCTTCCGACATAAGATTGTATTTTCCTGCTCTCGTACCACACAGTAGGTACCCCCTGCATCATTCGGTAGTTTACTCCGTGCCCACTAGCTGTTTGAGTTTATGTTTTGGTGCATTGTTGTCAGAAAATATATGCAGAAGTATTCCATTTGTTTTATCAGTTTGTATTGTCCATTTAAAATATGTCACCTAGGGCTTTTCTTGGTCTTCTTCAGATCTTTACACAGACAAGGCTCTTCACTGAGGACTCTCATGGCAACAGAGTGAAATGGTGCCTCTCCATTTTCCAGCCTTCCTGGTATTCTTCTTAATTTTTTACTGCACTCCTTTCAATCTATTTTCCCAATTTTCCATATTTTTATATCTCCTTATACTTAAAGAGAACAAGGAATTTTGCCTGGCTTTATCAGTGCATTTGATTGGTTGTTTTGTTTTGTTTTGTTGTTGTTGTTGTTTTCTCATTCTTGAGATAGTATTCCAGCCTGTGTTTAAATCAAGCCTTTTCTTACATGGAGGAGGTATTCTTTAGACTTTCTGTGAATTCCTGCATAAAAAACATACCTCAAAAATTTGATCACCTCCTCCTGAGGGGGGAGCAGCCTTACCAGGCCACAGAAGATGACAATGCAGCCACTCCTGATGAGATTTGATAGACTAAGATCAGAAGGAAGGAGAGGAAGGGGGAGGAAAGGTGGGTTTAGGAGGGGTATGGGGCGATACATAGTGAATAAAGTATAACTAATAAAAGTGAAAAAAAATGTCAGCCCCAAACCTTTGTTCTTGTATGTGTTTGTAAACAAAGACAGGAACTTGAATCCCTTGCCTATTGTTTGGAAGACAAGGGACTGTCCGTCATAGACTGTCCTCCTGAGGTTATGTCCAGTGCATACACATATTTTTTCTTTTTCTTTTTTTAATAATTAAGGGTTAGATGCCTATGGGGTGGTATATAATCAGAGCTCCACAGGAATGGGGAATGGAGAGCATAAAGCTTATATTTACCTTCTATCTATGTTAGTCAATCCCCTGTTTTAGCTGAAATACATAGAACATCTCTTTCTGAGCCTGTTAGGGTGTAGAAGGACAAACACAGATCTTTCTCGGTAGCACCCCCCTTCCTGAGTACCTTCAGATAAAGTGTTCCCCACTAGTTTCTTTAGACACACTTTCTTCTTTGGGTTCTGTCTTCCAGCAATTGTTTGATAAAGTATCACCCTTGTTTTCTCTGTGGATTTTATTACTTCTCCCTTACTGTCACTTTGCCATAGTCTCCGAAAGAACAGATGAAGCCCTGTGTGCTTAATCCATCATCTCAGAAAGAAATGTTTTGCTGTGTTTTTAAAATCGATCAGAGTCCAGTCACAGGTTAGTCTTTCATACAACTACCAAGCCCAGCCTGTTGCTGCCATCACTTTCCTTCCTGCCCAGTCCCTATATAAACAGTATGTTTCATGCTCAAGTAAGATGTGAGAAGAGAAAGTTTCTGTTCTGAGTGACAGCCCAATGTTCTCAAACTTTTTATTGACAAAATGAATTATATTAAAATAATGAAATCAAAAGACTAAGTGCTTTGTGTTCACAAAACTACAGAGTAGTTCCTGATCCCAGACTTCAGAGAATAGCAGTGTAGACCAAGGATACACAGGTAACTTGGGAGATAAAGGAATTCTTTAGAGCACCAGGGAACAGTATCAACCCAAATCACCACCAAATACCCTCACTGGAATCCTGTCTTGTTTTGATAAGTCATGCCCTTGTTAGTAGCAAACAGATTATTTCCTTCATTTTGTACAAATACAAAAAATAAGAGAAAAACAACTTCTTAAATCTGAGAGGGAAGAATGTGCCATAGAGAAGAGGTCTTTAAGATGGGTCAAAAACTTGCAAATGAATCTCTTAGCCAATGATCAGAAAATTGTCACAAAGGATGAGAAGTCACTAGGTATCGTATCTCACACTCCCATGTGAAATATGCCTGCAGTTCCAAGCAAGCAATCAAAAACATTCTATACAGAAGGTCCCAGGGCATCTATTTTATAAATGTTCTTGCTAGCAGGCTATTGAGCTTTCCTTCTTTGGACCTAGGTTTCCTGGCTGGATCTCTCCGTAGTTTATTACCATGGGTTGAGCAAGAATTCAAATCCTTGAGTACCTAATGCACAAATATTATAGAATACCATTTCAAGGTTGTGTGGTAAAAATGACATAATTCATATAAAAGAATTCAATTCAAAAGAAATCTTCCATAATTGAGGTTGTTATTTCAATGGCTGTATCCAACTATGTTTCTGTAAGTCCCTTTGTATTAGACATCTTATTCTCAACAAGAATTATTTGTGGTCTCCTTTTTCTTCAAGGCCTGTGACTAAAGAAAACATACCTAAACCTTTGAAAAAGGACTCAGCCATGTTAACAGCTGTGGATCTGAAACATGTATTTTTTTTTCTACACGTTACGTTTCATTGCTTCACTGTCTAGGTACCTTTAGGAAATCAAAAACTTGCTTATTTTGGTAGTACAACTGAATAACATTTAGGAAAATTGCTTTAAAATATAATCTAAACAGCTCAATATGATAAAGAATCACTGTTTTAGCCATTTCTGAGTGATGGATAAAATACATCTTCCTGACATCATTTAAAAAGGAAGACATTTTGGAAAGAAAGACTTTTCATTAAAAAATAATGATAATAACTGGAAGCCAGACATGTTCAGATTTCTTCAGTGGTCAGCTTATTATAATAACCATTTCATTACAATACGGAATAAACTTGTACAAAATATCTCCAGGACATACCCCAAACCTTGGGGAGATTAAAACTTTGTTTTGTTAAATCCAGAGGTCTGATAAAAGAAAGTCACTGTCTCTCTCCAGCAATTACAGAAGAATCCTCCCTAAGCCTTGACCTTAGAAGTAAAAGAAGGAAAAGCAAACATCATGAGCAACATTGCAGGATGGTGGAGCCATGTGTGTTTTTCAGTTCTGTTGAAGAAACCAGTGTTTCATATGTTTGAAAACACATCAGGGATATTGACAGGCCTAAGAAACTTCAAGTCTCTGAAGAAAGAATTAGAAGATATCAGAAGATGGAAAGATCTCCCATGCTCATGGCTTGGCAGGATTAATATAGTAAAAAAGGCCATGTTACCTAAAGCAATCTACAGATTCAATGCAATTCCCATCAAATGACCAACACAATTCTTTACAGACCTGAAAAAAATTCTCAACTTCATATGGAATAAGAAGAAACCAAGAATTGCTAAAACAATCCTCTAAAATAAAAGATCTTTTGGAGGTATCTCCATCCCTGATCTCAAGCTGTACTATAGAACAACAATACTAAAAACTGCATGGTACTGGCATAGAAACAGAATGGTGGATCAATGGAACTGAACGGAAGACCCAGAAATAAACCCACATACTTATGGACACCTGATTTTTGGCAAAGATGCCAAAACCATACAATGGAAAAAAGATAGCATCTTCAGAAAATGGTGCTGGTCCAACTGGATATCTACATGTAGAAAAATGCAAATAGATCCATACTTATCACCCTGCACAAAACTAAAGTCCAAGTGGATCAAAGACCTCAACATAAAACCAGACACATTAAATCGGTTAGAAGAAAAGGTAGGGAAGACCCTAGAACTCATTGGTACAAGAGAAAACTTCCTGAACAGAACGCCAACAGCACAGGCTCTAAGAGCAACAATCAATAAATGGGACCTCATGAAACTGAAAAGCTTCTGTAAAGCAAAGGACACTGTCATCAAAACAAAACGAATACCTACAGATTGGGAAAGCATCTTCACCAACCCTTTATCTGATAGAGGGCTAATATCCAGTATATATAAAGAACTAAGGAAATTGAAAAGCAACAAACCAAGTAATCCAATTAAAAAATGTGGTACAGAGCTAAACAGAGAATTCTCGATAGAGGAATATGGAATGGCAGACAAACACTTAAAGAAATGCTCAACCTCATTAGCCATCAGGGAAAAGCAAATCAAAATGTCCCTGACATTTCACCTTACATCCATCAGAATGGCTAAGATCAAAATTCCAAGTGACAACACATGCTGGAGAGGTTTTGGAGAAAGGGGAACCTTCCTCCACTGCTGGTGGGAATGTAAACTTGTACAACCACTCTGGAAATCAATCTGGCGTTTTCTTAGACAACTAGGAATAGCGCTTCCTCAAGATCCAGCTAGACCACTCCTAAGCATATATACAAAAGAGGCTCAAGTACACAATAAGGACATTTGTTCAACCATGTTTGTAGCAGCTTTATTTGTAATAGCTAGAACCTGGAAACAGCCCAGATGCCCCTCAACTGAAGAATGGATACAGAAATTGTGGTACATCTACACAATGGTATATTACTCTGCAATGAAAAACAAGTAAATCATATAAATTTGCATATAAATCGTGGGAACTGGAAAGGATCATCCTGAGTGAGCTGTCTCAGAATCAGAAAGACACATGGTATATACTGACTAATATAGACATATAATATAGGATAAACCTACTAAAATCTGTACACCTAAAGAAACTAATCTAGAGGGAGGACTCTGGCTAAAATGCTCAATCCCCATCCCAAAAGGCAAAGAGGAAGGACATCAGAAGTAGAAGAAAACAGGAAACAAGTTAGGAGCCTCCCACAGATGGCCTCTGAAAGGCTCTGCCCTGCAGACTATCAAAGCAGATATTGAGACTTATGGCCAAACTTTTGGCATATGCAGGAAATCTTATGAAAGAAGTGGGAGTTAATAAGATCTGGAGAGGACAGGAACTTCACAAGTAGATCAACAGAACCAAAAAAAAAAAAAATTGAGCACTGGGGTCTTTCCTGAGATTCATACTCCAACCAAGTACCAGGCATGGGGATAACTTGGAACCCCTGCACAGATGTAACCCATGGCAGTTCAATGTCCAAATGAGTTCCCTAGTAATGGGAACAGGGACTGCTTCTGACTGCTTCTGCTCTTTAATTACCTCCCCCTTAGGGGGGAGCAGCCTTACAAGGCCACAGAGAAAGAAAATGCAGCCACTCCTGATGAGACCTAACAGACTAGGATCAGAAGGAAGAAAAACAAACCCTCCTCTGCCAGTGGACTTGGGGAGGGGCATGCGTGGAGAAGGGGGAAGAAGGGAGGGAAACTAGAGGGGGGGATACAAAGTAAATAAAGTGTAATTAAAAATAAAATTAAGGGGGGCAGAGCCAAGATGGCGACTAGCACACACAGTTTCTGAGCAGTGGAATACCTAAACTTCTGAGTTGGTGAATGGAAGGACCTCTAACCCCGGAAAACAACGGTGAGGCTTTCTAAACAACAGGGAACATCGCAGGAGGTGAAAACTTTGGTCTTGGGTCATCCGGGGACTTGTTTGGGGAAGGAGAGAAACGATCCTTTGATCTCGTGGCACTCCCCTCCCTCAGACTCCCTCCTCCTTGGCACAGCGGGCTGGTCTTTCTCAGCACAGACCTAACTGCCTGGGGTCTACAGCCACTGAGGTGGAGCTCCAAGCCCTTTAGCGGCAGGCAAAGGCCAGCAGTACATGTCCTGGAGTCCCAGATTCTCGCGGCGGCTGCACCATCCTCCCAGGGCCCGAGTCTGCTAGACGCCATACTAGCTCCACAGGATCCCGATCACTGACAGTATGGCCCGCCCAATCCCTCAGTGACAGAGAATACGCTATATACTCACCAAAACCAGGCAGAAATGTCATACAACCTAGATACACCAGGTGCTGGGCCTCCCAAGCTTGGAGAGCACAGTGAAGAGACCCCAGGACTTCCCAGAAGGCATTGGGACTAGCGACCCAGTCTCCAGTTACAGCAGGACTTTCTAACCTGGTGGCGGAGCAGCACTGAGCTGGCAGGGCACAACAGCCCTCCAGTTTAAGACTAACCAGGGCCAAACCAGAGAACAGAGAGCCTGGTTACCCTGATCCCTACTGACGTGACCACTCTGAAATCTCCAGCTGCAGCAAGATGTCAGAACCTGGCAGTGACAGCAGCACAGAACTGGCAGAGCACATCAAAGAAGCAGGGCCAAACCAGAGAGCAGAGAGCCCGGATATCCCGATCTCTGCCAAGTGACCTGCCTGTAAGTGAGTGCACCCTTGAGAATCTGCAGATCCCCAGATCCTGGGTCCTTCTAAAACAGAAACCAGGCATCAAACCCCCTCCCACCCACATACCCACTTTGGGAAACAGAGGGGCACTAGGAACATTGAAGTTCCTGCTCTGTGGCTCTAATTGAGGAGTTAAGGCAGTTAATGCCAGAAATTGCACTGTGATCATCACTAGCGCCTGCAACATATACAGTGCAGAGCCCTTCCCACACACTCAAGGGTTCAACATTAGCCATCACTCTGTCCCTCCAGACACACGTCCACGCACACTTAAACACACACACACACAAACACACACACACACACACACACACACACACACATGCGTGCGCACTCTTGCATTTGCCCCATTTGCGCCTGCGTACTTTCCTCCCACAGGTACAGCTAGTCTTCTCAGCACAGGCTGAGTTCTCAGCTTCCAGAAGAAATCTCCAGACACCAGAGAGAGACAGCACCAGTCTGATCTGCAGAATCCAAAAACAAACAGGGAAGGTTTCAGATAAGCCAATGGCCAGGGGTAGGCGAAAGAACACTTCCAACATAAATCAGGACATCATGACTTCACCAGCAAACCCCAAAATCGATGGATACTCCAATTCATCAGAAGCACAGGAAAATGATTTTAAAGCCATGCTTGCCCAATTATTTGAGGCTCATAAGGAGGAAATGAACAAATATTTCAAAGAGTTGGCCAGTCAATTGGAGGTAAAGAAAGAAGAAATAGACAATATCCTTAAAGAAACACAGGCAAACATAGCCAAACAAATAGATACACAAGTAGAGGAAAAATTCGTGGCATATAAAAAGGAAATGAACAAAGAAGTAGAGACCATCATAGAGAGACAGGAATCCAAATTCAAACACATGAAAGAAATGGTGCAAGGCATGAAAACAGAATTAGGATCAATAAAGAAAACACAAAATGAGAAAACCCTTGAGCTGGAGAACTTGGAGAAAAGATCAGGAACCACAAAAGTAAGCATCACCAACAGAATACAAGAGATGGAAGAGAGAATCTCTGGAGCTGAAGACACACTTGCAGAAATTGATACTTCTCTCAAAGAAAAAGTAAAATCAAAAAAGTTCCAATCACAAAATATCCAAGAAATCAAGGATGCTATGAAAAGACAAAATCTAAGAATAATAGGAATTCATGAAAAAGAAGACTCCAGGCTCCAGAAAATATTTTCAAGAAAATCATAGAAGAAAATTTTCCCAACTTAAAGAGATGTCCATAAATATACAAGAGGCCTACAGAACTCCAAATAGACTAGACCAGAAAAGAAACACATCACGTCACATCATAGTCAAAACACTAAATCTAGAGAACAAAGAAAAGATATTCAAAGCAGCAAGGGAAAAAGGGCAAGTAACATATGAAGGTAGACCTATCACAATCACACCGGACTTCTCATCAAAAACTATGAAAGCCAGAAGGGCCTGGGCAAGTATCATGGAGACTCTAAGAGATCACAAATATCAACCCAGACTACTATACCCTTTCAATCAACATAGATGGAGAAAACAAAATATTCCATGACAAAACTAAATTTACCCAATATCTACACAGCAAACCAACGCTACAGAAGATACTAGAAGGAAAACTCCAATCCAACGAAAACAAATTCACCCAAGAAAACAGGTCATACAGATAAAATCCCAACAAAAATGAAAAGAAAACAAGCAATGAAACAGGGTTAGATCACCGACTCCATTACAAAAGGAACTAACATGCAGTGGTCACTATTATCTATCAATATCAATGGACTCAATTCACCAATAAAAAGACACAGGCTAACAGAATGGTTACAGAAACAGGATCCAACATTCTGTTGCATCCAGGAAACACACTTATGCAAGAAAGATAAATACTACCTCAGAGTAAAGGGCTGGAAAACTGTTTTTCAAGCAAATGGTTCCAGAAAACAAGCTGGAGTAGCCATCCTAATATCTAATAAAATAGACTTTCAACCCAAGTTAATCAAAAAAGGTAAGAAGGGCCACTATATTCTCATCAAAGGAAAAATCCACCAAGAGGACATCACAATCTTGAATATCTATGCCCCAAATACAAGAGAACCGACATTCGTAAATGAAACATTATTAAAGCTTAAATCATACATTGATCCTAATACCTTACTAGTGGGAGACTTCAACACTCCACTCTCACCAAGGGACAGATCAACTAGACAGACACCAAATACTGAAATAAAAGCACTCACAGAATCCCTAAATCAAATGGACCTAATAGATGTCTACAGATCTTTTCACCCAAACTCAAAAGAATACACCTTCTTTTCAGAACCGCATGGAACCTTCTCCAAAATAGACAATATAGTGGGTCACAAAGTAAGCCTCAACAGATACAAAAGGATTGAAATAATCCCTTGTATACTATCTGACTACCATGGACTAAAGCTAGACATCAACAACAACAGAAACAACAAAAAGCCTACACGCACATGGAAACTGAACAACTTACTACTCAATGACAGCTGGGTTAAGGAAGAAATAAAGAAAGAAATTAAAGAATTCCTAGAATTCAATGAAAAGGAAGGCACAACATACCCAAATTTATGGGACACGTTGAAAGCAGTGCTCAGAGGAAAATTTATAGCACTAAGTGCCTGCAAGAAGAAATTCGTAACATCACATACAAACAACTTAATGGCCCAACTGAAAACCCTAGAAAAAAAAGAAGCAGATACATCCAAGAGGAGCAGATGGCTGGAAATAATCAAACTAAGGGCTGAAATCAATCAATTAGAAACAAATAAAACTATCCTAAGAATCAATGAAACAAAAAGTTGGTTCTTTGAGAAAATCAACAAGATAGACAAACCCTTAGCCAAACTAAATAAAAAGCAGAGAGAAACTATCCAAATCAGCAAAATCAGAAATGAAAATGGGGACATAACCACAGACACTGAGGAAATCTAAACAATTATTAGGTCATACTACAAAAGCCTATATGCCACAAAATTTGAAAATCTAAATGAAATGGATAATTTTCTTGACAGTTTCCATCTACCAAAACTAAGTCAAGATCAGGTAGAAAGACTGAATAGCCCTATATCTCCCAAGGAAATTGAAGCAGTCATTAACAGTCTCCCCTCCAATAAAAGCCCTGGGCCAGATGGCTTCAGCGCAGAATTCTACAAGACCTTCAAAGAAGTGCTAACACTGATTCTCCTCAAACTATTCCACAAAATAGAAACAGAAGGTACATTACCAAACTCATTCTATGAAGCCACAGTCACCTTGATACCTAAACCACACAAAGATCCAACAAAAAAGAGAACTTCAGACCTATCTCTTTTATGAACATTGACGCAAAAATACTCAATAAAATACTTGCAAACCGAATCCAAGAAGAAATCAAAGATATCATCCACCATGACCAAGTAGGCTTCATCCCAGGCATGCAAGGGTGGTTCAACATACGGAAATCCATCAATGTAATCCACCACATAAACAAACTGAAGGAGAAAAAACCACATGATCACTCCTTAGATGCTGAAAAAGCATTTGACAAAGTCCAACACCCATTCATGTTTAAAGTCTTGGAGAGATCAGGGATACAAGGCACATACCTAAAGATAGTAAAGGCCATATACAGCAAGCCTATAGCTAACATCAAACTCAATGGAGAGAAACTTAAATCAATCGCACTGAAATCAGGGACAAGACAAGGCTGTACATTGTCTCCATATCTCTTCAACATAGTACTTGAAGTCCTAGCCAGAGCAATAAGACAACTAAAGGAGATCATGGGGATACAAATCGGAAAGGAAGAGGCCAAAGTGTCACTATTTGCAGATGATATGATAGTATACATGAGCAACCCCAAAAATTCAACCAGAGAACTCCTTCAGCTGATAAACACCTTCAGCAAAGTGGCAGGATACAAAATCAACTCAAAAAAATCAGAAGCCCTCCTGTATGCCAAAGACAAAATGGCTGAGAAAGAAATTAGGGAAACAACACCCTTCACAATAGCCATTAATAACAAAAAGTACCTTGCTGTGACTCCAACCAAGCAAGTGAAAGACCTGTTTGAGAAAAACTTCAAGTCTCTGAAGAAAGAAATCGAAGAAGATATCAGAAGATGGAAAGATATCCTGTGCTCATGGATTGGTAGGATTAACATTGTGAAAAAGGCCATACTACCAAAAGCAATCTACAGATTCAATGCAATTCCCATCAAAATACCAACTCAATTCTTTACAGACCTTGAAAAAAAGATTCACAGCTTCATATGTAGAAACAAAAACCCAGAATCTCCAAAATGATCCTGTACAACGACATATCATCTGGAGGTATCTCCATCCCTGATCTCAAGCTGTACTACAGAGCAACAGTAATAAAAACTGCATGGTATTGGCATATAAACAGAAAGGAGGATCAATGGAACCACATAGAAGACCTAGAAATAAATCCACACACGTATGAATACTCTATTTTTGACAAAAAGCCAAATCCATTCAATGGAAAAAAGACAGCATCTTCAACAAATGGTGCTGGACCAACTGGATGTCTACATGCAGAAAAATGAAAATAGATCTATATTTATCACCCTGCACAAAAGTAAATTCAAAGTGGATCAAGGACCTCAACATAAAACCAGATACTCTAAATCAGTTGGAAAAAAAGTGGGGAACAGCCTAGAACTCATTAGCACAGGAGACAACTTCCTGAACAGAACACCAACAGCACAGGCTCTAAGGGCAACAATCAATAAATGGGACCTCATGAAACTGAAAAGCTTCTGTAAAGCAAAGGACACTGTCATCGAAACAAAACGACAGCCTACAGATTGGGAAAGAATCTTCACCAACCCTTTATCTTACAGAGGGCTAATATCCAGTATATATAAAGAACTAAGGAAATTGAAAAGCAACAAACCAAGTAATCCAATTAAAAAATGTGGTACAGAGCTAAACAGAGAATTCTCGATAGAGGAATATGGAATGGCAGACAAACACTTAAAGAAATGCTCAACCTCATTAGCCATTAGGGAAATGCAAATCAAAACGACCCTGAGATTTCACCTTACACCCATCAGAATGGCCAAGATGAAAAACTCAAGTGATAACACATTCTGGAGAGGTTGTGGAGAAAGGGGAACCCTCCTCCATTGCTGGTGGGAATGTAAACTGGTACAATCACTCTGGAAAGCTATCTGGTGCTTTCTCAGACAATTAGGAGTAGTGCTACCTCAAGACCCAGCTATACCACTCCTAGGTATATACCCAAAATTTGCTCAAGTACACAACAAGGACATTTGTTCAACCATGTTTGTAGCAGCTTTATTTTTAATAGCCAGAACTTGAAAACATCCCAGATGTCCATCAATGGAGGAATGGATAGAGAAATTGTGTTATTTTTACACAATGGAATACTACTCAGCAATCAAAAAGGAGGAAATCATGAAATTTGCAGGCAAGTGGTGGGATCTAGAAAAGATCATTCTCAGTGAAGTATCTCAGAAGGAGAAAGACAAACATGGTATATACTCACTTATATAGACCTACAAGATATGATAAACATAATGAAATCTACACACATAAAGAAGATAATCAAGAAAGTGGACACGGGCGAAGATGATCAATCCTCATTTAGAAAGACAAATGGGATGTGCATTTAAGGTATGACAGGAATCTACCACAAAAGGCATTTGAAAGACTCTACCTAGCAGTGTTTCAAAGCAGACACTAAGACTCATAACCAAACCCTCGGCAGAGTGCAGGGAATCATATAAAAAAAAAGGGAGTTAGTATGATATGGAAAGGATAGGCGCTCTACAAGGACCAAATATATCTGGGCACAGGGTCTTTTCTAAGACTGACACTCAACCAAGGACCATCTATGGATATAACCTAGAACTTCTGCTCGGATGTGGCCCGTGGTAGCTCAGTAACCAAATAGTTTTCCAAAGTAAGGGGAACAAGGACTATTTCTAACAGTCAGGCTCCTTAGCTCCCCTCCCCCCCCAGGGGAGGAGCAGTCCTGTTAGGTCACAGAGGAGAACTTTGCAGCCAGCCCTGAAGATACCTGATAAGACAGGGTCAAATGAAAGGGGAGGAGGTCCTTCCCTATCAGTGGACTTGGAAAGGGGCAGGGAGGAGACCAGGGAGGGAGTGTGGGGTTGGGGAGGGAATGAGGGAGCGGGATACAGTGGGGACACAGAGTTAACAAAATGTAACTAAAAAGAAAAATAAAATAAAAAAAAAGAAAATAAATAAATAAAATTAAATAAAAACTAGAAAAAAAATAGTGACAATTTTTTTGGTTACTTGAGACCTAATTTTTGATAGCTTGTCATATATAGGAAGAAAGGCAGAATGTCTTCATGCAGTCCTCCATACACTGACCACCCCCTGGGTTATTGCTCTTGCAAAGTTTGGTAAATGTCTTACTCGTGATAAAACAAAGAGTTGTTATCCAAAGCATCATTTCCCCTTCCTCCCGATCCTCACATCTCATGCTCTAATGGAGCCTAGATAGGAACTCACTCACCAGGCTTCAGTACTCTACGCCATTTTAAAAGTGTGTAACAGGAACCTTCCATTACAAAATCATACAGAAGAGAGTCAAGGACCCAAAAATTGTTTCCCTGTCCCACATAGTCTCTCCCTACTCCTCCTTTTGACTGCAATGCCTTGGTCATGAGGATCCATTTTAGTTTTCTTATAGCGTATTTTGCCAGAGTATCATATGATTTACATAATATGTAGCTTTTTTTTTGTAGTTTTAACCCTTTACTTGGACTCAGGCTTTAAGGTGTCTCATGTTTTTGTGTGGCAAGTTTCTCTTCCCCAGACCACGTACTCATGAGCGTTCCCTCCTGTGTTTTTCTGTTCACCCACTGGAAGACATGATGATAGCTTTTTTTCAAAGTTTTGGTAATTATAAGAATATTCACTGTAGACACTCAGGAACAGGCTTCCCTGTGAAAATAAGTTGCTAACATATTTGAGTAATTACTAAGGAGCTGGCTCGTGAATGGAGTGGTAAAGTTGTACTTAATTTTGTAAGAAGTACTCAAAGTGTTTCTCAGAGTGGATATACCATCTTGCAAGTCTTTTAGTAGTAAAAAAAAAAAAAAGTCTTAATGCTGTAAAAGTTTTATGTTTTGGATTGGAGTTATTATATCAGTTACACAGTGATATTATTTGAATTTGGAATTTCTTAATGATCTATGATTCTGAACATATCTTCACATGTATGTTTTCCTTGTGCCTGTTTGTTTTGGTGATGGGTTATCATGTACATAAATATATTTTTTAATTGTTAAATTGCGTACTTAATTTTCTTGTTGAGTATTGAAAGATTTTTATCTGTTTTTAATATCAGACTTTTTTCAAAAATACATTTCAATATTCCTTCTCAGAACTTGTAAATTGCCTTTTTCATTTTTTTACATTGACCCTCAAAAAGAAAGAATTATAAATTTTAATAACATATAATCCAGTTATATCTGTACAGCCAAATCTAAAGTTGCTTTGATCATCTTTGTTATGTTATAATAATATAGAATATATACTATGTCATAGCCTGTACTGTGTATAATACATTAAGGCTGAAAAGTGGATGCACTTGTTCCCTTGATCATGGTGCTTAATAAGTGGGGTGAGGACAACTATCCTGATATTTTCCTGGTCTTTTGTGTTTTGTTTTGCGTTTGAGTAGGGTTTCACATAACCCAGCTTGAACAGAAATGCCTGTGAGGCTAAGGATGACAATGAACTTGTAATTCTTCTAATGCTGCTACCACAGGTGTGCATCGCCACATCGTGTTTTGAGGTTCTGGGGATCAATCCCAGGGCATATTTCAAGCTCTGCAAGTTCTCTCCCCACAGAGAAAATTCCAGGTGTACTGCACATGCTACTGCAGAGACTTTAATTTCTTACGTTAACCATGCTGCAGGGGTGTCTGGGTGAAAGTTCTGAGTTAGGCTCTGAACAGTCCCCTCTGTTCCCACTGTTGGGAGGTCCACTGCCATGGACGGATGATGAATTACCTAATGCCTTTCTGCATACATTGATGACCCTGTATGATTTTCATTTTATATCCTATTAATGAAACACATAAAATTAAATGAGCCTTTGTCCAACCAGATTCTTAACCTAGTGTAAATTCCATTTGGTTACAGTATGTAAAGAAAGATGGAGTATATGAAATCTTAGTTCCAGAAGTCTTTCAGAAAGGACAAAGCACAGTATTGAAAAGGTAATGTACATTTACCTTCTGTTTCCTAAAGTATCAATGAAAGTTATAAGTGATGTTCACAAGCTTTCTCCACCTATATTTGGAAAAGTCCCCAGGTATGCACAGCCACACAGAGAACATATGGTTTAATGAGTCAGTAGATTACAGAGTTAGCTCAGACACATTTATTTCACAGTTTTTGTGCTTCGTGAATATAAACACTTCCTTTTATAGTTATTTTTCAACATGACTTTTGTTCTTTCTATCTAGTTGCTGTGTGCTTTTTTAGTGGTGGGTCTGTGTTTTCAATGCCTTTATAAAGTCATTGTCTTGGGCTTGAGCCCAGCATGATGAATGTTAGCAAGTTTTCTGAAGCATCTTTACCCCTCTTGGTGTATTCTAAATATCAAGCATGCCTCTCTTGCCTAAAACCTTCACTGCCTCATCTTGTGTAGCCCCGGTCCATGTTCCCTTTCACATCATAAGAAGAGCTATTTCCCTCCTATCTACTTCTTATCTCTGCAAATTCATCTCATCATGTTGTGTGCTCTAGGAATAGAAAATTGGTTTAGAAAAGAGGGTCATAACATCCTCTTCTTTCTGAGTGTGCTCTTACCCTTCATCTGCTTGTTAGAAACAAGTCCATCACGAATCTGGTTCCAGGTTCCTGAAGCCACACAAGGTGTATGCTCAATACAAGTGTGGGATTCAAAGCTGGGCAGGTGGCTCTTGCTACCTCTAGAGTGTCCAAAACTTGTTTTCTGTATAAAAATTAAAAATCGCGACTTTCTAAGGGAACAGCTTGTGAGCAGATTAGAGGGTCTGATTAGGAAACGCTTGCTGTCAATTTAAGATGGAAGTATGTAGGCTCTCCCAAGAACCTTTGCTTCTTCACAATAAATAGTATATAGTAACACATTTCTAAAATATTGCAAATCTCATTTTCTTCTCTTATGAAAATGAAATGATTGTGATATCCACATTAAATTATTATAAATATCAGTTGCTCTAATTAATATCCAAAAGTTTGTTTTAACTCCAAAGTATTCAAAATACAAGATATTAGAAATATCTTCCAGAAAAGTATTTGTGAATTCAAAAGTTTTCAACACTTAACTTTTGTGAATAGGTTTTTATTTTTTTTAAGGTACTCAGTTTATGGCAATTTATTGTAACAGCCACAAAAATTAATAAAGTAGAATTTATTTTTTCCAGTGAGGGCATGTTAAAGCAAATACACTATAGGATAGGAAAGCAGGCATAGTCCTGATTAGGTTTGTGTGCGTGTGTGTGTGTGTGTGTGTGTGTGTGTGTGTGTTTTGATGTTGTTTTTTGTTTTTAATGTTAGATGCTGATCAATTTATTAGACCTCTGTGGTTCCTGGTTCTATAGCTACTACTTAAGTCCCTTTGAAAGATATGGATCTTTTCTTTTTTTATTAATTATACTTTATTCACTCTGTATCCCCTCATATGCCCTTCCTTCTTCCCCTCCTGATCTCACCCTCTCACCCTCTTCTTCACACATGCCCCTCCCCAGGAAGCAGAAAGACACACATGGTATATACTTGCTCATATAGACATATAACATAGGATAAACCTACTAAAATCTGTACATCTAAAGAAACTAATCAAGAGAGAGGACCCTGACTAAAATGCTCAATCCCCATCCCGAAAAGCAAAGAGGTAGGACATCAGAAGAAGAAGAAAACAGGAAACAAGCTAGAAACCCGCCACGGAGGGCCTCTGAAAGGCTCTGCCCTGCAGACTATCAAAGCAGATGCTGAGACTTATGGCCAAATGTTGGGCAATGTGCATGGAATCTTATTTAAGAAGTGGGAAATAGTAAGAGCTGGAGAGGGCAGGAACTCCACAAGGAGAGCAACAGACCCAGAAAGTTGAACACAGGGGTCTTCCCAGAGACTCATACTCCAACCAAGGACTATTCATGGAGATAACCTAGAACCCCTGCACAGATGTAGCCCATGGCAGTTTAGTGTTCAAGTGGGTTCTGTTGTAATGGGAAGAGGGACTTCCTCTGACATAATCTGATTGGCCTGCTCTTTGATCACCTCCCCATGAGGGGAGAGCAGCCTTACCAGGCCACAGAAGATGACAATGCAGCCACTCCTGATGAGAACTGATAGACTAAGATCAGAAGGAAGGAGAGGACCTCCCCTATCAGTGAAAAGGTTTTTACTGAGCTGTGGCGTTGTGTCCAGAACAGGGTTGATTATCACAGTGGCTCTGTTAGAAACACTTGTCTTTGTCACCACTGTTGATAGTGTACAGCGGGACCTGCTTCCTCCCTGCTAGGATGAACTCGTGAAAAGCAGCCCTCACCTGCCAGCCTTCTCAGAGGTTGGCCTCAGCAGAACAGTTGCCTTCATTCAGTCCAAGACTGCTGCCAAGAAAAGGCCCATTTGTTTGGAGTTTAAAGGTAAGAAATTCTCAATTAGACTCCATAGAATTCAATTTTTTCTTTTTTTCTTTTTTTTATATTAATTACAGTTTATTTACTTTGTATCCCAGCTGTAGCACCCTCCCTCATTCCCTCCCAATCCCATCCTTCCTTCCTCATCTCCTCCCTGACCCTCTCTAAGTACACTGACACTGGAGGTCCTCCTCCCCTTCCATCTGACCTTAGCTTATAAGGTCTCTTCAGGACAGGCTTCAATGTCCTCCTCTGTGGCCTAAAAGACTGCTCCTCCCTCGGGGGTGGGGAGGTCAAAGAGCCAACTACTGAATCCATGTCAGAAATAGTCCCTGCTCCACATACTAGGGAACCCACTTGGATACTGAGCTGCCATGGGCTCCATCCGAGCAGGGGTTCTAGGTTATATCAATCCATGGTCCTTGGTAGGAGAATCAGTCTCAGAAAAGACCCCTGTGCCCAGATGTGGAGCTACTGTGACTCTTTACCTTGCCCTTAGTGATTTATGGAGGGTAAACTGAGGTATGTAGATCTCACATCACATCTGAGCCTTCCTTCTTATGTGTCCTGTTTTGCTCCTGTTCCCATTGCACCTGTAGATTATAATGACCTCCACTAATTATCTTCCTTCTTGCTTTCATCTGTCTTGGAGTCTTTTACCTATGAGTCAAATGAGAACAGAGAGCAGCCAAGGAGCAACAGGATCAATTTCCATAGCTTCTAAAGCCTTAAGACACAAAGTGGCTATGCAGTGATAGTCCTGAGGCTCCAAGTCTTTACTGTACGGAGCTGATAAACTGTGGACACATTGTGCAGTTCACCACTCAGCAAGTCACATCTATACTTCTTGACACATGCACTCTTTCCTTGTTCTTCCATCCAGAGTAAAAAACTCCCTACACCTCTGATTAGGTTACAACCCATTCAGGAGCAGGAATGGATATCACAGGATTGAGACAGAACACACAGGAGCAGACTGTTCTCATACATAAAGCTATGCCCAGCAGCATCTGCTCTGCTGTGAGACACTGTATGACCTCCCTCTCCTGTGGTAACGTTTCTGTTTTATTTACTTGCCTTTCCATGTGTTCTACTCTTACAACTGTCTGGACATAGCATCTTTGATGATTCATTTAATGTATTTTATCATGTATATAGTATCTTTATACTATATTTATATAGTATCTATATCATGTATATAGTAAAGCCCTTTGGCCACCTTCTGGACATTCCTGTAACCACTATCTAATATTTGACAACATGTTTTCAGGACACTAGCAATAAATATGTTGTTTTGTGAGTCTATGAATTCATTCTTCAGTGCCACAATATTACTAAAAGGGAATATTCAAAGGATCAGATGAAGTTAAATGCAGATAAAAGTGCATCATTAAGGCACAAAGCCATTTTGCCTTACTAGTGTAATGTAATAAATGATAGGAAAATCCTCCTGCCAGAAGTCTTTGTTATTCCCCATAAAAACATTCCTAAATTGTCTTTCAACCAGAACTAATGTATATAATAAAAAATTCAGTGGCAATGAAGTTGGCAACTGTGTCTTAATGAATATGTGCTGTGGAAAATGTGCATAATTGACGGCATTGCAAACACTGGCCCTAGCAGCAGACACAGCTCCAGACGCTCCCTCTCAGACCCTCTCTGCTGTCCCTCTGGACAGGCACTGTTTGACATATGAAAAGGCAATTAAATCTGGTTAGCTTGTGCAGGGATGAGAACAAGGCTGTGCTGCATCTGCAGAACAGGCATTGAATTTATTTTGCTTTTGTTCTTCTTTTTTTAAGCTTTTCTTTTTCTTTCTTGGCAATGGAATCTCTCAACTGAGATATTGGTTTTCCTAAAGGTGTCACTCAACCAGAGAGTGTTTTTCAGTCCTGTAAGAAAATTTAAAATGCTTCTGTTGTTAGAATAAGTAAAAACACAGGACAGGCCTTCTCACCCATTTAAATCAGCATTATGGTCTCAGCCTGAAAATTCACGACGGTTCCATTTCTCCCCAGCGGTTCCTGTGGCAGGTCATCTGGTGTATAATGCCAGGGCTGCTGGAGTTCAAGTTGGATCTCTATTTTCCAGGAGATGGGAATCAAGCATGGGGCAAGGTGCTAAATGGACGAGTTATTCAGCACATTGGCCAGCACTGGCTTCGGGAAGTTATTACAAAGGAGGCACTGAAAGCACTGGCTCAGTGCACAGCGGTAAGCCAGGAGGGCCCGGAGGATAATAGTAGATGTTAGGAGCAAGAGAAAAGGAGTGGTTTGATCATTTCTTTGCAGTTCGGCTTTTCGTCTCTTCCATAGCAATCTTAGAGATCTATGTTACAGAGAAATGTTATCACAGGCAGGCAGACAATGTGATACACACCACCAAAATAACTGTAGCTCACAAGGTTTTGCAAGGAAGGAGACAAGCTTTTCTGATGGAAGGGGGTTAATTAGAAAAAGACAACAATAATAACAATAGATAAAGTGATTGTTACCATGCCCCAGAGAGCAAGCAGTCCCATGAGACAGTGAAACACACGGATACATTTAGAGATAGCTCAAAAAAGATAAACATTGAATCAGTTTTTCCAATGAAGAGAAACTCAGATCCCTGAGATTGAGGACCTTTCTAGGTCACGGTGCCTGTAAATAATTAAGCTGCCTTCTAGTATACCATGGACTCTAAAGTGCATGTGCTTCATCTGCAGGGACTGCTGCCCTCCTCAAGTGGAGTACTGAGAACTTTCACAGTGAAAATGACGGGATCCTTACGTAGCCCTTGGATTTGGTGAATAAACACATCCACATACATATACATATTGATTTACTGTAAGATTATATTGCAATAATCCAAGTGTAATCTGAAGATATGTAGCAGAAAATGCATTAACTAGTCCTCTAGCCTACACAGGATCACCACTAGGCAGCATGGTACACTGATGAATGTTTGTTTGCCCTGGTGCTGAGTGGGTTGAGTGGGAGTTGCACCTCATGCCTTGCCTCTTGCCTCAACTTGTCACTCTAAAAGCAAACTGCATTACACATCACTACAAATAGTATCAATAGTTGAAATCGGGAGACAAGCTTCCTTGGAGTTCATGGTTCTTTGCATCATAGTGAGGTTAAAAATATTCTAAGTACAACCAGGGTGGTTGAAGGACCTGTGCATAGTTTATTCACAAAGCTTAGATGTGTTATCATTTTATTTGCCATTAGAAAGTTATGCTTTTCTATGTTTTCATTGGCAACATTTAGAAGAAATAGTTTAGTTTGGGAGAGGGTCTTACAGTTTCAGAAGGGTAGAGTTCATGACCACTATGATGGGGTTGGGGAGAGAGGGGACGGTAGCTAACCAGCAGCATGGCACTGGAACCGTAACTAAAAGTTCATGTCTTATTGACAAGCAGGAGGCAGAAAAACACTAACTGACGGTGGTATGGGCTTTGAAATCACACCCCACACACAATGACCTCCTCCAACATGCTACACCTCATAATTCTCTTCAAATAGGTCCACCAACTGGGAAACAAGCATTTAAATACATGAGGGCCTATGGGAGAAATTATCTCTCAAAACATCACAGGCTGGCTCTCGGTCTGGAAATTAAAAAAAAAATATATTTGAGAAAGAGCACAGAAATTTGAACTTTGTTTAAGAAAGAACTCAAATAATTTGAAGAGATCTTGCTAGCACAGGAGATAGAAAACTTTACACAAACTTAAATATAATGGGCTAAAATGCACCAAATTCATTTCAAGACATGGATACATAAATTCAATATGAAAATAAAAATGTATCAGTCATCTTCAGAGTACTCATGAATATCACAAAAACTACTTAACAAAACTACAAACTGAACATTGGTCTCACATTTACTTCACAATATCCATCCCTGAGCAGTATGCAGAGAAAGCAAACTACTGAAATTTGTGCTCATAGGAGGTTTCCAGAAATAAAGTGAAGGAGGGACAGAATTAGCATGTTGTGAATCTGTGGGGCTGGAGGGACAGCTTGGTGGATGAGAGTGCTTACAGGTGAGCAGAGTTCAGTTCTCAGTGCCCACATTGTGTTAATCCTCCTGTAACTCCAGCAACAGGTCATCTGACATGTCATTCATGATTCCAAAGCTGCTGTTCTCCGTGCACAAATAATAAAAATTAAAGTCTCATAAATCTGTAAACTTTAAGAACCTGTGGCATATGAGATGACAGCTAATGACACCTAAGTCACAGAAAGAGAAATATCTATCTCATGTGATATTTTGTGGGAAGAACACAAAGCCTTGTGACATCATCTGTGTTAGTGAGGGGTTCCCATGGCACCAGAACCTTAGATGGATGTGTAAGGATTCCTGTCATTCCAAGTGATCACATGATTCTGGAGGCCAGAAAGTTGCACTCTGCTTGCAATCTGCTAGCCATGAAGGCCAGTGCTAACATTCTGTCCAAATTCAATGGTTCATGACTGTACTAACACAGAGAATATGAATCCTCAGCTAATGGGAGGAGCTATGTTCCTCCTCTACCTCACCTCAAACATTTTAACTTCCCAGTGGAGGCTTGTTTTCATTCGTGAGGACATTTTTAGAAAATCCTGTTGCTTGAGAATTTCACATACACGGGTAACAAATGTTGGCCAAGTCCACCCTCCATTCCCTTGCCAGCAATCCCTCCACATTCTTTCCATCACTTTTTCCTCCCAATCTCATCTGTTCTCTTTTTAAAACGCACTAAGTCCACCTAGTAATATTTGTGTTTGTAAACCTACTGGAGTATGAATAGACTACTCAAAAGAGCCTGTGGCTCTTTTCACATCCTCCTTTGTCTGTTATTTCAGTATCTCTAATGTCAGGTAACCCTGAATTGAAATACTCTAAAGGGAAACATCAATAAATATGTACTTCTTTGCTAACTGTACCCAGACTGTGTCATTTGTCCTTTATGCTACCTGCATTATCTTTACTGAACAAGTAAACCTTTTGTTTGTCTTATACTCATTTTTCTGAACAATACACAAACAAGATTGCAGCACATTTGGTCTTATAAGTAATGTAGCCATGATTTTGTTTGAGGAACTTGGGATGCACAGGTTTTGGTATCTGTATGGGGTCTCAGAATCAGTCCCACAAAGGTACCAAGGAGCAGCCATAATTATGAAAAGAAACATCTTTTGTCTCTTCTAGTGCTATTGATTTGATCTTGAAAAGCTTTAGTTTGTATGTGAGTGTTTTGCCTGCATGTATGTCTGTGCTCCGTGTGCATGTCTAGTGCTCACAAAGAGCAGAAAAGAGCATCACTTCACCTGGAACTGGAGCTAGCAGTGTTTGTGAGCCCTTGTATGAGTCCTGGAATCAAATCCAAGTTTCCTGAAAAAACAATCAGTGCTCTTCACCATGAAGTCATATTTCTTGCTATTGGCCTAGTAAGTCTTACATGACAGACTTCTCAGTTTGACTGCAAAAGATATTTATTTTCAGCCAATTACACAGAATGTGACAACTCCTTTAACTATGGCACAGAGTTACTATGTGCAGTCTGTGCTGACAAGCTTGTTCTGACCCAACTTTGTGTTTCTTCTGCCTCTATTCAAAACCTCTAATTCACAGACCCATGTGGAGTCTCCATTTCTGTCTGTGTTCCTTGTACCATTCAGGAGTTTCCCGAGTGGGGCACATCTTCTTGTGGGGCTTGCTTTGCACTTCATGCTTAGAGTAGTATGCGAGGGGAACATGTTTGTCACAAAGAAAGTGAAGTGGAAAAGCTAGTCATGAAGAGTTTCACACAATGACATGTGTAACATTGTGCTAATTCCCCAGGGGGAGCAAAAGATCTTCATTACTCTAGATTGAAAAAAATAGGAAGTACAGAGAACAGCAAACTTACTATACCATAGGGCTGCAATTATTAAAGCCAAATTATAAAAAATGAAGAAAAACTGGAATCTTCTTGATTTATAGCTTAGTATAAAAACAGGAGAATCTACACATTTTAACATTAAAATCTACTTACAATGTATTTATGTTTTTGTCTTTTGTTTAAAGCTATCCACATATACCATAACTACACAAGACTTAATTGTGCACATGTATTTGTTTTTCTGGGTGTGCACATGCATTTGTTTTTCTGGGTATACTTATCTCTCTAGGAGTGTGTTCATGCACTCTTAGTTCTCTTTCTCTCTCCTCTTTTAAGTCTAACATCTAGAGATTTAAAGAGAGGAGAGCAAGGAACACAAAGAAAATACATATAATAAAAACACATACAAAAAGAATTTTGCATATGTAAGAAAAATGAATTAGAGCATACTAGCTACTTATTGATGTTTATGAATAATTTTTCTATTTGTAAATATAACTATGATATTTTCATTGTAAATCCAGAGATAGACAGACAGACAAATTACAGATAGCCTAGTATATTTATGAGTTAAATAATACTGTCTGGATTCTTGGAGGACAGGCAGGAGTTCATCATTGGAGTGGTTTTTTTCCCCAAAAGAAGACAACTACCATGAGCAGAATGTGTTTCTTATTGTCATAACTGGAGTCCCTTGCTATGGGCAACAAGAGAACTGGCTATGGTACTAGGCACCTTCAGAATCTAAGAGCAAATCCGTCACCCATGCCCACTTGCAGTGACATAAAAGAATCATTTAGCTTAATATGTTATAGAAAAATGACTTCATTTGCTTTTGGACATCTTTAAAGTATTCCATAATATTCAAATCTAGATAAACATTAACAGGACGAGGCGTGGTTTTTTTTGTTTTGTTTTTTGTTTGTTTGTTTGTTTGTTTGTTTTTAACTTACACCAGATCCCAATATTGGGGTGATGTATAACTATGACCACCTCAGGAAGGTTTAGTCACAGATGTGTCAATTATGAAATCAATTCACAGTGATATTTTAATTAACCTGTGTATACCTAAGAGAATAATTAAGCGAAACACACTGTTTAAGCTTGAAAAGTTCGAAGCTATAGGGCCCTGTGTGATTAGTAAGCCTCACCAACAGAGGAGATCATGGCTGAAAAGTAAACTGCTTGGGGAGTTATGACTTACTTAGTAAGTTAAGTCTTTAGAAGGGATCCACTCTACAATTTCTTTAAATAAGTCTCTTCCCTGCATTGATATGAATTAATTTACACACATTTGACTAAAATGCAAATTTTCTGGAACTCAAACAGAGTGTGAATCAAAGTAGAACCAAAAACACAAAGTTCAAAATGTGCTGTTATGTGCCTAAAATGTTCAGTAGGAAAATACCTCAGCACCTTTAAGAAAATCTACAATTAGTATCTGCAGCATGGCTCAGCCTGTAGTCATGTATTACTTGGCAATTTGAAACACAATTCTTCCAGTGTAACAGAAACTCTAAGAGAGTAGAGTGTGAAAAATTCAACATCATGTTATTTGCTGATTTTTAGGAAAGATACAGGCACTGTGAATTGTGTTTTTCTTTTCTATTCTTAACACAGTATAGAGAGCAGACTTTAATGAGCCAAAATTAGCACAACAAGGGAGCTTTTGTGATAAAACAGGTAGTTAAAGAGGGTCATGGGAGGAGATGAGGGAGAGAGGGTGGTATTGGGACGGAACAAGGGTGGAGCTACAGCTAGGATAAAAAGGGAATATAATTGTAATAAAAAATTATATTTAAAAAGTGAAAAAAGAAGGTGTGTATTGAGACATGGTGATGGGGGATAAGTTTGTAATTCTCACTCTCAGATTAAGAAGTTTGGGAAAAGCCCTGCTCCCCTTTCTAGGGAACCCACTTGGAGACTGAGTCTATGGGCTACATCTGAGCTGGGGTTTTAGGTCTTCTCCATGCATTGTCCTTGGTTGGGGTATCATTCTCTTCAGGACCCCCAAAAGTTGGTTTTCTTGCCTCTGTTGGTCTTCTAGAGCTCCTGTCCCCTCCAGTTCTTTATATGTCCCCCTTCTTTCATAAAATTCCATGCATTCTTCCCAAAGTTTGGCTATGAGTCTTAGCCTCTGCCTCAGTGGCAGACTCTCTGATCACCTCCCTCTAGGGATGCAGCCTTTCCAGTCCACAGAGGAAGGCAATGCAACCAGTCCTGATGAGACCTGATAGGCTAGGATCAAACAGAAGAGGAGGAAGACCTCTCCTATCAGCGGACTAGGGGAGGGGCATAAGTGGAGAAGAGGGAGGAAGGGTAGGATTCGGAGGAGATGAGACAGGGAGCCACAGCTGGGATACAAAGTGAATAACTTGTAGTAAATGATAATAACAATAATAACAATGAAAAAAATAAATTTTTAAATTAAAAAAAGAAGTTTAGGAGAAAAAGAAACTCAATGAAGTTTCAGAAAATTTTTAGCTTGACCACTTGAAGAAAAAAAAATTAAACTTACTAAGAAAGCCAGATGGAGGAAGTGTTAATGTGAATGAGAAAAATTCTATTATGGCCATAGAAAGTGTGAAATGCCTGGTCAGTATGAAATGGAGTAGTGAAAGATGATTGCATAGTGTGACTGGTAATATTGATTGTCAATTTAAAAGGTTCTAGAAGCACCTTGGAGAAAAACCTCTGGGCCTTTGTGGGAGGGAGTTTATGGCCTGAGATAGTGAGGAGTGAAACTCACACTAGAAATGGCAGCACCATTCACAGACCGAGTAAAGGCTGAGCTGAGCAGCTGTTGTCAGCCCTCTCTGCTTGCTGACTGTTACTGTCCGGCTTGCTCTCCATTCTCCATGACTGGCCTTCATGGACTGCATCCTTGAAGTGTAAGCCAAAATAAATATCTCCTCACTAAGTAACTTTCATCAGGCATTTTATCACAGCAATGATAGAAGTAACTGGTGCAAATATATAACCATGTTGTTAAGACTTAAAATAAATCTGTACATGTACCAAATATAGATATGTCAGAACTTTTAGAGAATGAACAGTAGTGTGTGTGTGAGTGTGTGTCTGTGTGTGCAGTCATTTGAATATAGACAGCAAAGAACTGAAAAAATTGAAACACATATTAGAGTTTTAATACAAAGAGAAGCTAAGATTGAGAATGAATGGTACTTAGTGACCAAATTATTGCAGAGTGTGCTGTGTCTCAGAAATGAGGTGAGAAAATATTTCTAGAAGGGCAGACACATAATTATCTTATCAACTCCTATTTCAAGGAAGAAGTTAGACACTGGGTGGTTCATTTGTGACAGCACTAAGCCAGGTTCCATCAAAGTCACAAACTTCATTTGTGATGTGCGTGCTCAGATTCACTGCAGTTAATTGACAAATCATTACAGGTCTTTTGGTAAATCACAGCCACATACCATCTCACTCTTGAAAACTTCCTCCTCACTGGCATCCTTAAGACTCAGGTCCTCTCGTGATTACATCAGTGAGGGATTATCCAGTCCTGGTTGGACATCAATCTCCAGCATTGGTTTGTTTCAGTTCTTTGAACTTAGCTTGAGTAACATAGTCATAGTGAGGGATGTAAATCACACCAAAAGCTCAGGAATCTAATGTGGTGGTCACTTCCTGATCACTGGGAAAACACTGAGGAAATGAATGGGACTATAAATGTTGTTCTCTCTGTCTTTAGACACCTGTTTCCGCTTAAAGGTTCCAAATGGTTGATGTTACATAAATCCTGAGTCTCAGAATATTTTTTTTTGTAGGTGTAGATAGCCTGAAAATATCCTATAGTCAATTTACCATCATCTTGCATTATTCTTGCTTCCTTAAAAATTATGCAGCGAATACATTTACTATGAAGGCACACTCACTGACTTTAGCTTCACAGCTTAGAATTGAGGGATTGACAGCTAAGAATGAGCTAATAATGATGATCTTTCTGATGAACATAAGGCTGTCCTCACAGCCGTGAGTCCAGGAGGTAACTGAAAATAGATCTACCCCTGAGAATCCTCCTGTTTGGCCACCTACATAGACCCTGCAGCTGTCTTTCACCAGCCTCCTTTGATGGGGAGAATGCATGGGTACTGAAATCAATCTCTTGACCTGCCCTGTCCCCTCTATGTACCTTCTTTATTTAGCTGTTCCTACTGGAAGAGGAAACAGTGAGATAACTGTTTTCTAGATATATAGGCAGCACCTTTCTGGGATGGTCACTCAGACTTCCACGTATATCCCCTTCTGCCCTTGGGCTCAGGTTCTTTTCTGCTTCACTGTTGTTCATCTAAAGCAAGGACTCTGTCCTGGTTATAAATGAATTTGGGAGAAGTCCCATTCCTAAGGCCTCTCAGTTTTCTCAGGTTTTATATGCTTTCTACCTTCATGCATGACTCTCCATGATATATATATGATCATTAGCACCAAATTATATTTTCCTACATGTTTCTGCAAAACTTAACTATAAGTTGTGCTCTCCAAAAGAATGGTCTAATCAATAATGTGTTTACCAATCCCTGCTCATATATGCCTGAATATAGAATGATTTAACTATCAGAATAAACTAAATATACTATTTTTCCACTAAGAAAGTTGGAATGTGGAGACAAACAACAAAACAAAAAAGAAAACACAAATTAGCATTTATTAAAAATACTAAAATGAGGGAGTGACTCTAAGCAAGTGAAAGACCTGTATGAGAAAAATTTCAAGTCTCTGAAGAAAGAAACTGAAGAAGATATCAGAAGATGGAAAGATCTCCCGTGCTCATGGATCGGTAGGATTAACATAGTGAAAATGGCTATTCTGCCAAAAGCAATCTACAGATTCAATGCAATTCCCATCAAAATACCAACACAATTCTTTGTAGATCTTGAGAGAAAAAAATATCAACTTCATATGGAGAAACAAAAATCCAGAATTTCCAAAGCGATCCTGTACAACAACAGATCATCTGGAGGCATCTCCATCCCTGATCTCAAGCTGTACTACAGAGCAATAGTAGTAAAAACGGCATGGTATTGTCATAGAACTAGAATAGTGGATCAATGGAACCAAATAGAAGACCCAAAATTAAACCAACATACCTATGGATATTTTATTTTGACAAAGAAATCAAAACCATTCAGTGGAAAAAAGACAGCATCTTCAACAAATGGTCCTGGTCCAACTGGATGTCTACATGCAGAAAAATGAAAATAGATCCATATTTATCACCCTACACAAAACTAAAGTCCAAGTGAATCAAAGATATCAATATAAAACCAGATACATTAAATCAGTTAGAAGAAAAAGTGGGTAAGACATTGGAACTCATTGGCACAGGAGACAAATTCCTGAACAGAACACCAACAGCACTGGCTCTAAGAGCAACGATTGATAAATGGGACCTTAAGAAGCTGAAAAGCTTCTGTAAAGCAAAGGACATAGTCATCAAAACAAAACTACAGTCAACAAACTGGGAAAGGATCTTCACCAACTCTACATCTGACAGAGAGCTGATATCCAGAATATATAAAGAACTAAAGAAGTTAAAAAGCAGCAAATCAAGCAATCCAATTAAAAAAATAGGGTACAGAGCTAAACAGAGAATTCACAGTAGAGGAATACAGAATGGCAGAGAAACACTTAAAGAAATGCTCAACTTCCTTAGCCATCAGAGAGATGCAAATCAAAACAAACCTGAGATTTCACCTGACACCCACCAGAATGGCTAAGATAAAAAACTCAAGTGACAACACATGCTGGAGAGGTTGTGGAGAAAGGGGAACCCTCCTCCATTGCTGGTGGAAATGCAAACTTGTACAACCACTTTGGAAATCAATCTGGTGCTTTCTCAGACAATTAGGAAGAGTGCTTCTCAAGATCCACCTATACCACTCCTAGGCATATATCCAAAAGAGGTTCAAGTACACAACAAGGACATTTGTTCAACCATGTTTGTAGCAGCTTTATTCATAATAGCCAGAACCTGGAAACAACCCAGATGTCCCTCAGTTGAGAAATGGATACAGAAATTGTGATACTTTTACACAATGGAATACTACTCAGCAATTAAAAACGAGGAAATCATGACCTAGAAACATTCATCCTGAGTGATGTATCCCAAAAGCAGAAGGACACACATGGTATATACTCACTTATTTAGTCCTATAAGATAGGATAAATATACTGAAATTCATCCACCTAAAGAAGATAAACAAGGAATAGGACCCAGGGTATGATGATCAATCCTCACTTAGAAAGACAAATGGGATGGACATTGGATGTAGGAGCAAACAAGTAACAGGACAGGAGCCTACCACAGAGGGCCTCTGAAAGACTTTACCTAACAGTGTATCAAAACAGATATTAAGACTCATAACCAAACCTCTGGCAGAAATCAGGAAACCAAAAAGGGGGAGGGGGGTTAAAATGACCTGGAGAGGACAGGAGTTCCACAAAGGACCAAATATATCTGGGCACAGGGTTCTTTTATGAGACTGTTTCTCCAAACAAGGACCATGTATGGATGCAACCTAGAGCCCCTGCTCAGATGTAGCCCTTGGTAGCTCAGTATCCAAGTGGGTACCCTAGTAAGGGGAACAGGGACGATTTCTGACATCAACTCAATGGCAGGCTCTTTGACCTCCCCACATACACACCCGAGGGAGGAGCAGCCTTGCTAGACCACAGAGGAGGACTTTGCAGCTAGTCCTGAAGACACCTGATAAACCAGTAACAGATGGAAAGGGAGGAGGTCCCCCCCTATCAGTGGACTTGGAAAGGGGCAGGGAGGAGATGAGGGTGGGAAGGGTGGGATTGGGAGGGAAAGAGGGAGTGGGATACAGCAGGGATACAAAGTTAACAAACTGTAACTAATATTAAAAAGATAAAAATTAAAAAAATAAAACAGAAATAGAGGGCAGTCACATGAAGGAGGCTTCACAAGCTTTCTCCTCTTTTTTTTTTTTTTTTATTTCCCCAATAAAAGCTGTATGGAATAAAAACAAATGCTACACATTGTAAAAGATGCCAAGTAGTTTCTCAGCAAGCTCATCTAGAGCTGAGAATACACTGCAGTTTAACATGTATCACGGAAGTGTAAGAGCGTCCACGGGACAGGGTGGCTTATTAACATGCCATCCCATCTCCGTCTTCCTCAGACCCCACTGATGGAGCTGCAGTTATAGCAAGGACCACTTTCAGACCATAGAGTTGCTACAAGAGTGAGGAGCCCCTAACATGGTCAAACAGCCAAGCAATTCAAACAGAGTTAAAGTTCTCAGTCAGCATTCTGAGCATGTGACCTTGACAATGTGAAAAAAGCAACATCTGCTGCTATAACTGAGTCAAAGGTCAGCTCCCTCTCAGCTGCCCTCATCAGTAGGAAAGGTGGAATGACCAATTCAATACTCTGCAGTTATTTTTAAATATTCTCTCTCTGGGGCTGGCCCTGGACTAAGTGCTAATAAAATAAAGGTAAGGAGGATACTGTGCTGGCTTTCAGGAAGGGTAATGTAGCAGAAGATACAGGCTGATGCTGAGTTTCAACAGTTAAGGGCAAGTGCTGGATAAGAAAGTGTAGACATAAAGGGGGCCTGATGGGAGGCATACACTAATGACAGAGAGAACCAAAGGGGCACATTAAAGGCTATGGTGTCTGTGTTATGGTGGCCAGAGGTGATGAGCAATTAGCCATATAAGAATATTCCCCAAGCGCTCAGGACTGAGCAAGGAATTGGTGAACAACTGAGGAATAGCGGGTAGGTGGGAGAAAGGAGAGTGCGGCTGTAACTAGAGAAAAAGCCTCAGTATTTGGTGGGAGCTGATCATAAACATGGCTTTCCATGAGAAGAAGGTTATTTTTAGGAGAAGCCACTGAGTTAGTTTTAATAATGAGACCCAAAAAAGCTTACTTTTTTCACTGTGACAGTATTTGCCAGATGCTTGGGAACTCAGAATCATGTAATTTGTATGCCAAATTGTTTATCACTAATAACTCTTTAAATTTATGTCTCTGTATGCCTGTTATAATAAAAAACATACATACTATATACAATTTAATCCAAAATTTGGTATCTTAAAGGAATGAGTTCATGTTTTATATATTAATCAAAATAAGGTAAAATATAAAGAACTTTTATAAAAAGTCTTGTATATAAAACTATAATTTATTATTGCAAGATAAGTTTTGTGTGTGTGTTTTTTTTTTTTTTGGAAGACAATGCAACCACTCCTGATGAGACCTAATTGACTAGGATCATAAGGAAGAAAAGAAGACCTCCCCTATCAGTGGACTTGGGGAGGGGCATGCATGCAGAGGGTGGAGGAAGGGAGGGATTGGGATGGGAGGAGGGAGAGAACCACAGGGGGATACAAAGTGAATAAAGTGTAATTAATAAAGAAAAAAAAAAGGAAAGAAGACTCATGAAAAAAAAAAACAAGGTAAGTTTTTAAATATGATTTTTATCTGAAATTAGTTGTAGTCCATCCAGGTGTTTCAGGCTGACACATTTTCACTTCTTATGCGTTTGTGGTCCAGTTGCTTATACTTTCTGGCTCCATTTTCACATCTTCAAAAGTGTGTGAGCACAGCGCCCTTTAGTTTGTAGAGGGTTAAGTGAACAGTACATATTTAATGCTTGGCACAGTGCCTGGGACATTTCACAGAATCAGCCAATATTAATAAAGACAGTTGAGGCTGGTAACCTGCCATAGCATGATGCTCATTAGATTTTCTTTGTCTTCTGCCTTCATGGATTCCTGCTCAGAAATGTTGAAAATCAGTCAAAAGAGCTTAAGGAGTGAGGAAGAATTTGTGCCCAGGCACCAGGGGTTTGTGTGTTTCCCGGATGTCTGTGGCTTTGGTTCAGGGAGCATCATGGTAGGGGTCGAATCAGGAAAAGTTGGAAAATGAAGTGAGGTTCTGGGAAGTGTTGTATTTTAGTTATGGCAACTTACCAATATGTGTGGTTACTTGACCTTGACTTGTGCAATACAAGTCCCAGAAGACTGTAGGCTCAGAAGGCCCCATACCTGATCAAGGAGGTTCTGGCAATTGTTGCTGTTGGGGACTGAGATTCATTCTTGGGAGTGTGGCCACTTGTAGGCTGCCTAGGGTCTAGTGAATGGACCCACAACTGGGCACATATGAGCACTTACTTAGACTAAGTGGATTAGCGGAAAAGAAAAAAGAGAGATGAGAACAGAGATAAGAGGGACAATGTAGAAGGCATGGAGGAGGGAAATGTGTGGGTGAATGTTTTACATTATCAGAGCAGCGACCAGGAGAGCTAATGAATACAGTCTGCCAGCTCCTGCCATAGCACCATCTAAAGGAAAGGGTTAGATGGTCAGTAGGATCACTGCCCTCACATACTTGCCAGCAAGGTCTCTCTCCCTAGATGTTCGTTGTGTCAGTGTGGCCATGAAAATGGACCTACTCCTAGGTTCCCACATTGCATCTGTCTTCTTCACCCAAGTTTACACCGAGTGTTTGGAGAATGGAGCTGTTGCTTTTATTTCAGTTATGCATGTTACATATCATCAAGGAAAGTATTTCATACTTTTAATTTTTCATATTTATTTTGTTTAGTTTGTGTGTGTGTGTGTGTATGTGTGTACACACCTGTACAGATGCATGGCCACAATTTGCATGTGGAAACAGTTCTTCCCTTTCATTCTGTGGGTCCTGGAATAGAACTGAAGTTGTCAGGCTTGACAACAAGCCTTTTACACACTGGGCCTTCTCATTGGCCTACTGTGTCCTTCCTATATTTCTCTTGCCCATTAACGGTTGTCTAGGTCATTAGTTAGACATAGCACCTCAGGTTCCTCATATTGCTTCATTTCAGGCATCTCAAATCCCTACCCATTCCCTGACCCTAAGCCTTGATCCTACTCTGACTTCACCACCTTCTCCTACTTCCTCTTCTTCTTTCTGGTCCTTCACAGAGGGGCCTGGAGTAAATCTAAGCAGGGACAGCATGAGTACTGTGCTGCACTAGTTCTTATCAAACACCATATTGTGCTGTAGCTGACAGAGAGCAGAGACGATAAAGCAGGTTGTGGGCCCAAGACACAGCTTATTGACTTAGACTACAAATCGAAACACTTATTGAGGTATAGAAGTGGTTCTTTAACTAAACTTCAGGCAGTCAACAGCATTGTAATTGAGGTTTTATCACACTCAGGTCCCTTCCTATCAGTGGCTTCCTACCTGGGTGAACCAGAGCACGTCAACCTTGTAGCCTTGGAGCTGTGGAAATACTTTTTGTTCTTACCCAGAACTGATGTAAACAGGACAGGTCCCATAACTAGAATATTGTAATAATTCTGATTATAGGCAAATGTGCTTGTATTAGGAAGGTGTTGTGGTATCATGTGTCTTATCTGTTGCTTGTTTTCTTTGATCTAGTACTTTGCAATAAAAGGTCTGTGTAAGAGAGTCACCAAAGGATGGGTCTAGAGAAAAAATTCAGTGCAGAGGCCATGCAAGAATATGGGGGAAATGGGGCCTCACGCTGTTTAAGGGTGGGGAGATTCTGGCAAATGAGTGGCAGCAATGATCTAAAGTGTCTAACTATTATGTTCTTCTCAGCTGGTATTACTGTATCTCAGAAAACAAGTTCATATTTCTATATACGTAGGCCCAAAATATTTTATTCATACTTGAACATTGTCATTCTAAAGTACACATATCAGCAGAAATGCCTGCTCATCCTCTGCCTCAGTTGTTTCTGTTTCTTACTTCTTTGAGCCTGTCCTCACCACACCACCACCTACTCACACACTGTTCGACAGGCATGCTGAGTGCTTCACAGCGTTATGATCCTTCTACTTGTACCATTTCACTTGGAGGCAAAACCACTCTTCCAGTGGATCATTCCACCACCTCTATAAGTACAGCCAATGGCACATGCCCAAGAAAGGACAGACCATGCATGGCCAAGCAATCTGGAGCTACATGCAACCTTCCATAGTGGTGACTGGAAATCATAAAATTACCAGGAAAGGCTGTCAAATAACCATTAAAATGGTATATAATAAAGTTATCAGAAAGACTTACTGGCCATTGCAAAAAATAAAATCAGAAGATGAGGTCAGTACAGAATTCACAGGGCCTCTAACCAATGATGGCCAAGAGCAGTTGATAAGGGTTAGCATGTAAGATGGAGCAAAGGATGGGTGAACAGAGTGGTGTTAAGAAATGGAATATTATCCAGCCATTAAAAACAAGGGCATCTTGAAATGTGAAGTAAAATGGATGGAATTAGAAAGTATCGCTCTGAGTGCTTTAACCCAAACCTGAAAAGATAAGTGTGGTATATACTCACTTATAATAGATATTAGCCATTAAGAGCAGGATAACTATACTACAATCCACATGCCCAAAGTAGCTAAGCTACAAGGAGAGCCTAAGGAAGGATGCTTGAATCTCACTCAGAAGGGGAAATAAAATAGGCATTTAAGGTGGATGGAGGAAAGAAACTAGTTAGGAGGGGCAAGGAGGGGAGCAGGGGTAAAGAGTAGAAGTAGGGAGACCGAAGAAAAGTGGGCCTGGTGGAAATGGAAATTGAGGACTGGAGGCATCTTTGAGACTTCCCAGAGACTTAGAATAGGAGAGGCCTCAGGAAGTCTGTGGGGGTCACCCTAGCTGAGATTCCTAACAACAGGGTACATGAAGCCTGAAGCGGCCACCTCCTGTAGTCAGGAAGGATTTCCAGTGGAGGGATAAGGATACCAACCCATCCACAAAACCTTCAACCCAAAATTCGTCCTGCCTATAAGATGTACAAGGACAAAGATGGAGCAAATATTGAGGGGATGGCCAATCAAAGACTGGACCAATTTGAGACCCATTCAATGGAAGAGAGCCAATTTGACACTATTAGTGTTACTCTGCTATGCTCATAGACAGGAGAATAGCATAATTCCTCTCAGAGGCTTCACCCAGCAGCTGATGGAAAGATGCAGATTCACATCAAAACATTAGACAGAGCTCAATGAGTCCTATGGAAGGGTTGAGGGAATCATTGAGGGAGCCAAGGGGATCAAGGACTCCACAAGAAGACCTAAAGAGTCAACTAATCTGAATTCATGGGGGCTCAAAGAGACTGAACCACCAACCAAAGAGTCTGTGTGGGCTGGACCTAGGCCCCGTGCACATATGTAGCAGATGCGCAGCTTAGAACTCCCCATTCTTTGAGGAGAAGAGGGGAGAATAGAGAATGGGTGTGTAAGGAGCGGGACTGGGAGGAGATGGGGGCTGCAATCCAGATGTAAAGTGAATAAATAAATAAGTTATAAAGAACTAAAGGGCTGGATCGTAGAGCTCATGTAGAATGATGAGCTGTAGACATCACCCAGAGAAGATTATTCCTGACATACTAGTCAATGGATTTCCAATGGAAAAAAAATACAGTTATAGGTAGAACATTGCCATTTCATAGTATAGATCAAATATGTAAAGTGATGTTTTGCTGTGAGCGCTCCCATGAGAGGGGCATGACTTGGGTCAGCTGAGAACACGTGTGGGTAGACTCAGAAGAGTAGAGATATACAGAAGCCTACAAAGTGAGGCATTTCTTTGTGGACCTACATCACTGCACGGATCTTTGTGCTTCAACCCTTGACTTCTCAGAGAGAAACGTTCCAGAGAGCTTCTCCTGGAAGCAATCATACTGAGTCATGCAACACTTGCTGGCTTCCTGTGCTGCATGGTGTTGGCCTTTGGACTGCACTGCTGGTATCTTGAAGACTGAGTTTGGTAATCTCCTAAAGACCCATCGCCCTTAATCAGCAGGAAGCAGATAAAAGAGGTCTACAGCCTTTTCCCTACTAATATCCTACCTAAGTTCAGGGATTTGGAAGGGAGGTAAAGATGTTTAAGAACCCTAAATAAAGGGGGATTGGTGAAAAAATCTAAGCCTACACAGGAACACACAGCCAGCAATCTCCTTAAGAACAAAGACACCTCCATATTTGCTTTGGCTCATCATTACTTGGAAAAAACCACATACAGAATGCATTTGATTAATGTCTATTGGATGTTTGAAGGAGCATAAAATAACAGCAGAATCAAAGGAAAAAAGTAGGCAGAAACAGATTGAAAAATAGATGTCTGCATTCAAATGCAAAATCAATGCATATTATGAATTTCAAAAGAAGAAAGAATCCCTATAATAAGTAGACTAAGTAGACGGAGGCTGGAAAAGAAGTGGCATTTGGCTAGATTTTGTGGAACAGGTCAGTTTTAACATGTGAATATTAAGGTGATTCTTGCAATAGAAAATTATGAGCAATAATCATAGATGTGCCAAGCAGAAATATTCTAAGATTCTGTGTATACTGTTATATAATTGCATAATTTTATATGGGTATTTCACTATAGAGTAGATTATAACAGATCATGTGGTGTTATAACTAAATTCACAATACTCAATGTCCTTAGTCATCAGGGAAATGCAAATCATAACAACCCTGAAATTTCACCTTACACCCATCAGAATGGCTGAGATAAAAAAAAAAAAAAAAAAACTGGAGAGGATGTGGGTGGAAAAAGGGAAATCCTCCTCCATTGCTGGTGGGAATGTAAACTTGTTAAAGCTCTTTGGAAATCAATCTGGTGCTTTCTTAGACAATTAGGAATAGTACTACCTCAAGATCCAGCTATACCACTCCTAGGCATATATAGAAAAGATGCTTAAGTACACAACAAGGACATTTGCTCAACCTTGTTCGTATCAGCTTTATTTGTAATAGCCAGTAGCTGGAAACAACCCAGATGCCCCTCAGTTGAGGAATCGATACAGAAATTGTGGTACTTTTACACAATGGAATACTACTCAGCAATTAAAAACAAGGAAATCATGAGATTTGCAGGCAAATGGTGGGAAATAGAAAAAGATCATCCTGAGTGAGGTATCTCAGAAGCAGAAAGACACACAACGGTATATACTCACTCATAAGCGGATATTAGACATATAATATAAGATAAACATACTAAAATCTGTATGCCTAAAGAAGCTAATCAAGAAGGAGGACTCTGGGTAAGATGATCAATCCTCATTCAGAAAGGCAAAGAAGATGGACATCTGAAGAGGGTGAAAACAGGGAACAGGATATGAGCTTACCACAAGGGGCCTCTGAAAGACTTTACTCTGCAGAGTATCAAAGCACATGCTGAGACTCATAGCCAAACTTTGGGCACAGTGCAGGGAATCTTATGAAAGAAAGGGGAGATAGAAAGACCTGGAGGGGACAAGAGCTCCACAAGGAGAGCAACAGAACCAAAAAATCTGGACACGGGTGTTTTCTGAGACTCATACTCCAACCATGGACCATTCATAGAGATAACTCCTGCACAGATGTAGCCCATAGCAGTTCAGTGTCCAAGTGGGTCCCCTAGTAATGTAAACAGAATCTGTCTCTGACAAACTGATTGGCCTGCTCTTTGATCACCTGTCCCTCATGGGGGTGCAGCCTTACCAGGCCAGAGAGGAAGACAATGTATACACTCCTGATGAGACCTGATAGACTAGGATCAGATGGAATGGGAGGAGGACCTCCCCTATCAGTGGACTGGGAGAGGAGCATGGGTGAAGAAGGGGGAGGGAGGGTGGAATTGGGAGGGAAAGAGGGAAGGAGTTACAGGTGGAATACAAGGGAATAATATGTAATTAATAAAAAATAAAATATTATAATAAAAATAAGGAAATCTACTGCTACTTAAAAATTGAGAATTTGAATAAGCTGATAAACAGGAAACTGTGATTTGAAAAATTCCTTTTACTGCAGTGCAAAGATAATTTGATTAAAAGTTAAGCTATTTTAAATTACTCATATTATTGTATAATTAGAGAAATAGCCTTAAGTAATTGTTGACTAAATAGATCTCACTCCTCCTGGAAGGGCTAGTAAGAAAAAAGCTATAAACTGTAGGGGAACATCTAATTTTTGCTCATTAAAGGACAGCTACACTGACTTAGGTGTTAGGAGAACTAAATGTTTCCCAGTCACAGCACCTAGTGGGTGCTGTGATAACGCTTAGGAAACAGTTAATACTACAATGGACACAGCCAAGAAATGGGAATTTCCTTTGGGGTATAAAATTTTGTGTTATAAAATAAATAAATAAATAAGCCTCCCTATGAGAATTTAACATTCCTTTCATTTTAAATTGATTTTCTTCTTTAATCTTACAGTTTTTCACTGACTGTAGTAGTCAATAAACATTTATTAAGCCTACACCTGCCCACTATGGGTCCAGGAACTAAGAAAATAACCAGGACATGATTTCACTCTATTATAACAGACACTTAAAATATAAATGTTGCTTCTACTTTTGAAAGCAAAGAAAGCTGGAATACACTAATGGTTGAAACAGAGACTCACATATATTCTTCATCATGCCTTCTTTGATTCCATGAACTGAAACATACATAGGTACCATTAAATATAAACATAGGATATGCATTTGAATCCATTCTCACATTCTCTCAAGAAATTTCCTTGTGTCTGTTGTTTAGCAATTGTGCTTATTGAATAAATTAATATAACAGTAAAACATCAGTGAGGTGAGTTACCATCAATTTCATACACACAATTATAATTTTGTTTATTATATTTTAAAAATTTATTGCTCAAATAACTTGAAAATCAAGAACAAAAAAATAAAAGATACCGCTTGCATCCATGCCTTCCTCTTGTCTTCAGGTCATCCTTAGAAGAGGCCACCATCAGTGGATGGCATAAGACTGAAGGCTCTGCCTGTATCCCCTTATCCTTTCTGATCCTTTTCCTCCTGTTTCCTGACTCCATCTTTACTGTCATAAGTGAGCATGGTTTAATAATAATTCAACTGTGTTCTGCATGTTGTTCTATAATTATGTGTTCTTCTAATGTGCATATGAAAATCTGTTTCCATACCACTGATAACCTATCTCCTTATACAGCTATATTTGTAAATTTCCAAGTTATTTTTTGTGTCTCCATGATACATTGTGACATAAATGTCTCAACATTATTTAGCTGTTTTCCCACTAATGAACTTTTACTTAATTTTTATAGGAATGACACAGTAAGTATGAAAATGAAAAATTTTAAATGTCAGTTACTTATTTTGAAGTCAGAATGCTAAGACACATTCTCTTTTGGAACCTACCACAGAGGGCCTCTGAAATCCTCTGCCCTTCAGACTATCAAAGCAGATGCTGAGCCTGATGGGCAACTGTTGGGCAGGTGAACGGAATTTTAGGTAAGAACTGGGAAATAGTAAGAGCTGGAGAGGACAGGGTCTCCACAAGGAGAGCAACAGAACAAGAAAATTTGAACACAGGGAACTTCCAAGAGACTCATATTCCAACCAAGGACTATTCATGGAGATAACCCAGAACCCCTACACAGATGTAGCCCAGGGCAGTTCAGAGTCCAATTGGGTTACATAGTAATGTGAAGAGGGACTGCCTCTGACATAATCTGATTGGCCTGCTCTTTGATCACCTCCCTCTGGGGGGGAGCAGCCTTACCAGGCCATAGTAGAGGATAATACAGCCACTTTTGATGTGAACTGACAGACTAAGATCAGAAAGGAGAGGAGAACCTCCCCTATTAGTGGACTTGGGGAGTGGCATGCAAGCAGAGGGAGGAGGGAGGGTGGGATTGGGAGGGGAGGAGGGAGGGGCTTATGGGGGGATGCAGAATGAATAAAGTGTAATTGATAAAAAATTTTTAAAAAAAGGGAAAAAATAATTTAAGAACCTTAAATGACTTTCAAAATTGGAGGAAAACATGGAGTTAGTCAATTGGCATGGAGCACGTCTTGCCCCTGGGGGCAATGGTCTCCTGAACCTACTCAGACCTCGGACACCACCACTGCTAGTTCTAGAACTGCCGCAGGATGTTCCAACGAGGGATTAAGGCTTCTCATAATATTTCCTATAAGCCCACACCTGTTTGTCTATATCCCCCATTTTTATTCATTATTAGCCAGATAGAGCCAAGTAATTGTGGTAATGATACTTGCTTTTTTGCCCAATGCTGGAATGTTAATAAATTTAGGTATGCCCTGGTTACTCGCATGCCTCACTGGGTGCCTGTGCCCATTGATGCCCCTCACGCTATGACTCTCTTCAGACAGGAAAGGGATCTTGGAACTACAGCTACCATTGTTACTACCATCTCATTGGCGGCTGTTGGAGCTACCACCAGGGCATTAGCCATGAGTCATACTAGGCAGACTGCTCAGACCCTGAATAATCATTTAGCCAATGTAGCTCATGCCTTAGTTGTACATAAAGCAATTAATGCTCAACTAAAAGGAAGCTCGATGGTGGTCAATCAGAGGATTGACCTCTTGCAGGAGCAAATTGATACCCTATGGCAAATCGCTCAACCTGGCTGTCAATGAAAGTATGCTGGACTTTGTGTCACTAGCATACAACATGAGAATCTTTCCTGTGCTGCAAATCTGTCTAAACAATTGTCGAGCTATATTTTAGGTAATTGGACTGGAGAATTCGATACTACGATGGAGCAGCTGAGAGTGGCCATTGTCACAGTAAATTCTACCAGAGTGGACGCAGGACTAGCCACAGGATTATCACCATGGATTGCTGCAGCCATGAATCATCTGAAGGAATGGGCGGGCATGGGAGGTTAGCAGGCCTTCTGGTGTTGGTCTCCTTGGTTTGCCTGTGGTATATATGCAAGATTAGAGTCTCACAACAGTGTGATTCAGCAATGATCATTCAGGCCTTTACAGCCATTGAAGCAGGACATTCTCCCCAAGCATGATTGGATACCATAAAAAGCTAAAATGTTACACTCAGGATGCGAGGCTAAGCACTGCACTCAGGGTCAGTCGCTTTCGACCCAGAGAAGAGCATGTCTGGTTGCATGCGGGTTGATGCCCCAGGTCCCGCCTCTGAGAAAAAGGTATCAGACGGGTCTGATGCTCTTTGGGTGGATGACACCTAAATGAACATCGGTAAAAAGTCCCAATTTATTTCTAATATCAGAGATCAGACCTCTACTCTTGCCTGATGCGTCTAAAACAAAAAGGGGGAACTGTAGAGAGCTGTGTAATGCTGCACCTTAAAGATGGAGCTGGTTTCCGCCTTCCACCTTCCCGATGGTGAGTGCTCTCTGTCACGAACAACTCCATATTTGGCTAAGACTGAGGATCTGGTTTGCTTCCGTGTATGTGGACCTATCTGCATTGCCCACATGGCACGCTGGAGTTGGCTACCCAGAGGCTATTTAAGCTGTGGGCTGGCTTTCCCCAGGGTCCGAGGATTGTTCAAGGTTCCTGAATAAACTGCATTGAAAAATAAAAATAAAAAAAAAATAAAAAAATAAAAAAAAAGAAATTTTTAAATGAAAATTTGTCATCTTTAAAGATTTTTGCTTGTCTGTTTCAATAACTTATTTTATACTTACTTGTGGGAAGTATGTCAGGTCGTATGCTATATGTTTTAGACAGACTATTGAATAAGATATAATTCTAACCCATAATAACTCAAGGAGGAATTTGGACACCAAGAAAGCACTTTTTTTTTTCAATGCAGTTTATTCAGGAACCTTGAACAATCCTCGGACCCTGGGGAAAGCCAGCCCACAGCTTAAATAGCCTCTGGGTAGCCAACTCCAGCGTGCCATGTGGGCAATGCAGATAGGTCCACATACACGGAAGCAAACCAGATCCTCAGTCTTAGCCAAATATGGAGTTGTTCGTGACAGAGAGCACTCACCATCGGGAAGGTGGAAGGCGGAAACCAGCTCCATCTTTAAGGTGCAGCATTACACAGCTCTCTACAGTTCCCCCTTTTTGTTTTAGACGCAGCAGGCAAGAGTAGAGGTCTGATCTCTGATAGTAGAAATAAATTGGGACTTTGTACCGATGTTCATTTAGGTGTCATCCACCCAAAGAGCATCAGACCCGTCTGATACCTTTTTCTCAGAGGCGGGACCTGGGGCATCAATCCGCATGTAATCAGACATGCCAAGAAAGCACTTTTATACAATATGGCAAACACTTCATGAAATATAACAGAACAACGGCTTCTTAGTTTTAGAGGGCGATGATGCTCATGTATAGACTTGTGCATTAAGAAATAATTGGAGATCCACCCATGGGAGAGAGCCAATACTTGACATTATTAGTGATACACTGTTGTGCTTGCAGACATGAGCCTAGTATAGCTGCCCTCTGAGTGGCTTCACCCAGCAGCTGATGAAAGCAGATGCAAAGACCCACAGCCGAAAACTACACGGAGCTTAGAAAGTCTTGTTGAAGAGTTGGGGGAAGGAGAGAGGGACCTAGATGAAACAAGAACTTCACAGGAAGATCAACTGAGTCAACTAACCAAGAATCATAGTGACTTACAGAGACTTAACCACCAACCAAAGAGCATAAATGGACTGGACCTAGGGCCCTTACACATATGTAAGCTGTTAGGCAGCTGGCTGCCTCTGAATGGACTGTTTCCTGCTTTTGCATCACTTTCCCCTACCTGGGCTGCCTTGTAGGGCTTCAGTGGAAGAAGGTGTGTTTAATCCTGATGGGACTTCAAGTGCAGAGGCAGGTTGGTGTAGGGGCTCCCCTTTTCTGAGGAGGAGGGGGATAGGAAAGAGGAAAGAGGGTGGGAGGGTGCTGCTGGGAAGAGAGGAAGGAGGGGACTATGATAGGGAAGTGAAGTGCATAAATCTTAAACGAAAGAGAGAAACTATTGGAGTAAGTCAGCTGGATGTGGGGTTGGGGGAACGTAATCTCACATATACACATGGATTTATGAAGGTGGGGAAAAGTTGGAATTCTACGAAGGTTCTCTTAATAGAACAAGTAGGCCAGGAAGACACATCCATGGTCTGTATACAAAGCAGTCTCGTACCCCTCCATGTTTTTACTCTTGCGCTGAAGTCTCCTGGTCAAGGTTCTCAGTGTGAATATGATATCATTGGAAAAGCAGTGATGGAAGCTAAAGCAAGGGAGCAGACTGCTTTCTGGGGTGGTCCACATGTGAGAAGAACAACCTCTGACCCAGTAAAGCTAGTAAAAAAATAAATAAATAAATAAAGGTTAAGGGTCATTTGTCAACTACTTTGCCTTCAAACACCATAAGTTTGTATGATTTATGGACATGGCCTTACCCAGATGACCACAGTCTCATTATGACTTGATTGTCATACCCGATTACTGCAAAGGACACCAGAGCCAGTAGCATGGGATCCTGGTTTTGACTCCCCTCTAACTTTCACAGTTATTGTTGTTCTCCATGAATCAAAAATTTATTCACTTACAGGGTAACATGACAAACAGGACCAACTGAACCTGTTAATTAGTTTTAAAACAAGGACTGGGCACAAATATGCAAAGAGCTGTAAACTGGTCCAAGAAGTATCAGTTGGCTGAGGGGACAGCTGGGAAAAAGACAAGCTTGGTGTCAGTGGACCTATCCCCATTTCAAGCATCCCAAACAATTAAGGACAAGACTTTCTTTGCATGATCATCCCAACAGTGCTGCTTTCACAGATGCCAGGCATTAGCAACCTTCCTCCTCTAAACTATTGTCACTCACACTTTTGGAAGGTTATAGAGACCTTCACACATTCAAGAGACACACTGGTGTGTCACCTTGCCCTCAGACGACTCTTAGAAACTCTCCAGCACGTAGCCCTCTTGGTTTTAGGAAACAGTCTTAGGAGGATAAACAGTTCCCTATTTCTGAGTCTGCTATAATTACTTACTCAGGCAGTGGGAGTCCTCCAGGCAGGAGGAAAGGGGGTGAAAACTCGCCGGACTATCACTGAGGTGAACAGTGTGCAGTTCTCGTTGAATTCCAAACATCAGATCACTTGCCAAGGTTGTTCCGGATGATGGATTTGCCCTGGAAATCTTCCTCCTAATCTGGGACAGAGTCTCCTAATCTGCGAACAGATGCTGCTGTACCTGGACAGATGCTTGTGGAAAAGTACAGAGGTAGACACAAAGGTTTGCATGCAAGCTTAATAGAAAATCCACCTTCATCGAAAATCCAGCTCCTGGTGACCGGTGGAGGGGTCTGCAGGGGTCTGGGGATTTGTGAAGGTTAGTACTGGAGCCTGAATTACCTTGATGCTCAGATTTCTGCTTATAGTGTACTATGCTAAATTTGCTGTGGGGAATGGCGAGAAGGCTAGGTTCTAGTCTTCCATAAGATTTATCCATGTAGCCAATAGTGAAGTATAAATGAGGAAAAGCTCACCATTATGTAATCTAAGCTCATTGTTAGATTATCCAAGACCTCAGGCAAACCAAAATAATTCTATTAGTTGTAGCATTGTAAGGACCTTTCAGTAACTACCAAGAATCTAAGGAAAAGCCTCATCACCTTTTTGGAAAAGTTAAATTGCTCATGACATTCTCCCCTACTTTACTCTGTGACCTACTAACCATATGTAATGACCAGAAAAAAACTTTATGCTTCAGTTATAAAATTAGCTTTACATTATAGATAAGGTGTGAATTGCTAAAACATGACTTCTAAGGTAGACATCTTTATTCTGTGAGAATATTTGTTACTCTACTGAGAATTATTGTAAGACACCAAACATTTCCTTTACACATAGCACAAAGCTTTTTGTCGAGTTGTAGTTCATTAGACGCAGCCAAGTGAACAAGCCTGCATGGTGTGCTTTACTGTACCGCGTATTGAAGTCCACCTATGAATGCAACTCCATACAAACGACCACAGGTGAGTGGCTTCAAATGGCAAACAGAGTGGAAGGGTTTCTGTTATTAAGGAGATAGACATCTTAACTGACACCAGGCTATGCTCCCGGCAGATATATAACAGCTCATGTGAGCACTACACTGAATGCAGTGTGCCAGTGACAGCCAGAGAAGTGATAGCTTAGGAGCAATTCAAACAAGATAAGATTCTGGGCTCTCCTGCTGCTTTCAAGTCACAGAAAGACATGACAGATAGGCAACCATTCAGACGTAAAGTGAAGGGAATATGTTTCTCATATCGGCACCTTGGTTTATGACTACAAGTTATTGAAAAAGAACCTTTTTATCTGTGAACACAATTTAGGGGGAGTAAAATTAATTGAGGTTCTCAGCGACTCTTTGGCTATGTGAGGATGCTGACCTCTACCCACAGGCCAGGGAAGAAGCTGGGAAGCTGCTGAGCACAAAGTTGAGCCTGCTATCTACACGGAAACATTTTCTCATTTGAGCTCAACCTGAGGATGTGGTCTGAAGCCCAGATGCCACACTCATAGCACACATGTGCAAAGATGTCAGCAAGCAAGCAGCTGTTTGTGTTTGGACTTCCCACGTGTCTTTTATACTACAAAGGCGAACTTGATATAAGCTTTTAAGAATCTAGAATCCTGATTTCCTAGGAATCCTCTGGCATTTGACTGAGAAAATGAAATTTGCATTTCAGTCTGAGTCATACCAAAGTTATGACCGCATGGAATCTATTTGTAAATCCCCTTCCCCAGTCAAAAGCCATAAGCCTGTACTGCACGTCAGATCTATAAGAGTTAAATACATAATCATGTTGACTTTTCTGTGGGGTAGAAAAATGTAGATGCATTTATGTTTTAATATCACTAAACTAGATGTTTGAAGGTTATTATAGTTTATCCCTAAGATACAATATTTTTAAATAAATGGATCTCAAATTTAGGTACAATTTGTGTAAGCCAGTTTATTGCCACACTCTTCCTCTAAATAAAAAAAAAAACAAACCTAAATTATTGAAAGATTGTACTTTAAATATTTATTAATATGTTGAAAATACACTGTTTTCATGAAAAGGGTTTTATAAATTATTTTTATAAGACTCAATGAAAAAACTGAAATGTTTTCTTGATCCAACTTCCCAATTCTCATTTCTGAGAAAACTTCTTCCACAAGTTTTATTAAATTACTTTTTTCCTTCAGCGTAATCTGATTTTTCAGGTAGGTGTTTAATGCTTTGAGGTTTTACAGAAAATATGATTTATTTTATTTATCCATAAATGTATGCATACATTGCCCTTTAACCCCTTCACATCATCTGCTTTATCCACAGACATGCAGTGTTCATTACAGACCCTGTACACTGTTTTCCCAAACTGGGTCAAGTGGTAAACTCCAATTCCATATAACATTATTTTTCTTTAGAAGTAATGCTGGAACTTCTTTCTTTTGTCTAATTTCCTTTGTGGTTTGTGGAAATCTATGTGGTATTCTGCAACTTTGGCTAACGTATAAATCTTTATTAAACGCTCTCTGGATGTCTTCTGATTGCTCTGGGAAGCGGGACCAGAGCACCGAGGCGCTCAGTACCATTGGAGGCTGGGAATAAAGAATATGACAGTAAGTAACTACACTGTGCTGGGGAGAGCAAATTGTTAGAGCAAGGGATTAGGGAAAGGATGCTGACCTCATTATACAGTAGAGTGTCACAGGAAGTAACAGGGAAGAGGCAAGGGAGATGGGAGCTCAGAAATCGTGCACAGAGCTCAATGTGAAATTTCGCCCCCTTGTTAAAAAATTGTGCAAGAAGAACTGAAGAAATACAAAAGCACAAGTTTGGACAAGGCAGTAAGAAACAGGTTTACTGGCAACTGCACAGAATTTTCACCTTTATTTTGAGTAAAAAATTAATCTTTGAGATTTGAGGAGAGATTTCACATGGTCTAACTTGAGGGTTTAAAGATGCCATATCAGTAACAGCAGGTACTGTGTCAACACGTGGAAAAGAGAGAGCAGAGAGATGTCAGAAGCAGCTACAGGGATTGGGTAAGACGCCAGGTTCCTCTAGGGTCAAACACGGAGTTACTTTGTATTTTTATTTTAAAGGCTACTGGAGGTTCCCCAAGGTCAGAGACTGCCCAGATTCACTCCCTAGTGACTGCTTGCTGTCATCTGCAGGGCAATGCATGTTCCCAGTGGCTGTCCTGTTTTCTGTCCAGCCTTCCTCTCTATGACTCCTATTTTGGTAGACCAAACAATTTAGGAGACTCCAAAGAACATAAAAGAAACATTTTTGAGTACTTATCTATCTTAAAATTAACTTTCTGCAGTACTGTGGATGTCTTAGCAAAGTAAATAATCCTAAATTGAGAAATAAGCTCACTTAGAAGTTTGATGGCATTGTTCTTTGGCTATCTGGCACCCAGCACTAAATTTTCATGTTATAATCAAGGAAACTCAATGTTTTATTCTCCTTCCTTTTCTACTATCCCTTTTCAATCAAAAGCAAAAATGTCTATCTCTTTTAAATTAATTTTTTGTATTCTTCATTTTTTCATCATTCACTTTTCTATAACTTATTTTAAATTTATATTCCTAATTTTGTAACTGCTTAACTACTGGTTTCATATTTGGAAGTGTTCCTCAAAACTCAAGCTTTTCAAATGCGTTTTTTTTTTTTTTTTTTTTTTTTTTTTTCATGTTCCCTGTTCAGTCTTTTGGTCGCCTTTGTGTTTGCCAAAAGTCCTTTCTAATGTCTCTCCTTTATTACAGCATCCTGAGTGCTGTCACTCTAATCCATTCCCCTTTTTCTAATAGATGATGGATTTATTCCTTAATTCTTTCACATAAATTTAAAAGACTTTCTCTACTCCAGACATCTTCATCTGAAGGCCTTGCAACCTATTTCACTGAGAAAAAATATAATATATAAGCAAAAAGGTTTTATAATTTATTAGCACCATTTGTTTTTGGCAGAGGAATCCCATCTAGACCCCATTTATTTTACCTCCTCTCTCTGATTATAGATGAATTATCCATGTTTCCATCAGAGGCCCACATACCCTTACTGGAAGACCTTCACTTTGCAAGTTTAACATCTGCTGTGCATATAAATGTTTAATCCACTCTAGGACCACTCTCATCAACCCATCAGCTGACTCTACTCTGCTCACACTCAACAGTCTCCCGATACTTCACCCTTCAAATGACCAATTCTTGTGTACATCCTCATGACAAAATTTCTTGAAGTATTGTGTAGAGTCAACCTCAACTTTCTCTTACAGTTGTGTGCCTATTGGCTTCTCTGGTGAAAACACCCTTATTAAGGATTTGGGGTCAGAGTTTGTTTATCACAGCAATCTATCTACTGCCTACACATATTCCTGAATTCACTAGTGGCTGGCATATATATGATGTGTACTAAATCTAGTTAGCATACGTATGAAGTGTACTAAATCTTTCTCGACTGTTATTTGACCTTGCTTCTCAGATGTCATCACTTTCTAGTATTTCCTTCTAAGTTACTGACAGATTCTCTTTACTTTAGGTAATTGTGTTTCGTCTTCCTGTGACTGCCAATGGTGTGTTGTCCTCTTTACCTCCCTGTGTTTTGCTTATCTCATTTAGCTGTGTGGTTTTTTCAGTTTTCTTCATTACTTTCTGTCTGTGTGCTCCTGGAATTTTCATCAACTCTGAACCTCTCACATATCAGCGCTCTTTTACATTTTCACCAGCATGCTTATTCTATACTTCAAAATTAAAAAGACTAGAACCTAAATTCTTTTCTTTTTCAGCTCTCATAAATACCACACTATAACTTTCCTCTTTGCTTGGTGACAACATTTCTTCCAGAAAATCAAATCAAATGTTGAAGCCAACTTTTTCTCCTCTCTTTCAATCACAATTTACAAAAGTGTATTGGGTTCACTTACCTTTAAAATATGTAAGATCTAATGATATAAATCAAATTCTGTAGGTTAAGTCCCAGAAACTATTCTTAGATTATTTCAAGGTGTGTATTCTGTTTTCTTGCTTCTATGTTTGCTTTTTATATATTTATGAAAAACATTTTTAAATTAAGAACATATTTTCCTTGTTCAAAGTTCTATGAGTCTCTATCTTCTGAAATAAATTACAATTAAATAATATAAAGAAAAATATAGCTGAGTATATAATCATTACAAAATCTTAGCAGTATACAAGAAACTAAAAAAATCAATTAATGGTTCTCTCTCTAAGCAGCTTGTGCTCACCCTTGGGTATGTGCCTGCTTCAGTCTCTCACAATCTGTTTCTTACTCTCCTAGTTACTGTACTGACACACATGTAACAACCCTTCTCTTAAAAAATGCCAACTTATCCTCACGAGAAAGGCAATTAAAAGAGAAAACTGACAATCGAAATATAATAAATAATAAGTATTAAATAAAATATACTGGATGAGAACAACAAAAATAGACATGATTGTTACGAAAAAAATGAAGAAAGTCCAAGAAATTTAAACATAAAGGACAAAAGAATGATATAATTTGAAAAAAAAAAGGAATAAAAGCATGGACCTATTGATGAACAGACCATTGTGTTTTTGTGACATCAGAATTTGTAACGTTCAGGCAAATGTTGTTCCAAACTCTAGAGATATACAAAGAGAATGCAGGGAAACTGGAAAAACAATTGTCAAACATGCCCAAATTTACAAATTTATAAATTTAAAGAACACTAATCACAGAATTCATATATAAGATTTGAATTACATTATTGTCATACTGAAAACTTAAGATAAAATCAGAAATGAATACATCAAAATGAGAAGAATTAACTTACTGTGGATTTGTCAGCAGAAACAGAATTTGTAAGACAGTAGGCATGTAGGGGGACTAAAGTGAAGACCTACACAAGATTTTCTAGAAAATTCTTCAATTGAAAGCATGAGAAAATATTTAAATATTTATGTTAAACACTGAGGAAACCCAATGCCACAATGTTCTATAGAAAGAATATCTTATGTATTGTGTGAAAGTAGCACCTCCCAATAGTTAATCTGATGGCCTACATCTTAGGAAATAGAAGGCAGAAAGGATTCTTGGAGAGAGCTGGGCATGTGAGATTCATCACCAAGATGTAAGGAGGACAGACTGCTGGGTACCCAAGCCCAGGAAAAACAACCACATGGCAGAATGTAGGTTAAGAGAAATGAGTTATTTTAAGTTATGTGTTAGTCAAAGAAGAGCCTGGGTATATGACCTAGGTATTTGTAAATGCTTTTTGAGTCTCATGTATCTTTATTCTGAGAGCTTCTGGCCAGGAGAAAAAACTACTAGAACAGGATTTATTACTGAGAGGCATCTTTGAGTATTCTTTGTCCCATAATAGTAAGTAAGGGAATGATTGTTTGTTTTATTTTGTTTTGTTTGATCCTGATAGTTCCTTTGAGTATATATTTTGTCCTCTAGGTTTTATGGGATTTCTGTATATGTAAATGCCTATATCTCTGTGTCTATTATGCATTTTTGTGATTTTTCTGTGACTCTTTTTCTTTCTTTCATTTTTTTGGTCTATTACAATTTGTTTTTAATTTAACTTATTTTATTTTACTATTTTTCTTTAGATGTCTGTTTTATAAGAAAAGACAGAAAGTATGTGGATTCGATCTTTTACTTGAAGATTCACTTTAGTGCTTGGAACCGTTTTGCCTCCATTAGAGGGAGAAGTCTGGCTCTTTGTAGGTAGTAATGTGGACAAGTCTTCTTCAGCATTGCCTTATCCTGTTCTCAATGTTGTGTTTTTACCCACACTAAGACCAGCATAGTTGCTTACACGTCTGTCCTCTCTTGTTGAAATACTGTTATCCTAATAAGTGTCAGTGAGTTTAGTCTGCCTACTTAAAAATAGTACTTTGTCTTGAAAAGGTTCATTTACCAGAAGGATTCTCCTTGTGAGTAATCTGGGAAGAGTGATTCTCACAATCCTTGGAAAGATACAGGTGTGAGGTAGTCCTCTGGTTTTCTGTAGCTGCAGAGAAAGTTCAGATGACTTAGTGAATAATTCAGTTATGACTATAAACTTATCCTGTTCTTTATTCTTGCCCCTTCTTGGATATTCTCTATTTGTCATTCTTGAAAAACTGAAAACCAACCAACCAAACTAAAACATGATTGTTTATTCATTATAATTTTTTTTATTCCTGTTCATTTTTCTTCTCTTATTGGGCCTGGTGAATATGCAATAAAAAAATCTTTCTCTCTCTTTCTCTCTCTCTCTCTCTCTCTCTCTCTCTCTCTCTCTCTCTCTCTCTGTGTGTGTGTGTGTGTGTATGCACACATGTATGTTTATGTGTGTGTATAAGAAGTAGGCATGGGAATGAGGGGGAGGACATGTGATACAAAAGCAGACCAAAGTATACATACAATTGATAGAAAGATGTGGAATGTGGAAAGAAGAATAATATTTAGCCTGAAAATACTATAAGGAAATTCAGTTCTTCATATGGTGAACAGACAAATAACAATTCCTTCTCAGTTGCTTTATGTATTTATTTATAAGGACTGAAATTGCATTAAAACTTGATTTTTTCCACTTTTTTTTTCTGAGACTTGGGAAGCCACCCTGGTCTTCAACTTAGAATAGTCCTGTCTTTGCCTTCCAAGTGTTGGGAGTACAGAAACACATCAATACACACAAATAAAGTTTGAATTTTAAAGAAAACACCATTTACATAGGTCAGTAGATAGTATTCTTATTCTCACATAGTCAGATAACACATGATAGACTTTTAGTAAGCATTTACATAAGAAAAATTAATAAGTAAAGCCAAAACCACTAATTAACCAATTCTAAAATCTAATGAGTCAAAATTCAAGTATATGTTATAGTGCAGTTGCCTTGATGTGGGATCAGATAGACTTTTCTTGCATAATCTCTTGGCTTTAGAGGTTAACATTAAAAGACTAAGAAGGAAAAGAACAGTCCTTTCCCTTCTGACTAATGTTTAAGTGGTAAAATGCACACTGCACAGTACCATATGACAAGGACTGACATAGCCCCATTTCTAAGAAAGAATTAAGCATCAGTTCAGAATCACCCAGGAACATCAGTTTGGCGTACTTGGCCAGCCAGTAATTTTGTGGACAACCTATTTGGTGCACCATAACGTAGCATACTGGTCTTACTCTAGTCTTGCAGTAGGCAAGATAGACGCAGGGCGGGAGGAAGACTGCACTCACATAGAGCAAACGCGCCTGCCTGACAGGAAGGCTGCTTGCCGTCCTGCATCTTTATTACAGGCTGTCAGCAGATATTTCTAATCTCCTCAGTGTGGGTTTGTCCCCTGTTTCCGACCCTTACGGAAAAACCTTAGCTGTGTCTGAGAAGTTAATTGTTGAAAAACCAGATGCTCATTTTTTTTCTTTACCTTTCAGTTCTATTGGGCAGGAGCTGGCTGAAGTCAGAGCTGTGACAAGAAGAGGGAAAGTCCAAGCTCTGAAAAAAATGTACTTAGATTAATACTCAACTCACTAGTACTCACATTATTCATGATGGTAAATTTAGAAATTCATTACATGTAAGAAAATGCAATGTCCATAAAATTAACTTATGACCTCTATGTCTTATTTTTCCAAAAAGATTGTTTATTTAGTCATCATATTTTTAATCTATGGAAGAAAAAAGAATCTATCAATTCTAGTGTCAAAAATTTGGTCAATTGAATTAAATGGTAGAGTTATCATCACCTTGTAGGCTGGAAAAAAAATGTGGCAGGTGTTCTATCTCATGGGGATTATTTCATGAACATAGCTTAATTTTTATGCACTGTGAAAAAAATAGTGACATATTTATAGATGGATAGCAGGAAGCCTAAAAAGCTCTATCCTAAGTTCTTTTCATGATTAAATATAATTCATAGAAATGTCTCTATTTTTAATTATATGGTGGCACAGGTACAAGAATGACATATTAATGAGCTTATTTTTTAAATCCAATATTTTATGTACTAATTCTAGGGCAAGTGTGAAAATTTGTGACCTACAGCCTGCTTTCTTCCCATGATATTTATGTGGCTTCTTGTCTGAAATCATCCCACGTTCCAGTGTGGCCCATGAGATCTATTAAATACATGATGTTTACATAGCTTCTGACCAACCTATGATACATATGTGTCCCCTTGGTTGTGATAACTGTATGGCTCATGGTACATATTCATGCCATAATACCTAGAAATCTTTAATGATAAACTTGAAGATGACACTGGCATGTTTCAAACTCAGAAAGTTGCAGAGCTCTGTAGAATACCAACTCCCCTTACCCATCTGCCAGGTGGTATTAGTGAGTAAAGCTCAGGCCTTGTTCCTCTATACTTCAAACATAATTATGAGTGTATAACAATCACACTTGGGTAACAGGGTAAAAGCAAAAACAGTTATACTCTATAGCAATAAAACAACACAGAACATTCTTCAACCCTTCAGTTCAACTCAAATTTCCCCCATGTCAAGGGTAATATTTGGCGAGACTGGAGTTTTAATTCCATCAAATATGCAGCTATTCTCAAAAGATGTAATCCTGAAATAGCAAATCCTGCCACTTTAGCTCATGCACTTCTGTCTCCCTTGGCTTCATTTCTCTTTGATGAGCACATAAGGTCATATTGAATTTCCAGTCAGCATCATTACTATAATCTTCATGGATTACTTCAACATCTAGATGACTTACCAAATGTGTTTTTACACAAATATGTACTAAATGTGTCCAATGTACCAAGTATCCTATGTAATATTATGAAAATAATAATATGAAAATAATAATAATATGTATAATAATATTTAATAATAAATAATAATAATATGAAAATATTATTTTGGACCCTTAGACATGAAGAAGCTCACACACAAGTAGAAATTCAGTTGGACCAAATAGTCAGAGAAGAACATTTTATGCAATATGGTTTTTTACAAAGCTCCACAGAAAGAAACACCACCTGTAAGACATGTCATCACAGAACTTCGACTCTAACCTGTCCCATTAGCCTACATGTACATCTTTTCTCACCTTCCAAGCCTCTTCCACCCACCTTAACTCCAGACATATCTTGGTAGGAAGTCTCTCTGCCATATCTTCTAAAGTTCTGTTCTATTTTTTGTATGGATCCATCTGTTTGAAGTATCTGCTGTTTCTCTTGGCCATCTGTCAAACTCTTGTTCATACTCTTCAGTGTAAGCATTAACCATTAGATAAAAACTTCCATTACACAGAACAGGAGGCTGAAATACCCATTCTTCTGTTCTGCTATGCTCTGTGGATGCTTCTAGAAACTGTCACCATATATGATAATTTTAAATCAGGATATTTTTAACATGTCTTAGAGCTCCAAAGAGAAGTGACTAAAAGATAGTATACATACTTCATGGTTAGAATACAATTAAAGTTTTTGAAGTGAAGACAGGTATAAAATAAAAAGGAACAGAATTCAGATTTTAAAAAATCCTTCACTTTTTTAATGAGTCTCAGAAGCAGCTTCTTGTTCATGATTGATTAATTCTGTATTGTAATTAAAGTTCCTTCAGGGCCTGCAATTTGTCTCAACATCTTCTTGAGTCAGGTACACTGTCTTTATGAAGAGGCATTAATGTGAGTGGATGGACATATTATGTGCTATCCTTTGTTGGTGTAAATTCCAATGCTGACATTTGTTTGTTTTCATTTTTGTTTGTTTGTTTGTTTGTTTTTGAGACAAGGTTTCTCTGTAAAACAGAGCCCTGGCTGTGCTGCACTCACTTTGTAGGACAGGCAGACTTCAAACTCACAGAGATATAACTGTCTTTGCCTCCCAAGTGCTGGGATTAAAGGCATGTGCCACCATGCCAGTCCAGTGTTGACATTTCTAAAAGCAGGCAGTGTCACCTTAAGGAGCCTTTCTTTCCTGTCTTTTCTTGTGAGAACTGAGAGTATCCTATCTCTGACTTATTCTGTGAAATCTTTCTTTGATTTTTCTCTTTGTCTGCCCCTCAATTAGACATCTTTGTTTGGGATTAAAGGCATGTACTAAAGACAAGTCTGTACTCCAACCAGAGTGATTAAATTGTGTCATTTCAGCCAGATCACAGAGACCTTGAAGGTCTTTGGATGTGATCCCTTTCAAGAGCAGCCATGTTACTGGGTTAACATTCATCTACATCTTTCCACTTTCTGTTTATGCTAAAAAAAAAAAAATGTACATAGTTTAACTATTACGATAGAAACCATTATCAATACCATAATCTCACCAGTCTGTCCTTTTGGAGATCCATTGATGTGATGAAACTTCATACCTGCAGTCCTGATCATCCGTCCTTCAGCAAATGTGCACGTCTACATCAAGGTTTTCAGTCTGCTGGTCTGAGAAACTGTCCCTTTCCAGTCCGTGATGCCGTCCCCATGTAGGGGAAAGTTTCCCATGATGTCTGCTGTCTTGCTGCGTCTCTTCTGACCTTGAGTCATACAGGGAGTTTCCCATTGTTAAGGGATTAGCACACGTATCTTTTGTTGATCTGCATTCATTAGCTCAATTATCACACCTTTTGTAAATCCAGGAAGGCTGAGGTCTTATAGAGACGGCTTTAGGGATGTCTCGCCTATGATCCCTTTTCTTTTTATTTTTTATTTTTTTTCTTTCTTTTTTAATTTTTTTTATTTTATTATTATTATTTTTTTATCAGTTACATTTTATTAACTCTGTATCCCAGCCGTGTCCCGATCCCTCATTCCCTCCCAGTCCCTCCCTCCCTCCCTCATCTCCACCGTGCCCCTTTCCAGGTCCACTGATAGGGGGGACCTCCTCCCCATTCATCTGATCCTGTTTTATCAGGTATCTTCAGGACTGACTGCAAAGTCCTCCTCTGTGGCCTAACAGGACTGCTCCTCCCTTCGGGGGTGGGGAGACCAAAGAGCCAGTCATTGAGTTCCTGCTATGATCCCTTTTCAAATGACCTTGTGTCCCACAGTTAACTGGGGTTGGCTACCCAGAGGCTATTTAAACTGTGGGCTGGCTTTCCCCAGGGTCAGATGATTGTTCAAGGTTCCTGAATAAACTGCATTGAAAAAAACAAAAACAAAAACAAAAACAAAATGTAACTAATAATAAAAAAATTAAATTAAATTAAAAAAAATAACAGACATTTTGACATCTGGGACTGTTGGCCATTGCTTGTTCAATTGCATAATCATTAAGGTTAATATCAGTAGTAGTTATAATCCATTCATCCACTGATGTTGATCAAGTTTTTCAAGTCTAAGAATTTTTATACTCTTTATTTGAATTTTCAAAAGCTAAAGTTTCAATTAAAACCTGTCTTACATCTGAACCTACCACGATAGCAGAAGTTAGTCTATTTTAAAGATCAGTAAAAGTATCCCTGGAGTTTTGCATAACCTTTGTGAATGACATAGATCCATTTCCTTGTTCCTCTACCCAGTCCCAGGCTCTTAAATCCACTAAAGTACATTGTATAAGAGTCATCAAATTGCATCTACTTTCTTAAGTAAGCAAATTGACCTTCACCTCACAAGTGCTCCTTCGGGATAGTAACACCTTAGACCTGTTGCAGGTTCTTCTTGACACCATGTCTGCTGCTAAACCTTCCAGTCTTGGGAGATAATACGCTTTTGGGTACTCCGGGTATCTCACATCTGTTTCACATAGGGTGAGTTACTATTGATTCTTTAAAATGTTTAAGACCTTGTCTTTTAACAGAATTCTGAGTTAATTGTTCATTTTGTGAATTATCTGTCATTTGTTCCTGGGTAACTAGGAAAACTAGTGGGGTTGGTTGCCCTTCCTCAATTTCATTACGAGGCGGTGCTGTATGTTTAAAGGACTGTCTGTCTTGACTCTTGATTTTATTAGGTGCTATAGGTTCACAATTAATCACTTCCTGTTTTTTATTTTCTCTTTCTTTTGTTTCTCCAGACTTTGTACTATTATACTTTATTTTTACTTGCTGTACAGCTATTTTTCACCCCTTTTTGAGTGGAAATATATAAAGATGGCAATTGCAATAGAGAGGGGTTTATTCCAGTAGTCACAGTTGCAGTCAGTACTGTGATACTTTTTCTTTTCTTTTTTTTTATTTTGTTTGGAAAAGCAAGCAAACAAACAAAAAAATATATATATATATAAATTGTTCAGCGTTCCTGCTGGTCTGTTAAAAAGGCAAGCTGGCAATGAGCAAATGTCTTACTCAAACATTGAGTTTGGAAAGCACTTTGGAAAGCGTACAGAAAACGCAGTTAATGTTGAATCAATCAATTGGAAACAAACCCTCAGGGGCAACTAATCCAAGGCAACTTCGGTCAACTTTCGCTTTGGCCACCTGCCCCCCAGGGGCTCACAACTGCCTGAGTTGTGACCCAGCTGGCTATGGTCAGGGCACCCAAAGAAAGAAAGCTTTCCTTTGCAGTGTATCTGCATGCTAATCAGCTGCTGGTTGTACATGATCTGAGCAGGGTTTGGGACAGCTCTGCCTGGTTTCCGAAGTCCAGTTTTCCAGTCTTAGTCTCTTCAAAGGCAACCTAGGCCTGGAAGCTACCCCAGTGTGTCTCATCACCGGGGTGTCATTGTGCCCACATGCTGCTAACATGATTGCCTTATGGCTGAGGGCCTAAATTTGTCTGGGGGCTTCAACCCTCTTGGTATCACCGTGGTCCAGCTGCCCCTTTTCATTCTACCCCAGCTCCACAGCTTCCCTTGCATGGTGATGAAGAAGTTGAGGGCCACACATAACCTGAAATCATAGCTTGCACCCGTATTCCTGATAAGCACCCATATCCATGGGACCCCCACCAATTCTGACCAAAGTTATGGTAAGCACTTCCTTCTGTCCACTCAAGCCTCTTTCGGTTGTCCCGAACATCAAAAGCTGCCATTTGCTCTTAGACTCTTCAAGTTTGATGTGCTCCTTAGTGGGCTCCAGCTGCCAGATAGTCGCAGTCATGCAGCTCGCCTTGTCAGCTGTCAGAGGCCCGGCTATGCACTACACCCCTCCTTTGCCTCCCAATCCTGCTGGTTTTCACTGCTGCCTCAGCCACTGCTACTGCTGCAACTCCATTTCCTGCCCAAGGGACCTCCACAACCCTGGAGCCCTGTGAGCAACTTGTCATTGCTCCTCCTAGGCAGCCCCCTTTCTCCCTGGGTATGGTGGCTACCCAGTTGTTTCTAGCTCCTCAAATCATACCCTTAATCTTAAGAGATCTGAAATGGAGTTTTGCATATTTCAATGAAGGAAATATCTGCCTATATAATTAAAGCTGCCTTTTGTGGTCCCTTGCTGTGATTCACTGTCTCAGAGGCTCCTGCTGGACTCTAGGCTCTTGTGTCTCCTGAGTTCCCTCAGTCTTTCTGGGTGCCCAGCCAAACACCAATAACTGATGCTTCCTCCAGAAACAATGCCAGGAAAATTTCTCCTCTGAGGTTTCCTGTGTGATGTTTCTGTCAGGTGCCCTCTGCTTTCTTCAACACTGGTGGACTTACTCCTTCTCCAATCACTTTGGGTTTTTCTTCCACCCACACTGAGTGCCAGTTGAAATGTTGGCTTTATTTCCTCAGATGAAGGGATGATATAACAGCGGTACCTGAGCTTTAACAATACATAGCATGACTCAGCCCAGAATGCTTTATCTTTGTTCTAACTATCCCTAAAGCCTAGGCTTGGAAGCTACAAGCCTCCATACAATCTAATCATCTGTAAGACTGGATCCTGAAGGCTTCAGCTTCCTGCCTCTGTCTGCTAACCTAGACCTACAATGTTTTCAGTCTCAGAGACTTATGCTGAATAAGCTCATCCTTTCTAGTTCTTTCTGAACTCTGGATGACTGGTTCAACTCCGCTGTTCTGCCTCAAGAGTACTCGCAAAGCTGACTGATTCAAACTGTCTTCCCTCTACTTCTCACTGAATTGCTCTGCTTGAAAAACTGCCTCTGAACTCTGTGAACTGAACTGCACTGACTACACTGACCACTGAACAAAACTGCAGGAACTCAACTGAACTGCACAGAACCCACTAACTCTCTCTCTCTGCACTGCTCTTAAGCAGCCTCTCTCTTTCCTGCCTGTTCTTGTGTGAGCGGGGCATATCTTATCTCTGACTCATTCTGTCAAATCTTTTTCTGCTTTTCAATTGGACATCATCATTTGGGATTAACAATGTGTACTAAAGGCACATCTGTATTTCATCCAGAGGGATTAAAAGTGTGTATGAAGGGAGTATCTATATTCCAGATAGAGGGAATAAAAGTTTATCATTGCAGACAGATCACACAGACCTAGGTCTTTGGATGTGATCCCCTGCCAGAACAGTCATGTTGCTGTATTAAAATTCCTCTACACATGAAGCTGGGTGGTGGTGGTGCATGCCTTTAATACCCGCACTTGAGAGGAAGAGGATGGCTGACCTCTGTGACTTTGAGGCCAGCCTCATCTATAGAGTGAGTACCAGACAACCAAGACTACACAAAGAAACCCTGTCTCAAAAAAAAAAAAAAAAAGAAATTTTTTTCTCTACACACATGTACATACAGGAAAAGAATCATAAACATACAATTAAAATTGCTTTAAAAAGAATGAGGCATTTGGGGAAGAATAAGTAAGTCATGATTGGGTTCACAGCCCTCCTTTGGATCCCTCACATTTGACCTGTTTAAATTATCTGATTTCTCTGAACTTACCACTCTGTAACTAAAAAAAAAAAAAAAACGATTTTACAATTTAATTGATGAGTTCTGTAGAGAAGTTCTTAAGAACTCAGAGCATAACAGTGTGTAAATATGGGACCTTTCTATTAAGATCAAAGTCTGACATTTCTCAGTAGTCTCTGAGCTCAGTAGAAGATGGTAGACTCCCTTTTCCAGCTAGTTTCCCTCCCTGACTAATCTGGGGAACCCTAGATTCTCTAAGAGTATCACATAGCCCTCAGGGAAGTCACAAGCCCAACCTTTCCTTGATAAGAAACCCATTCAGTGTGTACCTGGGAGATTCCTGGAAATACCCACACTATGCTAATGAGATGTCTTGGCTTTCAACCTTTAACCATACCTGGAGGTCTTCCCCCACCCATAGGATAATTAAGTACGCTTTCTCCCTGTTATGATAGGACTATGTTGTTACATCTTTCCCTAGCACCCCTAGCCCAGTAAATCAAACACATTCATCCTCAAAACCCTTCCCACTGACCCAAGGTTTATAAGTCCCTGTTTCACACCAAATAAATGGATCAGCATCACCAATTTCACCATGACAGACTGAGATTGTTCATTTTTTTGGGGGGAAGGATTGGCTCCCCTTCCCCCAAAGAATTCATCATTGGGCCCCCAGGACTACAGGCACTGCGCTGATGGCTGCTGGGAGCTTCTGCCATTCACCGGAGTTTCAAAACTGATTGATGCTATCATGTTTCTAGCTCTGGTCTGCTCACTGCAGTACCTGTCTGTGGTAGCAACCAGCTGGCTATTCCCAAAGCAGCCATTTTTTCCACCTGGACAAAACCAGGCTCCTGCCTCTGCCTCTCTCGCTTTTGAACTACAAGGGAACCTCCGTTACTGGCTGCTCTCGAAGCAGCCACTATCTTGCCCAAGGCATTGCCGCTTGATTTGGGTTACAGAGCCCTGTGCACCTTTGACCACAGTGTTGCGCGCTTTTGCACCCGGAGTGTGCACTTCAGGCTCTCAACAGGGCAAGCCTCCCAGGGAAGTACCTGATAAAGCCCAGGCTCCCAAGAGACACAGAACAGATATGTAGATGTGCATATTTGAGTATGCATGCCCAGGGAAGCCAGAAAAGGATCTTGGATTCTCTGGATCTGGAGTCATAGATATGAGTTGTCTGGCCTGCCTCAGTGACTCATGAAAACCGTACTGCTAGACCAATTCACACTCTTAGCCATGGAGCTGTTCCTCAGACATGACTCAAAGTAGTGATGATGTAAAAGGACACTAAAATTTACTGATGCTCTTTGGCTGGATGACACCTAAATGAACATCGGTACAAAGTCCCAATTTATTTCTAATATCAGAGATCAGACCTCTACTCTTGCCTGATACGTCTAAAACAAAAAGGGGGAACTGTAGAGAGCTGCCTAATGCCACGCCTTAAAGATGGAGCTGGTTTCCGCCTTCCACCTTCCCGATGGTGAGTGCTCTCTGTCACAAACAACTCCATATTTGGCTAAGGCTGAGGATCTGGCTTGCTTCCATGTATGTGAACCTATCTGCATTGTCCACGTGGCACGCTGGGGTTGGCTACCCACAGGCTATTTAAGCTGTGGGCTGGCTTTCCCCAGGGTCAGATGATTGTTCAAGGTTCCTGAATAAACTGCATTGAAAAAAAATAATAAATAAAATAAAATTTACTTGTTGAGAAAACCTGTCCCCATGTTACCACAGTGACACAGTTTTCCTTTAAGACCATGAGCATACTTTGACCCTTAGGATCAATGGAGTAGTCATAAGGGAGTGAATGACTGCCACAGGAGTCAGCTATGAGCAAAGCACACATATTTCTAACCCCTTGGACTTACCTGATTCTATGAGAACTGAAAGATGTCGTAACGACTTCTAATACGGACCTTGTCTGTGAGGCTGGTGAACACAGAACTGCAATGGTACAATCACAGATCCTCCACAAGCCAGCCACCGGCTGCCTGTGCTCAAGTCTGCAGTCTCAGCTACCATACCACATAGTGGCAGCTGCTGTGACCACACATTGATGGGACAAATACATTACACTGAGGGCTTAATGACAGGACCTGAAAATGTGCTTGTTGGAAGGGGTGACATTTAAATAAGCACATTTATGACTGAGTAACAAGAAAGCCTGGTGTTTTTAGGGGCATGAGGTAGCAAAGCAAAAGTGAAGTTTAGAGGCTGCTGATTTTTTATGGGTTGTGCTTCAAACTTAAGAGCTCTGAATTTCAACACAAATTCACATAAAATAGTTTTATTTATACTACATTAGGCTGTGTTCCACTTGGCTCAAACTGTGACATTATATTTTCAAAACCATTGCTTTGCCATCGATTTTACTATGGTCTCCTGGAGCTGTTGCTGAGTTGATGTTTCCTATATGAGAGATGCAGTCAAATGGCTATTTTAAGAGAAAACTCATGTATGGAAAGATGAGCAGTTCATTTTCTGTTTTATTTGGTGCTTCATAGAGGTTGCAATAGTTTATATAATACAATGTGTTAGTTTAAAAGTTGCTGAAAAACATTTACTATTTTATGTTTTAATTTTTCACTTTTTTCAATTCAACTGTTTTATCAAGAAACAGCTGCATATTTTAAGTATTTTAACTTAGATAAACATTTCAGTAGGATATTCTTGTTTCAAGAAAGGGAATGAATTATTTACTTTTGATACTCAGGTAGTATTAATATAAATCACTGCTGTGCAGCAAACATAGAAACAGAGCCATATTTCTAGCTAATTTAATGAAGTCCTTTTCAGTATTTTCAGCAAGAACTTATGGAGTTTTAAGCAATACTTTAAGCACTCGAAGGTCGCTTTTGAATAAAACCACAACTGTGAAATTCACATTTTGCCATTTCAAGTAAGTTCACTATTTCTGCTAAATGTTGACCAAACCATATTTGGTTACATCAAATATATTGCTGAAGTAAAAAAAAAAAAATTCAAAACTATAATAATTATTGTACAAAGTATAGTAAGAGTAACAAAAACAAAAATATGTTCATATATGTGCATATTTGATATTTTTAACCAATGTTAAATTTTCTTTCTGAATAGATTCTAAACATCAATGTAGATGTTCAATATTTATTTTTTCTTTTGGCATCCTTTTAAGGCATGCAAAAATGTTGTATGTATTTTATAGCATATGTGTATTTCAGTGAATAGATGGAACCTAAAATTTACTGGATTTTTTTTACTTCACTCAAGATAATGCATAATTTTGTATGTTTTAATGATTCTAAATAAAATTTAAAGTACTTAGAATACAATAGACATTCAATAAATAGCTATTAGGTTAAAATGCTTAGGAAGTCATTATCTTCGTCATCTGTTGAAAATGGAGAGCTGAATTCTTATCCCACTTTATCCCATCACACACCCACCTGTGAAGACTGTCATCCTTCCCCAGCACCTCAGAGCCACTTTGTTCTGCTTGTAGTTCTTGACTAACTGCATGATGTGAGTCTAAGTTATTCTCAGCCTCATCAGGTCCAGAGGTTTTATTTTTCTCCTTCCTTCTTATCTTCATTTACTTATCCATTTCTCCATCCATCCATCCATCCATCCATCCATCCATCCATCCACTAATGCTAACATTCTCCTAACAATGCGTTGTGCAATAAAAACAAAACCCCACATCCAAGTGGAACACAGCCTAATGTAGTATAAATAAATGTGGTATGGTAGCTGAGACTGAGAAACAGAGCCACATCCCCCAAGCTAAGCCCCAGGCTCCATGCGCTGAGCTGTACCATGAAAACCTCAGAGCCTTGGAAATGCTGAACTTTCCTTCAGCAAAGAAGTATAAGGCATTCATGCCGTGCATGCTCTGCTGTAGACAGAAATGCCGAGAAAGAGAGAATAAAGCCCTCTTTTTAGAAGTTTGTATTATAATAGAACAAATAGTATGCCTTTTTTAAACGGTAGACAAGGGCTCTTCTCTCACCCAGAAGGAGTCTTCCTCACATTCAGCATCCTCTAACTTACAGCATCCATTTTCATTACTGGGATTTAAATCTATATATTTAATAGTTTTTGGAAGATCTGTATTTTGTTTTTTACTTGTTGGCTTGTTTTGAGTTTACAATTGTCCTGCTATAGTGTTGTGCTTTATATTCCCCTGAACCTACATTGTCTGAACACTATAATGGGTTTTATTTTGTCATCTATATGTGCACATGACCCTTGCCCCTCATTAGTGCCTCCACTACTAGCTGTGGTTACTCACTCCTGTCTGAACTGATTGCTGTCATCCTGCCTGTGCTGAGCTATTTTTCTACCTTCCCCATTCATCTACTTTGTCTAAGTTTCTTTACTTATTCACTGATTTAATTAGCTATCTATCTGCTCTAATCTAATTCCCTGTGTTATCCTTCTAATTCAATGAAGGAAATTATTGATACAATTGATTTTTACTTTAAAAACTACATTGTCATTATTTAATTTTGATAGGTAAGGGAATAGCTTTCTTTCTTGGAAAATATATATGTAAGACAAAAAGATATAGTGAGGTTTGAATGTACTCTCAAGTACCTCATAAAATATACTGAAATATAACAAATATCGCCATATAAACAGACATCTACACAATATCTACCTCAAATGTTGTAGTTTCTGCTTCTGCCCAGGACCCACTAAAGTCCATGTCACATGGAATCAATAATCAAGGTAAAACTGTTTTAATTGACAAGACCTGCATAAAAGCCTCATTGCTAGAATGAGGTAGTGGAAATCACTTTACAGCTTGTAGACAGAAAGTTGGAGATGCATGGATCCCTGGTGGGAACTCACGGTCTTCCAGAAGGTAAATGCAACAAGCAGAACGTCTAACTCTGTGAAGAATTAGGTAAGAACCTCACCACACCATCCATGTCCCTTCTCTCTTTGGTGATGGAGCCTTTTGAACACCCGCCGCCCACAGGACCTGCTATGTTCAGGTATATTTCCTAGTCTCTCTTGATGCTCTGTGGGGCTCATGTCCTCAGTTCAAGCCCCAAGGGTATGAAAAGAGGTAATTCACACAGCTGCTAATGTTATCTTCATTAGTATTGCTGCTCTGAGCTTTGACTTTTCTCCATTATGTAAACAGTGAAATGAGAGCAGTTTGTGGATATAAGGTGAGCCAAATCTGGAACCAGTTTGGACCACTCACTGCTCACAAGAAAATGGGGTGACTTCTTTAACCCCAAGCTTTATCCTCCAATTGCAGCACTCAGCTTTATACAGTTACAGTTAAACTGCCAAGTGCATGATGGGGTTGGAAGTATGGTTTGTTTGCAAGACAACAATAAAGAATTTCTCAGTTCTTACACATTATGCTGTAAATATATCCACACTACTTGTGAACTTCTAATATAAAGATACTTTCAAATAAAAACTTTGCTCTCCAATTCAGGTAGGAAAGTCTGGGTCCAAGGTTCTCTGGGCATCCTGACACAGATGATAAGGATCTGTAACCAGTCCCTTTTTGGTCAAATGCATCTTTTGCTTCTTTGCTTCCTGTGCTTGAGATCAGGCCAGAGTGTCCCAAATCATGAACAGCCTGGGCAAGGCCTCTACCACTGAGCTACATTCCAAGCCTGGATTTTGTAAGACAAATCATTAACACGGGCATCCAAAGCTTCCTCACATTCACAATATTTCAGCCCTTGCATTCAAGTGCTGGGGCAACAAGCACCCTGCCCTGTCCTCTGCATGCAATTGTGTGGAGACTTGATTTTAAACTGGGCATAATTAGCATTCATTAAGAGTACACTCAAGATTACCACAAGATAAGCAAGCAGGATCTCAACTTCAGAAGGGGACTTTTTAAAATGCAAACTATGATTAATTTTGACACAAACCATGTTATGGCTCAAATTATGTGTCCTGGTGGGTTAGACTACTTTGAGAAGATTTTCTGACCTTCTTGACAGGTATAAATGAGAATCGCTCCTCAGGCAGACAGCAGATGTCTTCTAGCAGAAATGTCTGTTATTTTAGAAAAGCATAAAATTAGAATTTCAAAAAAAAATAATGAAGTTGAAAACAAAGTAATTTTCTTAATGAAGTATAAATTGTTAATATATTTGAAAAATGTTTCACAGGGCTGTGGGTCAAATGACTTGAGTGCCTACATTCTTGTCCTTTTACATCTTTGTATAGTGTGGGACTGGGCTGTAATAATTATGAACAATCTACAACTCAGAGTCCACAATACTTTATGCCTCAGAGCTTTTGTGAGAGACTCCTCCATGGAGGGGAAACAGGAGTGCCATTACTTTAACAGGCAGGAACTGCCTCTTTACTTTTCACGTTAGCTAATTGGCTTTTTTAGTGTGTGTGTGTATAAGTGTAAAACTGTTGTTCCTTTCACTAGAATAAGTTCCTAAAATGAAGACTTTCCTTTTTCCTTATTTTGCTGACAATCAGACATATAAAGACTCAATTTTGACAAGTCTATTCTCTAATCTCCATCCTCCCAGCTAAACCTCTCCATCCCCAGCCCTGCCCCCTTGAACTAAATTCACCCTTCTGTATCTGGATTGACTTTCTTCAGCTAAAGATTGTTTCCATGCTGTTGATCATTTACAAATTGTTAGAAACTACATATCATCTTATATGTGTTTTCCATACTAATATTTTAACACAGTCAAAAGGTAAATAGCACATTTCCACAAATATCCCAAAGGTAATTTTCTGATAGCTTACTCACTAACAGTTGCTCAAAATCTTACATATTTGCTCCATTTAAACTCTTGAAAGTTTCAAATGTACAGAAAGCATTTACTCCAATAGTTCTACGATAGTGTTAGTGGTAGTAGTATTTTACAAATTATGAAAGTGAGGCACCAAAATTTAACTGATTTGCTCGTAAGCAGTCAAATGAGTCAGGATATATTCTGACCTGAGCAGTGTGATTATGCCAATAATGGGTTCTTATTCAAAGTTATACAGTCTACAAAAAAATAAATGTACATGCTTGAAAAGGTCTTCATAAACTTTAAAATATATGCATGTGCTCAGGATTTAACATATATGTGTAATATATACATACACATATTTATGCATTGTATAAGGTGTAAAAAGATTAGAATTGAAATCACATTCCATAATGGTAAGGAAGACATACTTACCAGTTGCCATGTTTTTGCCAGTCGGTATTTTGATCTTTAATGAGACAGCCAAATCCACATCAGAAAACCACGTTTTCTCATGGCAACTAGATCACAGACTGAACCTAGAGGCTTTCAAGGGCAACTCTCTAAGTTTGAAACGTTTATATCCTTTGGAAAAGAGAAGTTGGTTTCATGGGGCTTGTCTGTGTGGTGAGTGTTGTAGATGTCAGTCTTCTTGGGAAGCAGTTCGGTGTAGCCAGGGCTTAAGGGAGTCTGCATTTGCTGTGTAGTGGAGCCTTGCAGGCAGTCCTGGACAGTCCCAGCATTCTCTCTGGCTTGTGTGTTGGTGTTTTAAATGAACAGTGCATTGTCTAATGCACTCTTTGTCACTGGATGTGGCTATTATTCATAATTTGCAAATTCACTAATAATAAGACTCAAAGGCTTTCTTGGTGCTTCTGTTTTGTTCTATAAAGAGTCTCGTGTGATGCCCTTCCTCCTTATGTACAGAAAAAGACAAGCTGCTTTGGCATAATTAGTGATGGTAAATCTACAATGTACATGGCTTTGTTTTCTGTTTTGAAGTACCTCCGACTGTGCCCAAAGGCATTTTGACCTTTTCCTGTGAGAGGATGGCTACATGAAACAAAACAACAGCAATCCAGGGTTATCAGGACTGACTAATTTGGGGAAATATGAAATCAAGATGGAGTTTTTGATCCAGGATGTCTAATGCTTTTAATAACAATTAACAATACAGAAAATAAAAATTAGTTTTATTTGCTTGACAATTTTGGATAATTCATAAAAAGAGCCTCAAAATAAAATTATTTTCAATTTTTCCCAAATGTTAATATGATGGTAACAGAAAAAATAGAGGTCTTGATGTCACCTAATTTATTAATTCATATCCTGGATATTGTGACAGAATTAATGTCTTCATGGGGAAATTCAAACCCAACTGATACCAGTGTTACACCATGGAAGAGAGAGCTGAGTCACCTGTCATCATAAGATGGATACACAAATTGTGGTATTTTTACACAATGGAATACTACTCAGCAATCAAAAATGAGGAAATCATGAAATTTGCAGGAAAATGGTGGGATCTAGAAAAGATCATTCTGAGTGAGCTATTCCAGAAGGAGAAAGACACACATGGTATATACTCACTCATATAGTCCTATAAGGTATGATAAACATAATGTAATCTATACACCTAAAGAAGATAAACAAGAAAGAGGACCCAGGGTACGATCCTCACTTAGAAATCCTCACTTAGAAAGACAAATGGGAGGTGCATTGGACATAGGAGAAAACAAGTAACAGGACAGGAGGTTACCGCATAGGGCCCCTGAGAGACTCTACCTAGCAGTGTATCAAAGCAGATACTAAGACTCATAACCAAACCTGTGGCAGAGTGCAGGGAAACATATGAAAGAAGGGGGAGTTTGTATGATGTGGAAAGGACAGGAGCTCCACAAGGACCAAATATATCTGGGCACAGGGGTCTTTTCTGAGACTGACACTCCACCAAGGACCATGTATGGATATAACCTAGAACCTTTGCAAGGATGAAGCCTGTGGTAACTCAGTAACCAACTGGTTTCCCATAATAAGGGGAACAGGGACTATTTCTGACAAGAACTCAATGGCAGGGTCTTTGACCTCCCCACCCCCCAAGGGAGGAGTAGTCCTGCTAGGCCACAGAGAAGGACTTTGTAGCCAGTTCTGAAGATAACTGATAAAACAGGAATGGTAGATGAAAGGGGAGGAGGTCCTCCCCAACCAGTGGACTTGGAAAGGGGCAGGGAGGAGATGAGGGAGGCAGGGAGTGTTTGGGAGGGAATGAGGGAACAGATACAGCTGGGATACAGAGTTAATAAAATGTAACTAATAATAATAAAAATAAAAGTTAAAAAAAGACAGATCCGAGTCACCCAAATAATAAGATAAAAATTATATACAATGGTCCTAATCCTTTACTATTGTAAAATAATAAAATTGCCTCCCATGTGCCATGACAAAGATGTCAACATTTAACTAATATTGCCCTCCTGGTTAAGGCTCCATTATACTTAAACTTTTATATGCAGAATAGAAACTGCAGTGTTATATGAGCTCAAAAATGCTTGGCCAGACAACATAAAGTTTAATTAAGGAATCAACTTTTTATAACATCACTTATAAATGTAAAAATCTTAGATGGAGTGTGTGATATGTTCAGACGACATTTAAAGAGGCTTACATCGTTCCATTAGGCAACTTGCTACATTTTTATTTTAAGTAGCACTTTAAGGCATAATCTTTTCCCAGAGATCAATCATTTAGCTCTTCATTTGACAAATAATAATGAACTTTATATTTGTTCTATGAGAAGGTCAGAGATGGTTAAAAAGTCTTTGCTCTCTCTGTAACAGAGGAGACAAGCAAACACATGAAATACATTGTTACATGTGTCTGTCAAGTGTTTCCGTGCAGTATGATAATTTCTATGGCACAGAGGAAGGGCTGTGGGTCTGGTCATACCAGAGGCTCAGTGTGTTTTTATTTAATCTTAAATGCCCTCTAAGGGTCAGTGCAATAAAGGGCTGGTCCCCAGCTGTGGCACTTTAAGTGAGAAGTGTCCACTATGGGCTCATGTATGTGAGTACTTGGTCTTTGGCGTGTGATGCTGTTTAGGACAGCTATGGAAACTTTCAGCAGAGCATCTTACTAGAGGAAATGTGTCATGGGTATTCGGCTTTGAGGGCTTGTGGCCATTCCCCATGTCTCATTGGCACCCTCCTTCCTGTGTATGGATGACGATATGATCTGTCAGCTTCCGGCCCTTGCTGACATGCTTTCCCCATCATTCTGTACATCAATCCTTCTAGAACCCGTTCTTGAGTTGCTTTGGTCATGGCATTTTATCAGACAACAGAAGGGTAACCACACCAGTCCCTGGATCCTGAGAGTGGACTGGGCCCTCAGTAAGTGGCCTAGTGAATGGTAGATCACTGAGGACCACTGCCTGGGCTTGGGACTGCTCCTTCCATTTTTTTTTCTTCTTTTCACTTTTGGCCTCCATCATGTAGGGTCTTCTTTCACGTGGCTAGGTCATAGTCTTCCACATGCAGAACAAAGAGGCTGTTGACTGAAATCTTTCAAATTATAATCACAGTGTTCTTTGCTCTTTTTACATTGATTTTCTCAGGATTGTGAATAATAGTAGACCTCACTGGTGGCAGGAAATAAGAGCCTAAGGCTAAGCCTTCTTAGTGCTGAGGTATGTGGATGAGAGGTTCACAGCGGAGAGAGAACCAGATTTCCCTAGAGGACAAGGGACACCCTAAAGGACTGGCAGGCTTACACCTCATGTGCAAGTTATCAGTCAAGTTAGATTGAACTTCCTGGCTCTGGAAATTTGTTTCTCTGAATGACAGAATTAGGTATACATCTCTATGTTAACGTATAACAAATAAAACAACTATTGCATATTATTTGTATGTGTGTGTGTGTGTGTGTGAGAGAGAGAGAGAGAGAGAGAGAGAGAGAGAAAGAGAAAGAGAGAGAGAGGAAGTGAGCATGTTAACATATGGAGGTCAGAGAATAATTTGTGGGAATTGGGTCTTTCCTTCCACCATGTGGGTCACACAGGTAAAATTCAGGTCATCAGTCTTGTAACAAATTATTTTTCTCACTGAGTCATTTTGTAAGGTTGAAAAACTTTAAAGGCATTAAAAAGAAAAGCTAATGGACAGTACAGTAACTTTTATTTACTTCAATTATCAACTGATATATAAAGTAATACATTCCCTTTTAATCTCTCATTTCCTCCCTCATTCTTGGTTATTGAGAAGGAACACTCTGAATTGAAAATAAAATTCATGGGGCTAAGATCGACTGGATGTGAGATTTCTGAAGAGGCTATTAAATTTGAATAAGCCCAAAGACTTGTGGTCAGAACAAAGAAGTAAAGATTGTGTAACTGGAAATTACATTTATAATGTCTCAGGCCAACCTTACAGAAATGCACAGCAGCCCATCTTGACGGCCTTTACTCACATGGTGGGAATTACCAGAAAACTCTGCAAAATATATTTTACCCAACTGACCGAATGTTTTGCCAAAACAGAGACTCTGACAGCTATTCTCTTTAGATATAAGCCACACACTCATTTCTGCGTGACCTGCGGCCCCTTGCAGTACATTAAGCTAAACCTTATTTCTGTTACATGAATGAGGGTGAATTTCTTCACCCTTCATACCCAGCAATCCATTCTCTGCTGTAACAGCGGCCCATCTACCACCCCGACCACTCACAGACATGGTACAAGGAATGAGAAGCTTTATTATTTGATCACTTTCATGATTTCTGTAATAACAAATAAAGTTAGTAATCTCACAGGAAACATTTAAGGACATACCTACATCAGTCACTTATTATGCCATTAAAAACTTCAGTTTAAGAACTTGTGGTAGCATCCAGGCTGCAACTGGAGACTCGGGCTCTAATGGAATTATTACAAAATATTATTTTACTTTAAATTTTCTTTTTTTTTTGAAATTTAACAATAAAAAAGAAAAAAATGTGTCAGTTAATAGGAATGCTTGATCTCCTATGAGCATGAACATCTGTTAATCCCGAACTGTCCAGCACAGAGTAATTTCTCAGTACCTATTAGCTGCGATGGAGGCTTTAGTAACATGCCTTCTGATGGGGAGGTCAGTCTCATCGCTTTAAAAGTGAAGAATGAGCCACTAATGAGGCTTGATAAGGAAATGCTCAATGTCGATGTGTTGGTGGCTATGCCGCTGCCTGTAGTAACCTCACAAGCACACTCAAAGGAATTTTTGTTCGTTCATGAGCATTGCTTTTCCCGTTTTGGAAATTAAGAATGAATGACAGTCTTAGGATTTGAGGAAACAAAATGGATCAGGCCTGATCACACACTGATCACAAACTGCCAGGAAGCAAGGGAGTGGCCTCTGCTTGCTCAGAGGACAGATTAAATGGCCTGGTAATTGTGTACACTTTTCCCTCTAGAACTTCTATGAATACAGATGAACTGCTCAGGGGAATCTCAGGAATAGGAACCTTTCATTGATCAGATCACGAGCCAAACATTTCTGCACAGCCACTGCCCACAGTCTCCTGTAATGGACACAACCTTGGAGGTTTTATGACTTAGACTTTGAAGTAGCTGGTTCCTAATGTTATTCAGTGCCTGAATTTGCTCTGTTATCTTGGTTAACACTTGAAAACAGACAACCACTTTTACAGAATCAAAAATGCTTTTTATATTTCCATTTTATTCATAAAAGCTTACGTTCAAGAATACAATGGTTATGAGTGTCGATCAAGCTCTGAGACCCACAACTCCTTTCACTTTTATCTAGCCTCCGCATTAGGATAACAGGAAGAACCAACGCTAGATAAAATCATTATTAACAAAACAGTGCTCACAGTAGCTTTCAATCACGTGTCTCGTATTGACTTCAAAAGCATCATGAGCACTGCTTGATATTTGAACAGTAATTAAAGAAATTAAACTAAAAATCCTTTAACTTGTAAAGGTGAAGAAAAATATGCTTTTAGTGTCTGTAATTCTAAATGTAATTCTAGGGCATTATGCAATGGCTACATAGACTGTTGTGTATGGTTGTGTGTGGATGTGTCTGTGTGTCTCTGTATGTGTGTGTGCTTGTCTGTGTGTGTCTTTGTGTCTGTATGTGCATGTCTGTGTGTCTGTGTCTGTGTGTCCTTGTGTGTGTGGCTGTGTGTCTCTGTGTGTGTGTGTGCATGTCTGTGTGTCTGTCTCTGTGTGTCTGTGTTTCTGTTTGTCTTTTGTATACATCATTTGCATTTGGAGCACAATATTTAATGTTCACTAAGTTAGAGTGACCCATTAATTAATGCTATTATCTGTTATTTTTCCTGTTTTTTCTTCTCTCTGTGTCAATATCTGCCCTCTCTCTGTCTCTTTCTCCTTCCTTCCCTTCTTTCTTTTTATTTTTTTCTTCCATCCTTCTGCTTTCCAACGTTAAAGCAGCAGCATTGTTAGTGGAGACATTTCACTTCTTACCAAGAAATAATATTGTACATTCAAAGCAGAAGGCTTATACTGGGGAAACTCTCTCATTGCTTAGAACAACCAAAGTGAAAGTCCAAGGCTTTGGTCTGAGGTGAAGGATCAGGTTATGAATGTGTCTGTCACTGTCACTGATCCTAAAGGTGTGTTGGGGTGGAGCCATGTGGACCCTACTTGCTTTCTGCAATACTATCCTGTGTAGTCATTGTGATGGTCACACAGCTCCTACCAGGCCTCCATAAAATAAGTTAGAATTGGAAAGTATGAGGAATGTAATGGTCTGTGAGGATCTATGAGGGGCTGCTGTGGATGTGTGATGGGCTGGGATGCAAACTGGTTAAAAGATGATTCTTTGTGGTGAGATTCCTGAGAGAAAAAAAAATGATCCAGTGAATAATTTGGGGCAGTATGGATCAAATGGGAGATTTTGGAAGTGTAAATAGGCTCAGAGGAAAGAAGCCTGTGCCCTGCCTAGAGAAAGCATGCCCACCATACAGTGACTGAACTAGGGTGGCATGGGAAGAGGTTCATTTATTCTACACTGTGAGGAGGATTGTTGTATTGACAGCTGTCATGAAAAGATGAGTGCTTTTCACTCTGTAACATGTCCGTCTGTGTTCTTGGGAAGAGAAGAAAAAAAATAGTCTATTTTAAAAAGAAACAAAAGAAAAACAGCCAAACATTTCTTTCTCCAGAAGGGCTGTGCAGGATTTTGGAAGAAAAGTGAGGGAAAGAGGAGAAGAGAACAAGAGAGAGCCAGCAAGTGTCTGCTGTACTGAAACCCTCCTTGGCAGAAATTAACTTTGGGCCCTTTTAAACTTCCAGAGATTAATGCTTCATATCAGATGCTCTGGGGATGTGTGGCTCTGTTAATAGAGTAACTCACAGACTAGGGGAAGGGGGTAGGGGTAAGAGGGAGGGAGTGTGTTACTGGAAGGAGATGAGGGAAGGGGCTTCAGTCAGGATACAAAGTGAATAAATTATAAATAGTAATAGTAATAATAAACAAAAACTCTTTCTTAAGAAAGAAAGTCCTATTTCTGACAGCTTACTGTTCTGATCCACTGTGGTGGATTATGGTTGTGGAGAGAGGAACCACTGTAGAATGTAAGACAAATTCCAAGGATTCAACCTACATTGGAAGTGGAGGAGAGTTTAAACAGTGAGTGAGCAATGGGATTTGTAGAAAACTTGGGTCCAGCTTCTATTGCCAACAGGACAGGGTCTTAGCACGACCATGTTAGTTGGTTGCCATGTTGGAACATACTTGACATAGGGCAGTGGTAAAAGGAATACACCCCCAAATCAAGTGGAAGGTTCAAAAGCTGAACCTAAAATAGTCACTTCATAGAGATAGCAATGCCTTATGGAGACAGCGAGGACCAGGCTCACCAGGATCTTGTTCTGTTTGCATATCTTCATTTCATTCAATTGATGGCTACAGATAAACTACAAAAAACCCACACAGCTAGAGCGTCTCAGCCCCTGGAAAAACAACAGAATGCAGAGTCCAGACTTGGTTGGTATTTCCATGAATATGAACATATTGCTTCCTCATTTTAAAATCAATTTGCTTGTTCTTAGGTGGTGGAGCAGATAAGCAAAGCTGTCAGTGGCACACTTACTCTGAAGGTGACATCTGCCCACGCAGGTTTCATTCTTCTGTTGTCTGAGCCACTTTAATCACTCATCTTTGCAGCTGTCTGAAAGGAGGTGGGGGCAGGAGCGGAGCTGCCTATGTGCTTTGTCCACTTAAAAAGCAACTGTGTATCTGAGGGTCTGAACCTCTGTTTGGGAGATGCAGCTGTTTCTTCCCAGTGGTCCTTTTATGCTTCAGAGAAGGAAAAAAGTAAACAGTTCTATTTATTGCTTAGAAAAATATGTATCTGTTTTGAATTCACAGCAATTAGATTTCTCAAAATGAATCTATTGAACTTGGGTGGTTGTAAGGTTAGAAAATAATAGAGCACATGCTTGATTACTGAAAAGCCTCTTCTTGCCCATGTCTCCTGACTTTAAAATTTATTCAGCAGTCATCACTGCTACTTTCTTCAAAATCTGCCCCTTTTGATGTTACTATGAAAGCAACCCGGGGCTCTGAGGAAATGTTAGTGCCCACTTCAAGCCCCCACCTTGCCAGGCACCCTATGTTTTTCACAAACACACATAGACCTCATGAATGTAGCAATGATGTCCAATATATAGAAACAAATAAAATGATTGGTATTTTTAGGCCATTTGGACTTAGTAAGAAGCTGTGGTACTGAGTGGGAGGCTCTCCAGGTTTTCATGTGGTTCCATGCAGCCTTGTATTAGAGAACTGCCATCCATATATTTAGTTATTTGCTTACTTATTTTTATTTTGTCACTGAATCAGGTAATTCCTACTGGCCGGATTTCTCCAGATGTCAGCAGGTGATATCCAAAGCACGCTTCAGCAAGGAGTTATGCTGATAGCAATGAAGAGCTTACCCACATCAGGTTAATACTTCATAGCAGCAACATTACAGGTGGCCTATAATTTTTTATTGTTGTTTTTAATTTTAAATAACATTTATTCATCCATTCATCAGTTCATTCAATCATTCATTTAAGGGTGGTGTAACGTGACACACATGTGGAGGTCACATGACAACTTGCAGAGGTCAGTTCTCTCCTTCCACTGCCTGGGTTCTGGAAATCTAAGTAGGATATTAGATTTGGCAGCAAGTCCCTTTACCTGCCAAGATATTCCGACAGCCCATAGTTTACTGTTTGATACCGTGTGTTAGACAGATGGAGATAGCTAATGATTTGCTGAGTCACTGCAGACTGCCATTCCATCAAGTTTATTCAACACTGAATTCAGCAGGGATACAAACATGAGATTGGTTCATTTTCTCCCTTTACTGCTTTCAGCCACGCTCTGTCAAACCATACTCTCTAAGCCATTATCTCAAACACATCGTCAGGGCTTCCTGAACACTGTTTCAGTCTCTTCTACTGTCCCCTAGTAGGGTACATCAAAAACAGACCAAAGCTAGCCTAAACTTCTCCCCTTCCTGGCCCTGCTTAGGCTTCAGTCTGGAAAACCGAGAGACACTTCAGGGCCTCTAGGACTGTTTGCGTTATTGTGTATTTTGCTTGGGAAGATGCTGCTCAGCGGTGCTGTTACACAGGGTGGGCTGTGCCTGCACCTTGTTTTCCCAGTATTTTCTCCTTTTTTTTTTTTTTTTATGCTGTTAATTCCATCAGCACACCTATTGTTATACCCAGTTCGCGAGCCCCCAAAAGATCTCCAGGAGTCGACTCCGTTGCAAAACACATGGATGGGGGTCTTTTTATTGTTAATTACAAGCTGCAGCTTGGGCCCACAACACCGACCGCTGAGCGCGCCACCCCCAGGTTAGTTGGGTGATATATAGATTCTGGTCCCTCCCAGCATGCCCAAGGCAGGGGCAATTCCTGCCTGGCAAGCATCTATTGGTCAAAATGCTACATTTTGAATTGATTGGCTATAGGAAGGTCCCCAGACCATAATGACCTGGTGTCCCTCCCTAGAAGGATGGGTCAGTTTCCTAGCAACTGTTTTCTCTAGTAGGTGGGGAAAGAATGCAGTAAGGCGGTCCTTCCCCTCAGGGCATTACTAGACTTCTCCACCCACATAGTTCAGTCTTTAATAATAGCTGCTAATTTTTAATCTTTTTGATCTCTCACTATCAGATATGAAAGGCTGCCTCATGGCCCATCTTTATTTACCCATCTTGCATATTTGGATATTTGTCATCAGTTTTTTCAACATTTGTTATGAAATTCTCTTTGTCCTGATATTCTCCATTAAAAAATGAGCCTATGCTTTTGAAATTTCCTCAAGCCCCTGTTCTTCGTGAATTCTTCATGAATGCAGCCTCAAGAGGCTTAGCGAACTCTGTCCAGCTTTAAACTCAAATAGCCATTTCCAGAACAGCAGAAAACTTATCAGACTCTTGGATCAAGGCTTTGAAATTAATTTGCATTATCGTTTTAAATGAGGCCACAGATAAGTAATGTCTAGTTGCCTTCCAGAAGAGGTCCTGTCAGATGTTAATTACATGTATCTGCATCTGAAGTGTATGCAAAACATTCCTTTACAGCCACAAAACTTTCTTACTAAACTCTTCACTCAACAGATATCCACTCTCTTGGAGTTTGCCTGAAGGGAGATAAAAGGAGAGCACAAAGATTTTGACAATATGAGGATTATGGAAAAGACATGATAAGAAGATTAGAGAGCCTATGTGTAAACAAATAACAAATATTTTTTCCTCTGGTAAATACCAAAGGGAAACATGAAAAATTCATTAGTAATATGTCAGTAGTAAAATCTGTCTTTAGAAAAGGTAGCTCAGACACTTCATTGCTATCCCCGTGTCTTTGTTAGGTAACATTACTGGATATCCCCTGCCTGTCTTGCACTAAGGTGATCACTAATTTAGGAAATGTCTTTTTTGTTGTTGTTGTTACTGTAGAGCATTCTAAACTATTGCTGGTAGTCACATGGTGACACTGTAAATCCTGGTTTAGACTCTGTCTGATGGAACTACCCTCTATAATTCCTAGGAGGGCACAGAGAAAGGCTTGGGGGTGAAAGCAGAAACATGCAGGCCTTGGTTGTGTTAGGGGAAAACATACAGTGTGTTCTTCACCTTCTTCTATTTATGAACTGAACAGCCATATGTAGGACAGATGAGAAGAAGGTGAAGAGTTTCAGAAATAACAATGAGGAAGTCCCTGAAAAGATGGTTCCTTAACAGCATTCATAGCCTAATGTAGCCTGTCTGTTCTGTAGCTCTAGACAGAGTAACACAGCTCTAATGTTATAAAAAATACATTTGTCTCGAGAAACATGACTATCTCCTCTCTCTTTGTGTGTGTGCATGTCTGTGTGCTGTGCTTGTATTGTGTTTGTATATGTTCATGTGTGCTGTGCTTGTGTGTGTGTGAGTTGTGTGTGCATGCATGCACATGCGAGCTGTGCTTCTGTGCGTGCATGTGTGTTCAACTGCGTGTGTGTGTGAAGAATGCAGCACTATTGAGAGAATGAACAGATACAAGCTGGTCCTTAAATTGTTGTCATTGAGAACTTTGGAAATCCACATATGCAGAGTTTTCTACTTATTTGCATTCAATTATCAATGAATTAGTTTTCCACCAGGTTTGTAATACAAATAGTATAAAATAATATGATAAATTATCATTAAAACTCGCTACATTGTCCAAAATAATACATTAATACATGTTTGAATGCCCTAATTTGAGAATTAAATATTGCCTCAGTCTAGTGCCCTGAGCAAACAAATCATTTAACCTCCACCTTAGCTTCCTCAAACTGGGAGCTAACAATTATTTACCTACCTCAGAAGAGTGTAAGGACTAATTACTTAATGTTTATAGAGCACTTTAAAGTGGAAAGGAGCTGAATAGGTATTACGATTAATTGTATGGGCTCTTTAACTTGATTTTACTGCTTGTGAACAATGTTCAGTCTAATCCAGAAGATTCCACACAGCCTTTGTTGCTGTGCCTATAAAGTGAATGAGTGAAGTGTTGTATTTTCTAGAGGAGGCTCCTATAGAAGGATGGATATAGAATTACAAACACATCAGTCAAGGACTATGTTCAGGATGCCAGAAACAACAGGGAGCCTTTATCAAATAAACCTGAGGGAAGCAAAAGGGATGGAGCCCAGCTTCTTCAGGAAAAGACACGTAGCCCTTGTTCTCACCACTACATCCACAGAACACGTCACACCGTCTCGTGTGGAGGCCACATTTTGTTCTCCATCCTGTTGGGTAGGGATTCCACTTTCCCCATGGCTAATGGGATTCTGTGGCTTAGAAAGTTAAGTAATTTAAGGCAGCCTCCATGGCTGAACAGTATGTTACCAGAAACAGAAGTGTTTGTGCTCACAGTTAATTTCTTCCCTCCTAAAAAGACTTTGAATAGTGGTTTTTGGCTGGCACTTTTCTTAGTCCCTTTCAGGAACTTTGAAGATCCTTCATGTCCACATCACTAGGCAATGTTTCCATCTGTGTGACTGTCCTTTCCATTGCCATAGCTCCCCATTTCTTTGCCTTTTAAGGTACTGAACTCGGTCTGTAGCCCACGCAGAGACTAGCCTGCAAATCAGAATGGGAGAGATGCTGTGTGCTGCAGCTGAGTTTACAACGTCTCTTGCCAGCTTCTCCCTACTGCCATCATTCCTTCTCAGGTTAGCGTAAGGATCTGAGGTGTGCCCTTGTGTTCTTTTCCTTTATTGCTCTCTGATAACCATGTTGTGCTATTTATCCTCTTTACATAAACATTGAGCCCTTATTTCACAACCATGCCTTTTCTTGAACAACTGACTGATGAGTACCTTAGATTTGTGTGTGTGTGTGTGTGTGTGTGTGTGTGTGTGTTATGTAACTTCTATACCATTTGTGACTCCTCCCAGGAACGTTATCCCTATGGCTTTAGGTAAGAAATTCAAGTCTTCTTTCCTCTAGCTAATCAAAGTGACTACTATAACAGCTCAAGCATGCTTCCTAAGCCATGCCTCTCTCACCATGGCCCCCTTACCAGATGAAAGTAATATTTGTAAGCTCGCTTTAAGGCTGTCATTGAAGCTCGGAGGAAACACTTTCAGACACTTTCATCTTTGAGTTGCATGAGAACGGCAGATGGCTATTGTCAGTGACAGATAATATGTGTGTTTTGAAAGGACTCTGGCTAGCCCAGCCTGGCAAGCTGGCTCTGACCGGCCTCACCCTTCTCATTCCCTCTGCCTTGCTGAAAACCATAGAATTACATTCCTAAGGCTAGCCACCCTGGTCAATTCCTTTATTTGGATACTTCCTCCTCCTTAGGATAACTACCAAAGTCTAGTTATCAAAGTATTAAAGTCCATCAAAAAAATTCCCCTTTGGCTCACACCATTAACATTGCCAATTAAAACTGAACACCTCATCCTCACACAGGGTTTCCTCTTGAACCTTTAGAAAGCACCATTTTCCTACTCCTTTGTCACCTATCCATTGGCAGCCCTTTACAAATATTCTTGACCCCTCTTCCTTGTTCCCTTCTCCTTCTCCTTGGCCCTCTATTCCTGTCTTTGTCTCTTATTCTCTGCCCTCTGCTCTTCTTGGACAAATAAATCTCTGTTCTGAGAACTTGGTCTTTATTGTTCTGAGCCAATATTGTACCTCTCAAGTTCTGAGCATATAGGCAATTAGTTTATTTTCCTAAAACTATCTTTATGATTTATTAAAGTAGCAAAGAACAGTCATATGACATGCTTAGTTGAATTATGTGACACCTGTTTCTGCAATCTTAACATTACAAGGCAGCAATCTCTCATACCTAAAGGAATGTAAGAATGTAGAAATTCCTGGGGCACACCGAGACAGATGGGGCTGTGCCAGGCCATTCTTTCAATATGCCATGAGGATCTGTTTGGCAGGTATGTAGTCCTCATTAACTGCTTCTGCTTAGCAGATGCTCTATCAACTGGCTGACTTTAATACCTAACTTTCTCTGTGATATTAGGAGAAACTGACGCATTTGCACAATATTTGTTCAATCAATATGCATTGTACCTGAGACACACATCATCTTGGGTATCAGAGGCCTTATTAGGGATTCCTGGCAGAGAAGTTAAAATGATTATAATGATCTTTCAAGCCCAAGTTCCACAGATCTAGAAATAAAATAGAAGACACTGAATGAGGATGCCAGGTCTGTTTCTTCACGTGCAGGTTGCAGCAGTTATTGGATTTCTGAGGAGAAATGTCAATAACCTGGTGTGTGGCACTTTCACATTCTACGACTGAGAAAAGTGAGTGAAGATTCAGACAATTGATTAGGGTTTCAGGGTTATAATAATAGTTGATCAGAAACCAGCAGCCAGGCCACTCACCATCACAGTTGCTCTCTCTCTCTCTCTCTGTGTGTGTGTGTGTGTGTGCCTTCATCCTTTTTATACAAACAACTTCTGTATGAAAGAGGTTGCACATTTACATGTAAATCTGTGAGAGGAAATTACATAGCATTTCAAACATTATATTTGGAAGACAAACAATGGGTATTTTACATTAAAAAATGAGACAAGTGAGGATGAAGTGTTTGCAAAGATGCAAATCTCTTTCTGTGATACAACAAAGAAAGGCCTTAATCCAGAGATGCTATAAAGTTAGGCTGAGTTGGTCTCCATTTTTCATAGAATACAGCATTTCTGAATGGTTTTTGACCACATTGCCTAACTGTCCTGCCCATGTTATCTCAAATTAGAGAATGAAAAAGTGTCACACACATTGCACTACAAAATAACCAGGAAACTGCAGACTATTAGAAAAAAAATAATATCCCAAAGACAAAAACTGAAATACTCCAGGGCTGACTTCCACTACTAAGCATTACTAGTAACAGAAAGCAGGAAGTATTTTCTTGAATTATGTGTCTTCGGATTAAGAACTAATAACGACATATGCTTTAGCCAATAGTATCCGCACCAATTATGAAGAGAGATGCCTATTTACACATCTGTGTTTTTATATGTACTGGCTTGTTAATATTCTAATACCATGCATGGTGATGAATATTTTTAAGTTCTTGATTCTGACTTATGCTTCGTAACTCAGTAATGAATCTCCAGCATGTTCTTTATGTAGTACCCTCTTTTCCATGACATTATGAATGACTTTTGTTTTTCCGTGTAATCACCTGGCAATATGGGAGAATTTATCTTTTAGGCTGTTTCACCTTGTGTTTTGTTGAACATTTGTCAGTGGCCTGAGAATTCAGCACTGTGGCCATTAGTGCCCAGCCTGAAAGGACTGTGCATGTCCGGGGCTCAGACCACACTGTCAGCAATGCTCGCTTCACTGGTGTGCTGCAGCCACGTAAGACACCAGTGGGCATTTGCTTCAACTGTGCTCAGTGACCACACCATGCCCTTCGTGTAGTCCCCGTTTTTCTAGGACTTTCTCATTTGGCACCTTTCTTAGATTTTGTAGAAGTCTCTGAATGAGTTAGAAAGGCCTCCATCCCTGATATTCTTAGTCCTACTGTAAGCATTGTTCTGTTAACATCATACATTAAGGTGGAGCCAAGATGGCAGCGCCGGGAGAGCACCGCATTTTAAGCAGGATAGCACTCGCCGTGCAGAGACCAGGAGACTGAACTCTGGGCCCTGAAACTACATCGATCATGTGTCCCAGGTGAGGGGAGGCTCCCACGGCGTGGGAATCGGTCGGGTCCACTCTCGGCTGCCCAGCCAGAACCCAGAAGAAATCCCGGGTAACACGGGCTTTGTGTCTCCGGGCTGGAGCCACAAGCATGCGTGTCCCAATCACTTCCACAGGCTGATCCGTGAGCACAAGGGTGCCTAAGGCTGGGAGTCCCAGCCGCGGGGGACCCCACTGGGAAGCAAAGTTGCCAGACTGATCATGGGTCACCCAGTCTATCCCCGGAAGGTCGCTAGGATGGCGGGTACCCACCGCCAACACAACTGAGCTCCTGCCACGCAGAGATCTGCACGCTCAGCTCAGCAGTACAGACAAGCTGTGCACCCCAGTACAACAAGGACTGGGAACACCTGTCCAGAGAGGACCCCTCAGGGAAGGAAGAAACCGTGCTGCTGGGGTCACCTAGGGAAAGTCTAGCAGCCTGCAGATCGCAGAGAGGTGAGTACGCCCAGCCATCACAGATCTGGGCCCAAACAGGGAGCACAGAGTGATTGGAAACTCAGCTTCCGCAGACTAGCAGGCCGGCGCACGCTCCACCAGCCCAGAGGCCTGCATTGTACCAAATACACCTTACAGGCAGAACTGTGCGCCCCAAGACACCAGACACCAGAGCAGTACTCACATGCCACAAATTACCTCTTGGGTTCTGGGGCACAGAGCCCCAACCTCAGACCTACAAAAGACGGGGAACCCTGAGATCAACCCCCCAGATACTGCTCCAAGGGGCAACCAGTTATCCCTAACAAAACCGACCAAGCCATGGGACACACAGGTTACAGCAGTTGATCACTAAATTTACAGCAAGAAACCCAGAAGGAGGGCAACTGTCTCCAGGACTTCTCCCAGTGAGAGGAGAGCCCTCTCGACTAATCAGGACCACAGTTACTACCCAGGTCTCTAGGCCTGAGGTGAGCTGTAGCAACTCCTGAAAAACACGGACATCCAGTGACTATACCCAAAAAGCTGGAAAGGCTTCCTTCCGGAAAAACCATCTTCCTGCCAAAGGGATTCTCTCAACTACAAGAGTCCAGGAACAACCTGAAACTAAATTCAAACAACTAAGATAGCCCAATGGATAGAGCACAGCATAAAAGTCCAACCAACAAAAGCCAGAGCAATATGGCATCTCCAGAACCCAGTTATCCAGGGGCAAATAGCCCTAGACACCCCAGCATAAATGAAATTCAAGGAGATGACCTATCATCTAGGCTCATGAAGAAGATAACAGAGGAAACAAATAAAATACGAAAAGAATTAGAGGAAGATAAAAACAAACAGATCATGGCTATCCGTAAAGAAATGGAGGAAATTAGAGACAAGGAGATTATGGCCATCCGTGAAGAAATACGGGAAGCTGCAGCCAAACAGTCTGTGGCCTTTAGAGAGGAAATGCTTAAATCACTGAATGAAATAAAAGAAACAGTGGATTGTTCAAACAAACAGCTGAAGGAATCGACAGAAAAACATGAAAATACAGTCAGGCAGGGGAAGGAAACCAATAAAATAGCTCAAGACCTGAAGATAGAATTGGAAAAATTAAAAAAAAAAAAACACAAATGGAAGAAATTGTGGAGAGAAAGAACTTAGGGAAGAAAGCAGGAACTACAGAGGTTAGCATAACCAATAGGATACAAGAAATGGAAGAAAGAATCTCAGGTGTGGGAGATACAATGGAAGAAATAGATGTATCTGTCAAAGAAAATGTTAAATCTAAAAAATTCCTGACACAGACCGTCCAAGAAATTCAAGACAACATAAAAAGACAAAACCTAAGAATAATAGGAATAGTTGAAAAAGAAGATTCCCTGCACCAAGGCCCAGGAAATATTTTCAACAAAATCATTGAAGAAAATTTCCCCAACTTAAAGGAGAGACCAATAAGAATACAAGAGGCCTATAGAACACCCAATGACTTAGACCAGAAAAGAAAATCCTCCCGCCACATAATAATCAAAACCGTAAGTATACAGAACAAAGAAAAAATACTAAAAGCTGCAAGAGAAAAAGGCCAAGTAACATATAACGGCAAACCCATTAGAATCACACCTGACTTTTCAACAGAGACTATGAAAGCCAGAAGGGCCTGGACAGATATCATGCAGACCCTAAGAGAACACAGATGTCAGCCCAGGCTACTATACCCTGCAAAACTCTCAGTCCTCATAGACGGAGAAAACAAGATATTCAATGACAAAAACAAATTTCAACAATACCTACAAACAAATCCAGCACTACAGAAGACACTGGAGGGAAAATACAACCCAAGAAAGCTAGCTACATTCAAGAAAACACAGAAAATAAATAACCCCACTACAGTAAAACAAAAGGCAACCAAGCACACAACCGTATGACCACAGCCAACATCAACTTCAAAGGATCTAACAGCCACTGGTCATTACTCTCTCTCAATATCAATGGACTTAATTCTCCAATAAAAAGACACAGACTAACAGAATGGATGCGTAAACAAAACCCAGCAATCTGTTGTATACAAGAAACACACCTAAGTCACAAAGATAGACATTACCTGAGGGTAAAGGGATGGAAGACGGCTTTTCAAACAAATGGACACAAGAAGCAAGCAGGATATCTGATAAAATAGTCTTTCAACCAAAATTAATCAAAAGAGATGGGGAAGGACACTTCATACTCATCAAGGGAAAATTCCACCAAGAACACATCACAATGCTGAACATCTATGCCCCAAAAACAAGGGCACCCACATTTGTGAAAGAAACATTGATAAAACTTAAACCACATATAGATCCACACACACTAATAGTGGGAGACTTCAACACCCCAGTCTCAACAAATGGCAGGTCAACTAAAAAGAAATTAAACAAAGAAACAATATCTCTAACAGAGGTCATGAATCAAATGGACCTAACAGACATTTACAGAACCTTACACCCAAACACAAAAGAATTTACCTTCTTCTCAGTACCTCATGGAACCTTCTCCAAAATAGAACACATAGTTGGTCACAAAGCAAGCCTCAACAGATACAAGAAGATTGAAATAATCCCTTGTATCCTGTCTGATCACCATGGAATAAAGCTGGACCTCAGTAACAACAAAAATAGCAAAAAGTCTACACATACATGGAAACTGAACAACTTGCTACTAAAAGACAGCTGGGTCAGGGAAGAAATAAAGAAAGAAATTAAAAACTTCCTAGAACTAGTTTTTAGTTCCTAAAAACTTCCTAGAAAATGAAGACACAACATACCCAAACTTGTGGGACACAATGAAAGCAGTGCTAAGAGGAAAGTTCATAGCACTAAGTGCCTTCAAGAAGAAATTTGAGACAGCACATTCAAGCAACTTAATGGCTCACTTAAAAACCCTAGAAAAAGAAGAAACAGACACACCAAGAAGGAGCAGATGGCTGGAAATAATCAAACTCAGGGCTGAAATCAATCAATTAGAAACAAATAAAACAATTCAAAGAATCAATGAAACCAAGAGCTGGTTCTTTGAGAAAATCAACAAGATAGACAAACCCTTAGCCAAGCTAACTAAAAGGCAGTGAGACACCATCCAAATCAACAAAATCAAAAATGAAAAGGGGGACATAACTACAGACACTGAGGAAATCCAAGCAATCATTAGGACTTACTTCAAAAGTCTATATGCAACAAAATTTGAAAATTTAAATGAAATGGACAATTTTCTTGATCAATTCCACTTACCACAGCTAAATCAGGACCAGGTAAATCAATTAAATAGTCCTATATCTCCCAAGGAAATAGAAGCAGTCATCGAAAGTCTCCCATTCAAAAAAATCCCAGGACCTGATGGTTTCAGCACAAAATTCTACCAAACATTCAAAAAAGAGCTAACTCCAGTTCTCTTCAAACTATTCCACAAAATCGAAACAGAAGCAACATTACCAAACTCATTCTATGAAGCCACAGTTACCTTGGTACCTAAACCTCACAAAGACCCAACAAAAAAAGAGAACTTCAGGCCAATCTCCCTTATGAACATCGATGCAAAAATACTCAACAAAATACTCGCAAACCGAATACAAGAACACATCAAAGATATCATCCACCATGACCAAGTAGGCTTCATCCCAGGTATGCAGGGATGGTTCAATATAGGGAAATCCATCAATGTGATCCACCATATTAACAAACTGAAAGAAAAAAAAAAAAACACATGATAATTTCCCTAGATGCTGAAAAAGCATTTGACAAAATCCAACATCCATTCATGTTTAAAGTATTGGAGAGATCAGGGATACAAGGCACATATCTAAACATAGTAAAGGCGATATACAGCAAACCTATAGCCAACATCAAACTGAATGGAGAGAAACTTAAAGCAATCCCACTGAAATCAGGGACAAGACAAGGCTGCCCACTCTCTCCATATCTCTTCAACATAGTGCTGGAAGTCCTTGCTAGAGCAATAAGACAGTTGAAGGAGATCAAGGGGATACAAATTGGAAAGGAAGAAGTCAAATTATCACTATTTGCAGATGATATGATAGTATACGTGAGTGACCCCAAAAACTCTACCAGGGAACTCCTACAGCTGATAAACACCTTCAGCAAAGTGGCTGGATACAAAATTAACTCAAAAAAAAGGTAGCCCTCCTATATACAAAAGACAAAAGGGCTGAGAAAGAAAATAGGGAAACAACACCCTTCATAATAGCCACAATGACATAAGGTACCTCAGAGTAACCCTAACCAAGGAAGTCAAAGACTTGTATGAAAAAAATTTCAAGTCTCTGAAGAAAGAATTAGAAGAAGATAAGAGAAGATGGAAAGATCTCCCATGTTCATGGCTTGGCAGGATTAACATAGTAAAAATGGCCATTTTACCAAAAGCAATCTCCAGATTCAATGCAATGCCCATCAAATTACCAACACAATTCTTTACAGACCTGGAAAGAAAAATTCTCAACTTCATATGGAATAACAAGAAACCCAGAATTGCTAAAACAATCCTCTACAATAAAAGATCTTCTGGAGGTATCTCCATCCCTGATCTTAAGTTGTACTATAGAGCAACAGTTTTAAAAACTGCATGGTACTGGCATAATAACAGAATAGTGGATCAATGGAACCGAACAGAGGACCCAGAAATAAACCCACACACTTATGGACACCTGATCTTTGACAAAGATGCCAAAACCATACAATGGAAAAAAGATAGCATCTTCAACAAATGGTGCTGGTCCAACTGGATGTCTACATGTAGAAAAATGAAAATAGATCCATAGTTGTCACCCTGCACAAAACTGAAATCCAAGTGGATCAAAGACCTCAACATTAAACCTGACACATTAAATCGGCTAGAAAAAAAAGTGGGGAATACCCTAGAACTCATTGGTACAAGAGAAAACTTCCTGAACAGAACACCAACAGCACAGGCTCTAAGAGCAACAATCAATAAATGGGACCTCATGAAACTGAAAAGCTTCTGCAAAGCAAAGGAGACCATCACCAAAACAAAGCGACTGCCTACAGATTGGGAAAGAATCTTCACCAACCCTTTATCTGACAGAGGACTCATATCCAGTATATATAAAGAACTAAAGAAGCTGAAAAGCAGCAAACCAAGTAATCCACTTAAAAATTGGGGAACAGAGCTAAACAGAGAATTTTCTGTAGAGGAATCCCAAATGGCAGAGAAGCACTTAAAGAAATGCTCAACCTCACTAGCCATTAGGGAAAAGCAAATCAAAACAACCCTGAGATTTCACCTTATACCTATGAGAATGGCCAAGTTCAAAACTCAAGTGACAACACATGCTGGAGAGGTTGTGGAGAAAGGGGAACCCTTCTGCACTGCTGGTGGGAATGTAAACTTGTACAACCACTCTGGAAATCAATCTGGCGCTTTCTCAGACAACTAGGAATAGTGCTTCCCCATGATCCAGCCATACTACTCCTAGGCATATATCCAAAAGAGGCTCAAGTACACAAAAAGGACATTTGCTCAACCATGTTTGTAGCAGCTTTATTTGTAATAGCCAGAAGCTGGAAACAACCCAGATGACCCTCAACTGAAGAATGGATGCAGAAATTGTGGTACATCTACACAATGGAATATTACTCAGCAATGAAAAATAAGGAAATCATAAAATTTGCAGGTAAATGGTGGGATCTGGAAAGGATCATCCTGAGTGAGTTGTCCCAGAAGCAAAAAGACACACATGGTATATACTCACTCATATAGACTTACAGCATAGGACAAACCCACTAAAACCTGTGCATCTAAAGAAACTAAGCAAGAGAGAGGACCCTAACTAAAATGTCCAATCCCCATCTGGAAAGGCAAAGAGGATGGACATCAGAAGAAGAAGAAAACAGGAAACAACCTAGGAACCTACCACAGAGGGCCTCTGAAAGCCTCTGCCCTACAGACTATCAAAGCAGATGCTGAGCCTAATGGGCAACTGTTGGGCAGAATGAATGGAATTTTATGTAAGAACTGGAAAATAGTAAGAGCTGGAGAGGACAGGGTCTCCACAAGGAGAGCAACAGAACAAGAAAATTTGAACACAGGGAACTTCCCAGAGACTCAAACTCCAACCAAGGTCTATTCTTGGAGATAACCCAGAATCCCTGCACAGATGTAGCCCAGGGCATTTCAGAGTCCAATTGGGTAACATAGTAATGTGAAGAGGGACTGCCTCTGACATAATCTGATTGGCCTGTTCTTTGATCACCTCTCCCTGGGGGGGTGGGGCAGCCTTACCAGGCCATAGTAGAGGACAATGCAGCCACTTTTGATGTGAACTGATGGACTAAGATCAGAAAGGAGAGGAGAACCTCCCCTATCAGTGGACTTGGGGAGTGGCATGCATGCAGAGGGAGGAGGGAGGGTGGGATTGGGAGGGGAGGAGGGAGGGGCTTATAGGGGGATGCAGAATGAATAAAGTGTAATTGAGGAAAAATTAAAAAAAGGGGGGGGCAAATAATTTAAGAACCTTAAATGACTTTCAAAAGTGGAGCAAAACATGGAGTTAGTCAATTTACATGGAGCACGTCTCGCCCCTGGGGGCAATGGTCTACTGAACCTACTCAGACCTTGGACACCACCACTGCTAGTTCTAGAACTGATGCAAGATGTTCCAAAGAGGGGGTTAAGGCTTCTCATAATATTTCCTATAAGCCCACACCTGTTTGTTTATATCCCCCATTTTTATTCAATATTAGCCAGATAGAGCCAAGTAATTGTGGTGATGATACTTGCTTTTTTGCCCAATTCTGGAATGCTAGTGAATTTAGGTATGCCCTGGTTACTTGCATGCCTCGCTGTGTGCCTGTGCCCGTTGATGCACCTCACGCTATGACTCTCTTCAGACAGAAAAGGGATCTTGGAACTACAGCCGCCATTGTTACTGCCATCTCATTGGCGGCTGTTGGAGCTACCACCAGGGCATTAGCCATGAGTCATACTGGGCAGACTGCTCAGACCCTGAATAATCATTTAGCCAATGTAGCTCATGCCTTAGATGTACAAAAAGGAATTAATGCTCAACTAAAGGGAGGCTTGATGGTGTTCAATCAGAGGATTGACCTCGTGCAGGAGCAAATTGATACCCTATGGCAAATGGCTCAACCGGGCTGTCAATGAAAGTATGCTTTCATACTTTGTGTCACTAGCATACAACATGAGAATTTTTCCTGTGCTGCAAATCTGTCTAAACAATTGGCCAACCAAAATTTAGGTAATTGGACTGGAGAATTCGATACTACGATGGAGCAGCTGAGAGTGGCCATTATCACAGTAAATTCTACCAGAGTGGACACAGGACTAGCCACAGGATTATCACCATGGATTGCTGCAGCCATGAATCATCTGAAGGAATGGGCGGGCATGGGAGCGTTAGCAGGCCTTCTGGTGTTGGTCTCCTTGGTTTGCCTGTGGTGTATATGCAAGATTAGAGTCTCACCACAGCGTAATGCCGCCATGATCATTCAAGCCTTTACAGTCATTGAAGCAGGACAGTCTCCCCAAGCATGGCTGGCTACCATAAAAAGCTAAAATGTTATGCTCGGGATGCGAGGCTAAGCACTGCACTCAGGGTCAGTCGCTTTCGACCCAGAGAAGAGCAAGTCTGATTGCATGCGGGTTGATGCCCCAGGTCCCGCCTCTGAGAAAAAGGTATTGGACAGGTCTGATGCTCTTTGGTGGATGACACCTAAATGAACATTGGTACAAAGTCCCAATTTATTTCTAATATCAGAGATCAGACCTCTACTTTTGCCTGATGTGTCTAAAACAAAAAGGGGGAACTGCAGAGAGCTGCGTAATGCCGCGCCTTAAAGATGGAGCTGGTTTCTGCCTTCCACCTTCCCGATGGTGAGTGCTCTCTGTCACAAACAACTCCACATTTGACTAAGGCTGAGGATCCATGGCTTGCTTCCATGTATGTGGACCTATCTGCATTGCCCCCGTGGCACGCTGGGGTTGGCTACCCAGTGGCTATTTAAACTGTGGGCTGGCTTTCCCCAGGGTCAGATGATTGTTCAAGGTTCCTGAATAAACTGCATTGAAAAAAAAATCACACATTAATCATGTTCTGCTAGTTTTTAAAAGTAATGGTTGTTTCTAATCATCTACTTATAGGTAAAGTGGATTATGCAAAAGTTACGTAGGTTGAATTACCTCCAGGGCAAAGGGATTTGTGTGGGATGGAGATTATCAGTATTGAATATTCACTATAGATTGTGGATCATCATCATTGATCATATTTAACAAATACCACACACACAGACACACACCTATACACACACATACCCCCCCACATACAGAAATACATACATATACACAGTCACAGACACACACACATACACACACACACACACGCACACAGATTTCTGGATAGAATACAGTTCACATCAACAACAAGGCAAGTTTGAAGTCCGTTTTTGTTTTTCATAACCGTTGGGGTTACCTCAGAAAACGTCTTTATTTAGGTGAGTGAAGGAAAGGGAAATATTATATGTTCTGTCTTGTTGCTGACTGTATAACAGGAATCAGGAGTTAATTACTTTAAATAAATTTCATGAGTCAAACTTACTGGATTAAAATTTTCAGTGGTTATGGTTCCCAAAGTAGTCAACAAAGATATGAATTCTCAGTAAAACACAGAGAAAGAAAGTAAAGTCAAGATGGCTGCTCCAGGACCTTGCTGTGATCTGAAGGAAGCTTATGTGAAAATAAATCCAAAATGGAAACATTTTCAGATGAAAAGCCCTGCCTCATTAGTCAAATCAGACATCTAAATTGGGAAGAGATAAATCTTGTCACATTTTGGACTTGTTAAATGTCTGGAAATATTTTCAAATGAAAGCTGTTTCTAAAATTCAATGCAACAAAATGTCACTCACTTTTATGCTTAATTTTAAAATATCTGAGTGGCATAGATGTAAAACTTCTCTCCGTACACTCAGATTACTTTGGAGTCAACTGATTAAAGCTTGCTTGGGGGGTCACTTTCAAGGAGACAGCTCTAACGGTTTCAGACATAATTAAATAAGCTCACCGAATTTAGCTGTTCTACTTTGAGAAGTTCCTACCCTAGAAAACACAGGTCATGATGTAGTTTCCTTCTCTCCTCCCTTAAGAACAGTCACTTGAATGTGCCAGCCCTGTGGTCCACCTGCTGTTACATGCTATAAAGCAAAGTGCAGGCATTAGTGGAGCACTCCTCTAAAGTAGAAGCAAACAGCTTAGAAAATGGCATTGATCTTGCTACAGCATAGAAATTCTTACTATCAATAAGTTTCCTTGAGGCAAAATCCTGACTGAGAATTCACTTGTGGTTTTATCTGGAGGAGATGTTTTCGCATTGTAAGAAAACTGAGCAGCTATCAATATTATCACTGATAGTGCCCTCAGTTCCTTTAAGATACAATATCAGCATTTTATTTTGCTTAACAAATGAGGTTGCATGATTCTCTGATTTTCTGGAATACTGTCCTTCATTTGTAAAAAGCTCCAAATGGTTCCAGTTTAGTTATAGTAGTGAGTAATGGTTAGCACTCAATACATGATGGCCTGGAAGATTTAGGTTCTTATTTGTTTGTGAGGTTTTTTTCAGTCGTGTAAGTGTAAAATAATTAACTAAATTCAATAGAAATTGTTAGTGTATCTTTCAGATGTTGCTGATAGACCATGCTGTGACTTGGCTGGTATAAAAGTCCAGAACGAGGTGAAATCTAGTGTTAAAGTTAACATGTACTATAGTAAAATGAGAATAACGGCTGCGCACTGGTGCAGGTTTATGATTTTTCAATGGAAAAACTCCTACTCTCAAAATAATGGCATTTATTTACTTAGTGTAAAAACCAGAATAATCTTGTAGAACAAACTCTATGCATCTTTGACCACCAACTTGCTTCAGTAACTTCGTATTATAGGGAGCTTTGAGATGTTCTGAATATTTCAGAGTTTTAAACACACACATACACATACTCGCACATGCATACATATATACACACATACATACATGACATGTGTGCATGTCCTTTTAAGACCTCTGATTTGTAACACAAAATAATATACACTACAAAATGTTTTGTTAGTGGTTTTCTACTTAAAACTATACCTCAGAAATAGTGTACTATTGCAATAAATGTCTTTCTTATATTTTTCCTAATTAGTGAGACTGTATAACCCATTTCTCAATTACTTTCCCTTTAAATGTTTCAGCACAGGGCTGGATCTGTGGTCAAGGGCATGTACTGCTCTTACAGACAACCTGAATTCAGCCAACAGCCACAGCAGGGGGATCACCCACCACTGCTAACTCCAGCTCCAGGAAATCTAATCCCTCCAGCCCCCATGGACACCTGCATGTACATGGCGCCCACACCCACACTGACAGACACAGACATAATTAAAAATAATGGAACACACTTTTTAAATGTCCAAACACATTTATTTTAGACTACACTATAACTAATACACCTTAAACTTCAATGCTCATTATTTCATGTTTGTCCTTGAATGCCTGAAGTTTGCAGAAATGGAACTGTCCAGGCAAAAGACATAGGGGTGCATATTTGTACAACCGCTTCAGTAGCTATTGAACTAATATGTTCTGTTCCCTGTGAGTCAGAGGAGTACCTATTACCTGCTTTCCACTTCTTTTACCCTAAACAATATCAAGCTGTGAGGACCCCACTAAGCCATAGATATTTGGCATTTGTGATTCATTTATTGAGAATCTTTTCATATCAAGTCTTTAATACCACACTTAAAATCAACTGTCAGTTTATAGCCATGACTCAGAACCTTTCCTGGTGGGTCATTTTTGTATCACTTTTCTATCACACCTTAGAAAACCTAACAATTTTATACTACAACAATTAGGAAACTTCCCAGTGGTTACCCCTGAGACTGTATAGTATAATATTTGCCCAACATAAGAGTTTTGATCCTGAGATCTGGCTTACCATCTTGGCTCTAGTGAATCTTCCATGTTTTCTCTTATAAAAACTACACTAGTCTGTGGCTGAAAAATACCTCCTTCATTTTCTGCTGGTGTCCTATGACTCCTGTGCCATGTCAAATTGACTTACTTGGAGATTTTGTTGAAAAGTGTAAAGAATCCATGCATGTGTCTTCTCCCATTATTGATGCAAGGCTGTAGCAGAGCTACTTTTGGTAGGCAGCTTAGTCACTTGTCAATGTAAAAATGACTACTGTAAAAGAGAAAAGAACAGGCTATTCTGAGCCAAGTTTGTGTGATACAGCCCAACAGAGGCTCTGCTTTAGAGGCAGGTTACATTAACTGAAGAATACAGTTCTAAATTGTAATCTATTCAGTGTATCAGTGGAACTTTGGGTAGCAAAGCTGGGGATTCTTTTTGTAGATTCCACATGCTTCATGCTGAACTTCAGAGTTTGGAAAGGCTGGGTGTCTATGGATCAATGCTTTCCATTCTGATGATTTAACCTGACAGTGACAGAAACTCAGGCAAGAGGCAGAAGTTAAGTGGCTTTCAAAGAAGGGGTATCACCTAAGTTAATTCAGGTTCTCAGTCTATAGCATTTCCTCTTTAACAATCAGGTTCAGACTGCTTGATCTTTCCTAGGGATTTACTCCTTTGGGCTTTTGTTTTTTGGTCACCAATTATTACCTAGACCAGTTTCATATTCACGCTCTTAAGTGATCCTCACTAATGTTCTATGTGGCCAATTGTAGCCCCCACAAACATTTTCACACTTTACTTTTTATTAATTAATTCAACTCACTCAGCAAAGAGCACTTCTCAAGTGTAAGTGTGGACACTGCATTAGAAACTGGAACTCTAGGAGTATCCGAAACCCTGTGAAGCTTTAGCCTAGAAGGGTGACAAACTCCAGTTCTAAAAGATAATATGTGATGAAGACACATGTAAGTGCCAGTGAGGAACTAGGACATGGGATGAAGTTGAGAAGAAAAAGACTGCTGAGAGTCACTCTCAAACAATCTCAGCTGCAAAGAAGACTTTGGAAGAAGCAGAAACCAACCTAGCTGCATGGAAGAGGTTCAGGCAAACTGAGTAGCATGCAAGGGGCACTCTCCAACCTGTTAGGATGACTGTAGGCTTTGCAGTGTGCTCCAGATTCCCAGCTTTTGTGCTGGGATTTGGGTTGCAGCTATTTTAGAATCATTTCTGTTCCTATAAGTAACTCCTCACGTGTTTTCCTGTAAGTGACCTCAATAGAACTCATTGGTTCAGCAATTGGACTTTGGCGGTATCCATACTTTGGTTTGCTGTGGGCTATCTGAACTGAGTAGACAGATATCTTGCACATCTCCAGAGTAAGTTTTGTCCCACAACAGACATGTTGACCTAAATGTTCTCTTCTACATCAGAAAGTGCTCTTGCATATTCTCATGACATCAGTCATCCCATCAGAGACAAGGCTGTCATGCCCTGTGTCATGTCTGGTACCATCCCATCCCTAAGACCAAGATGCTGACCTCAAGTTAGGCTGAGCCTAATAATGTGTGTGAATGCTGCCCTTGATCAGCTTACCACTCGCAGCAAGGGGCATGAAAAATAAAATCCAAAGGTAGAAAGAGAGACAGGCAATTTGGAGGGGTGAAAGCCAAGTGAAGAAAATATTTTAAAGATGATAAAAAATGATTTGATCAAAATTTTCTAAAAACTTAAAAAACTCAGCAACAGCCAACTCTTGGGCTCAGGGCTGTGGAATGATTGGCAGCCTCTTCAGGAGATATTTCAGGGATGTGACAATAAAACACACATGATTTTTATAGATTTGATAGACATTTATTGTTATCATGAGAAACTACATTGACAGATTTCCTTACATTGAGTTATCCTCGTCTGTAACTGAACCTACCAAAGATCAAAGCAATGCATGTTCAACATTCTTCTTTGCTCTGTGTACTAAATGTCTTTGCTAAGGAATTTTTATGAGAATTCAAAAGTTTAACGTTGTGGGTAATAGTTTGGTGGGAATTTGTCAAAATTTATCACACTGTGTTCACGTCACAGTAAGATGCATATTCATGATCTATGGCTGGGGCAAGTTTAGGTAAGAGTCTAATTAATGCTTCTTATTCGGTTAGTTTGGGGTTCTAAAGGCATAGCACACTCTAATGGTTCATTTCTTAATGTTCACTTTCATGCGGTAAACATCACCCATTATAGACAAATTAAATATCATTCAAGCGTTTTCTGAATCTTCTAATAATCTCCAATATAATGCTTATTTCTTCATATAAATTATTGTATTACATATTCATCTTCCCTTTGTCTTAATTAGAGTTTTTAGCAGTTGATCAATGTTTTGGTATTGTGGTATAAATTTTGAGTTCTTTTCATAGTTTTCTATGTCCTAGTATATTAATTTGTACTTCAACTTTATTAATTTTTTTCAACTGATTATTTTGGATTTATTTTGTACAGTTTTCTAAATTATTTAGTCAGAAGCCAAACTTGTATTTTCTACTTTTATGATAACTATATATTCTTGTTTTATCTAACTTTTAGTTACAGACTCTAGTTCTGTGAATGCAGAACAAAGACACAGACTACTAGCCCCACAGGTGAAGTGGAGCCTGAGATGCACAGGATCCAGTGCCAGTCGGGAAGTAACATAGAACCTAGGCTCGGCAGCTCTCACTGCATGAGCTTAACAGGGATGGACGTCCTGTTAATTTATGTGGCTGTCAGAACACCTACAAGGAAGAGGACACCTGCTCCTGGCCTGCCATCTGCTTCTCAGGCTAAGCTGTGAAGGTTAGGCATTGCCTTCTCCTAAGAAAAAAGAGCCACAATCTGAAAGCTGTAAGACTTAATCACAGATTTATCTCCTCCAAGTAACAGAATTATTTGCCATGTTCTCTGATGACCTTTTACAGCCTAGATTAGACAACCAGGATTTTATTAGGATTATTAGCTCTCAAAGAAGGGGATAAAATCCATCCAGACCTATTTGTATTCAGAAATAGATTTTAGAAATCTAAGGTTGTTAACCATAATCATCTCATCACTCCTTGGTCTTCACGGATAATAGTGGAACTATTGGTGGTATTTGAGGTTAGGGGCTGTTCAGTGTTGTTTTGAATTGGGCCTTTAAAACAGATTCCATGCATATTGAAATACAAAGAGTGACATCAAAACATATGAAATTTTTCCTTATGTGCAATTGTCCAACATACAGAGAAGACACATGGCTCCTTTATAACGAGAATTGGAGGATATAGGGAAGGTGTTCCTACTCTTCCCTTGTCTGTGCTCTCATCAACATGTCCCCATACAATGGCTTCCATGGGGACTCAGGGTGCTGTGGACCATGGAGAGCAACTGGTCTACTGTTCATTTGTACAGGATCAGCAAAAGACTTCCTCGCTTTAATAAAGAGGTACCTATAGGTTATTTCTTAACTTTAACTGACTAATAGATATCAAATAGATCATCAAGTGTGCAATTGGGCAAGCTCATCAGAAATGATTGCATACTTAAGGACAGCAAAATCATTGGTTTTGTAAAGCTCTTTTGCAGCCAAATAGATATGGTCTGAGAAGGTGATAGTTGTAGAGCCAAGAAAGGTGTTCCACCTATGTCAAAGCCCTCTGCTGTGCTCCTGGTATTTCTGTGTTTTTCACCACTGTATCAGGTTTGTGAGGAGACGATGTTGTCTCACAGTACAGGGTGGCTGGCATATCTGCTGAGTGCAGATGCTTTTCTCTAGTTGTGATCATTTTTAAATGGTCATCAAAGTGTATGAAATGGATTAGCTCACAAGGGAGTTAACACATTTGGTTGTATCTACAGTACATGACCCTTACAGTTCACTTCTTTTCTCAGCATCTGGATATTTAGTGGTAGCTTAGGACCTGTCTCAGCAAGAGCTCTGTGGCCTCAGAATCATGAGCAGTCTCAACCTTAGTCTCTGGAATTTAATTCTGTGATCTGTGACTTGTAGGTATTCTGATGAAATGTTGTGGTAAACTTGTTGTTCAAGTTGGGTCCTATTTCATTCATGATATTTATTGTCTTTGCATGTATGTCATCATATGTGTAAAGCTTCCTGGAGTGGATGGTCAGAGCTTTTTTTTTTCTGCCTCAAATGTGAACAGCTCCTCTTTATAAAAACTTCTAAGCTATTGAAGATCTCTTTTCACCCTCATTTGGTGGCTTCATTGAGAGTAAATGAGAAAACAGAAAAGTCAAAAGATGACCATCTTTTCTAAATAGCTCTGTGTAAACTATCAGTAAAGTAGTTCGTGGCTTACCCAGAACGAGATCAGCAGTTCAAGTCCAAAAGATGAAAGGCAATGTTTTGACTAATCTCCCAATGCATTATTTCGTGAGTTCTAAGATGAGAGAATCTTAGGAATGAACTTAGTTTTATTATCCTGTGTGAACGCAAACGCTCTGAGCGGTGAGTGCTGCCACTTAACTGTGACTGTCTGTTGACTTTGCAAGGATGTTGGGAAGATCCCAGGAGACAGTGGAGGGACTTCTCCCAATGCTCAAGGCGACTAAACAGGAGTGGAGACTTCTCAAACGTCAAAACTTCCCCTTTTATTTTAGAGTTATACTCTAGAAGGCTCCTGAGTGGTGTGATCTCAGGTTGTGTTGTCCTCAGTTGAGGGACAACTGGGTTGTTTCCAACTTCTGGCTATTACGAATAAAACTGCTATGAACATGGTTGAGCAAATGTGCTTGTTGGGTACTTGAGTGTCTTTTGGATATTTGCCTAGGAGTGGTATAGCTGGATTTTGAGGTAGCACTATTCCTAATTGTCTGAGAAAGCACCAGACAACTTTTCCAGAGTGGTTGTAAAAGTTTACATTCCCACCAGCAATGGAGGGGAGTTCCCTTTTCTCCACAACCTCTCCAGCATGTGTTGTCACTTGTGTTTTTGATCTTTGTCATTCTGATGGGTATAAGGTGAAATCTCCATTGTTTTGATTTGCATTTCCCTAATGACTAAGGATGTTGAGCGTTTCTTTAAGTGTTTTTCCGCCATTCAATTTTCCTCTATTGAGAATTCTCTGTCTAGCTCTGTACCCCATTTTTTAAAAAATTAGATTACTTGATTTGTTGGTGTTTAACATCTTTAGTTCTTTATATATTCTGGATATTAGCCCTCTGTCAAATACAGAGTTGGTGAAGATCCTTTCTCAATCTGTAGGCTGTTGTTTTGTTCTTATGACAGTGTTCTTTGCATTGCAGAAGATTTCAGTTTCATGAGGCTCCATTTATTTATTGTTGATCTTAGAGCCTGTGCTGTTGGTGTTCTCTTCAGGAAGTTGTCTCCTGTGCCAATGAGTTCTAGGCTCTTCCCCACAACCCAGATGTCCATCAATTGAGGAATGGATACAGAAGTTGTGGTACATTTACACAACGGAATACTACTCAGGAAGTAAAAACAAGGATATCATGAAATTTGCAGGCAAATGGTGGGGACTAGAAAAGATCATCCTGAGTGAGGTGTCCCAGAAGCACAAAGACACAAAAGGCATATACTCACTTATAAGTGGGCATTAAACATATAATATAAGATAAACCTACTAAAATCTGTATACCTAAAGAAGCTAAGCAAGAAGGAGGACCCTGGGTAAGATGATCAATCCGCACTCAGAAATGCAAACAGGACGGACATCAGAAGAGGGAGAAAACAGGTAACAGGGCAGTAGCCTACCACAGAGGGCAGTTGAAATACTCTACCCAGCAAGGTATCAAAGCAGATGCTGAGACTCATAGCCAAACTTTGGGCAGAGTACAGGGATTCTTATGAAAGAAGGGGGAGATGGAAGACCTGGAGGGGACAGGAGCTCAGATTCAAAAGGGAGATGAGAAGACTGGAGGAGAGCAGCAGATCCAAAAAAATTGGGGCACAGGGGTCTTTTCTGAGACTGATACTCCAACCAAGGGCCATGCATGGAGATAACCATGAACTCCTGCATAGATGCAGCCCATGGCAGCTCAGTGTCCAAGTGGGTTCCATAGTAATGGAAACAGGGACTGTGTCTGACATGAACTCAGTGGCTGGCTCTTTGATCACCTCCCCATGATGGAAGAGAAGCCTTACCAGGCGACAGAGGAAGACAATGCAGCTAGTCCTCATAAGATCTAGGCTAGGGTCAGAGGGAAGGGGAGGAGGACCTCTCCTATCCGTGGACTTGGAGAGGGGCATTGGAGGAGAAGAGGGAGGAAGAGTGGGATTGGGAGGAGATGAGGGAAGGGGCTACAGTGGGGATACAAAGTGAATAAACTGTAATTTATAACGTAATAAATACAATTTAAAAAAATCCATTCCTCTTTCACTACTGGCGTATATATCTCACTCAGTATAAAGTTGAGAACAGTTTCTTTCAGAGAGGCCATGGTCAAAAGTCATCATTATAACAACTACATCCTCCAAAACTAAAGGTGAGCTGGACAATGTCTACCTTATTAAAGGTGTATAGTAAAGACAAATTATCTGTCTCCCATATAAAGGAAGAATTCTGAGTCTCCATATTAACTGTGAGTAGTGTCAGCATTGTTGAGCTGGTGATGAGCAGTGAACAATGCTACTCTCTAGTCTAAGCCTGTAGAACCCACAACAAAGGTTCAGGTATCAAAGACTTTCCTTAAAGATTAATTCAAGGAAACATCTTCTTAAGTTCAGCTTCTTCCAAGAAAATGAAGCATAATTTTGCCTAGATTATAACGTAATTATATAAATAAAAGCTTGCCAGGCAAACACATTCTTGATCATATATTTTTTTATTTTTTATTTTCTTAAATATCAGAAACAAATACCGAAGCTTCTCATGGTGTTTCAGGCCACAGAGTACATGCTGAGAAAGTTGTAGTTACAGGCAGAAAATCATGGCAAAACTGTGGGTGAGCACACTGAGCCTAGCTGTCAATGCTTTAACAGACAACATAGGCTATATCAACCTACATGTGAACTAATCTGTTTTTTGGGTAATCATGCTAATCCCAAGGTGATAATAATTAAGGAAGAGAATCTTTGCTGAATTCTAGGCAATTCATTTATTTAGCTTTGGTAGACAAAACTGAAAAGAAAGCAGCAAGTTTCTCCAAACCAATAGCATCAGTTATTCAGATAGAGGGAGGCAGTGCTTGAAAGATTATGCCTCGGCAATCCAGGTTTTTATATAATGCATCTCCTTGATAAAATAAATAGTTGAGTCAAGTAAGCACAGAGACCTCAAGGAGGAATTTGATAATGTTAAAATTCTCCTGCTTCTATACCTGGCCTAAGGTAGTACTGGGAATACCTGTTCTATAGATAAAATTCAGAGATATGTCTCATTACTAGCTAAATTCAAAGTAGACTATAAATCCCAGTTCATTTTTATCCTGGTATTAATAGGTAGGTTGCATAGGCAGAGAATATGCACACAAAGATACCCAGACAGAGTTAACAGAAGATTAATTTAGCCCTATAAAGTTACAGAATTTACATAATTTTTTTTGTCCATCTCTTGCCATAATAGGTAGGCAAGGTGCCTCATTATGATGCAAAAGTAAATATGTGGTGGAGTGTGCCTTGGTGGTGAGACTGTCATTGCACTGCAGGTGAGGCCAGCAGAGTTAGAAGAGAGCATTGTGAGTAGCTGTGAAAGCATGCTCACTTGGCCTTGCATAATTTTCTTCCTAGGTGCTCTGGGATTATGTTAAGCTTCAGAAAAAGATCAACTGGGCAAGAAGCTGAATGAGACCCTAGGCAGCAGTATAAAGAGTGAATGTCCAGAGTAAATTAGGTAGTCCTTGTAAATTAGTGCAGATGTCCCAGCCATCTACAGGGAAGGCCAAAGGAGGGATGTGCAGGTGCACTAGCAAAGCTAGAGTGATTTCAAGTGTATTTGAAGACAGTGAATAGTTGAATCGAGAAGGGCATAAAAGAAGTGGATAGCCAAGATTGAGCTTGTAACTGACACATTTATTAAAATCAATGTGTCTGGGTAAGAATCAAATTTTAGCACTAATAGAATGGTTTTCAGTGAGAAAGTAATTGAATTTAGTGTGGCTGAGGGAAAACTGAATGAAAACATTCAGAAAATGGTATGGCAGGGATGGGCAACATTTAGGGACACAGATTGGAAACTTTGCTTAAAGCATGTTTTCCTCAAAGCATCATAAAGAACATAAACAAAATTCTGGAAGGCACTAAGTTTCAAATGCTATCCTAAAGACATAAGACTGAACTCACAGGCAAGAGAGTGAAGAGAGGAAGTTTTAAAGTAAGAAAATGATGATCCCAGCACAGGGGAAGCAGGGGAACTGTGAGTTCCCTGATCGCATGAGCTACATAGCAAGATCCCATTTCACATAATCAGCTGTAAATAAAAATTAGCAAACAAATGTTAAAACTGACCACTGCTGTTCACTGTAGAGAGAACCAGAAAATCAGGCTCCTGCCCACAGCTTTGTTATTGCAGGCTGAGTGCTTTGCATCCAAACCCTTGGCAATAGAAAGGTTTTCACACATCACATTTTCTAATTTTGAAATATACATATATTATATATGTTTCTGAGCAGGAGGTCTGGGTCTTCTCTATGCATGGTCCTTGATTGTTGCATCAGTCTCTGCAGGCCCCCCTGGGCCCAGATGTGTTGGCTTTGTTGGTCTTGTGGAGCTTCTGTCTCCTCCAGGTCTTTATATCTTCTGTTCTTTGTTCTTCCATGAGACTTCCTGGTGTCTTTCATGAGTCTTTCAGAGGACATCTATGATAAGCTATGGTGGAGGAAGAGGACTTCCTCTTTCAGTATGTTAGGATAAGGGGAGAGGGGAAGAAGAGGGAGGTAGGGTGGGGCTGGGAGAAGAGTTGTGGGGCTACAACCGAGTTTTAAAGTGAATAAATTGTAAAAAAATGAATGAAAATAAACTAATATGTATATTCTGAAATATATATGGAGATGGGACTAAATGTGGGCATGGTGTTCATTTATGGGTTTTATATATGCTTTTGACATGACTTGAAGATAATTGGACAAATATTTTCAGTACACATCGGACTGACCATCTATCTCATGAAGATGTTTTTACCTTCCCATTGTGTTGGGAAGAACAAACACATTTTGGATTTAGAAACTTTTGGGAGTGTGGGAAAGTTTGCAATTTAAAAAGCCTGAAAACAGACAGTAACTGGAAGGATGGCCATAGCAGAGATTAGTGTAAGAAAGGGGTAGGGAAAGGGTGAGTAGCTCCCAGGACAGGCTCATGATTATGATAATCCACTCAGCAGGCTTTTCTTTTATTCTTCAAGTGAAGTCAGTTATGTGAAATGGAGGAGAGATAACTTATTTGTCATGACAGCATTCTAAAGGAAGTTGGAGAATTAAGATGAAAATGAAACGTATTTCAGAAGATGGGACTGACAGCAAATGCCTCAGAAGCATGGAGCAGGTGAGTATTTGAAGGGCCCTTACTCAATTCCGACAGGTTGTTTGTCTGCCAGTAATGAAGGGCATGTATTGAATGTATTGTCCTTGCCCTCTGCTTTTCCTACTGTAGAAAGTGTCCTTTTCACACACACTCTCATTGATATTTAGAGCCTACATGATGAGGTTAAGACATTTCATACTGATATTACTCTCACTATAGCCAAGGTCATTGTACTTGCAATTTTAGTATATTACTTCCATTCACTTCAGCTAAGCATGCTAAGTTATTTTCTCAGAAAATAAAACTCTTAAGACAGTCATGTCACAAACACTTTAATAAATGAGATTTTATTTATGAATAATAGTTCTTTAGGTTTAAAAGCTGGGCTAGGACTGCAGGTCTTGGGGGTTTGTTGTTTTGTTTGTTTGGTTGGCTGGTTGTTTTGAGACAGGGCTTTATTACTTAGACAAGGCTGGTTTAGAATTCACTGCATAACCCAGGCTTGCCTCTCCATCCTTTGTTTCAGGCTCCCACATGCTGGAATGACAGGAGTAAGCTGCCATGCGTGGCTGTATATATAACCTTCATCCAGTCATCATTTGATGGACACCTAGGTTTGTTCTTATCTCACTACTGTGAATAGTGCAGAAGTAAACATGATGTGCAACCTTATGTTCATTCATACTTTTGATGATTGATGTTTTGATGTTTGTCTTAATGTGGAATGAAATGTCATTGCCATAAGCTTTTGCATTCATCAACCTACTCACTGTATGGAAATTTGTTTTATTGATGTTCAGCTTTCACATTATCAGTGAATTATATATTATTATGAATTATATATTATCTGTCACCTATTTATTATTTATCTATCATCATCTGTCTATTTATCTATCTTTTATTCATTCATGCATCCATCTATCTATCTATCTATCTATCTATCTATCTATCTATCTACTAAGTCCTTTGTCTCAGTTGAGCTAGAAAAAATTGTTCATCTCTGTGGACTTTCTCTTCACTTGATTGCATCATTTTAGTATCTATGGCAGTGTTCATCATTCTCTTTGAGATTTAATGCAATTCCCATCCACTGTGTTCCCCCAACTTCCCCTCAAAAATGTGATTTTCACATATATTCCTTTTATCATAAGAAGGACTTTATAAAAACATTAGTTTGTATTTCACTCTGAACCTATTCCAAATATTTTGTTTCTCGACTGAGTGCCTCAAAATCTGTGTGGAAACCTCCATATAAATCCATGAGTGTTGAGTTTTGAACCTCAGTTTCTTTTAGCAGAGGTGGACACAAGAGAGTTGAAACCTTGCCTATTTAAGTGTTAAATGAAATCTAGTGTGATTCTCTGCCACTCGATACTCCTCTATTGAGAATTCTCTGCTTAGCTCTGTACCCCATTTTTTTTAATTGGATTACTTGATTTGTTGCTGTTTAACTTCTTGAGTTCTTTATATATTCTGAATATTCACCCTCTGTCAGATATAGGGTTAATAAAGATCCTTTCCCAGTCTGTAGGCTGTTGTTTTCGTTCTGATGACAATGTCCTTTACTTTGCAGAAGCTTTTCAGTTTCATGAAGTCCCATTTATCGACTGTTGATCTTAGAGCCTGTGCTGTTGTTTTTCTGTTCAGGAAGTTGTCTACTGTGCCAATGAATTTAAGGCTCTTTCCAACTTTTTCTTCTAAGAGGTTTAGTGTGTCTGATTTTATATTGAGGTCTTTGATCCACTTGGACTTTAGATTTGTGCAGGGTGATAAGTGTGGATCTATTTGCATTTTTCTACATGTAGATAATCAGTTAGACCAGCACCCATTTATTAAAGATGCTATCTTTTTTTCCATTGTATGGTTTTTGGTGTCTTTGTAAAAAAAATCAGGTGTCCATAAGTGTTTTTGAAGGAGAACTCCGGGTAAGATGCTCATTCAGAAAGGCTAACAGGATAGATCTCTTAAGATCGAGAAAACAAATGAACAGGACTGGTGCATACCACAAGGGACTTCTGAAACACTCTACCTGCAAGGTATTAAAGCAGATGCTGAGACTCATAGCTAAACTTTGGGCAGAGAATGGGGAATCTTATGAAAGAAGGGAGAGATAGAAAGACCTGAAGGGGACTGGAGCTACACAAGGAGAGCAACAGAACAAAAAACATCTGGGCCCTGGGGACTTTTCTGAGACTGATACTCCAACCAAGGACCATTCATTAAGATAACCTAGAACTCCTGCACAGATGAAGCCCATGGCAGCTCAGTGTCCAAGCGGTTTCCTTAGTAAGAGGAACAGGGGCTGTCTCTGACATGAACTGATTGGCCTGCTCTTTGATCACCTCCCCCTGATGGGGAAGCAGCCTTATCAGGCCACAGAGGAAGACAATGCAGCCTGCCTTGATGAGACTTGATAGGCTAGAGTCAGAGGGAAGGGGAGAACTTCCTCTATCAATGGACTGGGGAAGGGGTATGGGAGGAGATGAAGGAGGGAGGGTGGAATTGAGAGGGGCTAGGGAGGAGGATACAGCATGGATACGAAGTGAATAAATTGCAATAAATTTTAAAAAATAAAAATAAATAAAAGGTTTCAGAAAAAAAAAGAGCTATAGAGTGAAAGATGGAGCTTTCACAAATGTAGCAAACCTGGCTAAACTGATGATGCTTAGAAACCCAATACCCATTATTTTATAATTTTAAAGATTAATTTATTAAAAACAATTCTGAATCTTGGCATTTGGAATTTTCTTCTCTATTCCTACGTGATGTTCTAATTTCTTTCAGATACAGTGTGCTAATGCTGTCTTTCCCTGATGGCATCTGCTGTTTTGAGTGAGTGGGCATTGTATACAAGATATGTGTTACACATGAGCTGGTCAGTGGCCACTGTTTGTCGTGTTCCTCTAACCTCTGTGATGTTTGCCTTGATGTGGAATAAAATGTCATTACCATAACCTTGAACTCACAAATCAACAATGGAGGTGGGGCCATTCAATCTTTTCCTACAAAGGTTGCAACACTGTAAGATAGAACTTGAACTCCGTTCTATCTACTCTTAAACTGACAGCTTCATAAACTCCAGCAGTTACGTCTCAGAAAGGATGTATTTAAAAAAAACAAACATATCAAAATATTTCTAGAGACTGCTAACTTTTGAATTATTGGCAGCCTCTGAAAGTCAATACCACAGGAAAGAGATACAAATTTTGCTATACTTATTAAATTATGTATCTGGATCCTTTATAAAAACACCTTTCTAAGTTTCTTGACATTTTAAAAGAAATAATGAAAGAAATGAGAGGAGTTTATCTGGAGGTTGTAGAGGTTTTTTATCCTTCCTTTGTTTATTGGGTTTTTGTCTCTGACAGATTCAAAGACCTTACTATATAAAAGTTTAATACAATATTTGAAAAAAAAAATGCTACTATTGGGGGCTTTCTCTGCATATTTTAGAATGGAAAACAATTTGTAAAATGTGACCAGATTTTAAAAGTTACAAAATACCTATATTTCAAAAAACATATTTGTTTAGTTTTACTCTTAAACCAAATGAAACAAAGAATGTGTGGCAAATATGATTGCTGTAGGGATGGCGCAGTGGCTAAGAGCAATATTTGCTCTTCCAAAGGACTTGAGTCCAATTTCTGAAAGCTGCATGTTGGCTCTAAGGGATATGATGACCTCTTCTGGCCTCTGTAGGCCCCAGGTATGAGTGTGGTACACAGATTAAAGGCAGGTAAACACAGGCACACAAAATAATGAAATAAATAAATCTTAGAACAAATAATGCTCATTTGTTGATGATGGTTTTCCATGATGGCCGTAGCTACCTGGTATAGTTGTGAAGAGCAGCACTTAGTCTCATTGTAATGATGCTGAATAGATATTTGTTGTAGTGTTCACATCAGTGTTTATTGGCAATAACACAGCAAATGGGACATAATGTACAGTCAAAGACACCCATAAATTTGTTTCTGCTTAGGGATTGCTTATATGAGCACAATGCTTATTTAAAATCCAACTTTGTGATAATTTTTAAACAAAAGTTTTACATTTTTTTAAATACTGAAGATGACTAAAAGTAAATTGTGCTTTTATGCAAAAGTAGAGGCACTGGATGACTGTGCGGTAAGGACTTCCCCTTAGGTAGTGTTGGGGTGGATAAAGTCTGAATCAAGGTAGCAATCGGTGAGTGTGCCAATACATTTATGTGAAAGACAAACCTAAGTGTCAGAGGTCTCTGGGTGCCAAAATCAGCTTTTATTTGCCACAAGGAATGATGTATATGATATAAAAAGCCTCATGGCGATTGATTTTGTTTCATGTGTTTTTTTTTAAAAAAAAAAAAAACTTTGTCTTTGACTACTATCAATATATTTGGACTCTTTGGTGGGTATTGGTAATGAAATAACAGGCAAATGTGTAATGAAAACTGCCTTGTGTTGTGTAAACAGATAGAGGGCCTGCTCAGCCTGGCACTGTACTTGTCTCTACACCATTTGAGCATGAACGTTCCTTGTTATAGAGTGGTGTCCACAATCTTTTAAAGTGAAAAGAAAAAAAACTTTTTTTGTTTCTTTTGAGTTTCTTTTCTAATGAGTTGGTAATGTGTGCGGCAGCCACCGCTGATGTCAGCCTGATAGAATTCTCAACTCCGTTAGCTACTGTCTCAACAGGAACACAATGCCTGGTGGGAGTGATGATTAAAAAGTAACAACAGACGCAGAACAAGCATGAAGAAATCTATAATAGGAGCTTTACTGCTGTTGGACCGTCCTGTCAGCTAAGAGAAGACAGCACTTTAATTATACAGAGTGTTGGTTGAATGATAGGCACAGCAGTGAGGCAGGAAAGAAAGAGAACAGAGAAGAAACTGTCCTTTGATTGTGTGGCCAGACCATCAACCACAGTCTTGAGATGAGCAAGGTGAGCCATGTTTCTTGAGCTGTTAGGTGATAATCACAAGCAATCAGTGAGGTCATTGTTTCCTGCATTTAGATAGTTGGGGTGGGGAGTCAGGGAAGTTAATGGGTCATCCTTCTGCTGCTCAAGTATCTTCTTACTTTCAGAATTCAAGTGCCCCTGATTTTATAATCACTTAAGAGAGGTAAATCCATTGTTAGTCCTTTCTGGCCTCTTTATTGAGGAACATAGCTCAGAGCTGCCTGGCTTACTCAGTTGATTGGAGTGTATTCATGGGGTTACATACCAGAAAGAAAGAAACAAACAAATTGCAAAAATAAGGAAAAAAAATTTTATCGTGTTTTCCAAGGCACATTGGTACTGGAATCACAATTTCTCTCTCTCTCTCTCTCTCTCTGTATGTATATGTCTTTCACTCTGTAGGTGTGTGTAGATGTTTGTCTTTCTGTCTGTCTGTCTGTCTGTCTGTCTCTCTCTCTCTCTGTGTGTGTGTGTGCACGTGTATGTGATTGATGGTTACAAACAAATGGAGGGGGGTCAGGCCGAGATTGATTCTCTTGTTCTAAGAAAGTAGACTTCATGAAATAGCCAATAGTTGTCTTTGAAGCCAATAAAAAGCAAACAGTACTTCTTCTCAAGATACAAGGGAAAGATGAGGATTTAAGTGCAGAACTGTCTGACTTTCAAAGCGATCCTCACATTGTAGGGACAACTAATGTATTCAAATAAAATGCACGTGCAGTATGAAAATGTTTACTTTTTTCCAAAATGCCAGCAATCATGGAGGTCATGAAAAGCATGCTGCTTCTTTCTCTTTGTTCCTGAATGGCTGCTTCCTTTTGTGTACTCTTCCAATATGTTCTCACATGATCATGTGGTATGCTCCTTCCTGTCCACGGGAGGCTCACTGTGACATAACAAACATTCCTAATTCTGTAACATCAAAGGCTGTTACCAAGAGCTTGAGTTCAGATCCAATCCCTTCCCTGAAAAAAGGGTGAGAATACAGAAAAACTTACACCACCACAGACTTAAACACATATGACAGGAACTGGCCTGATCCTTAAGAAACAAGAGAAAAACCGTTTCCTTGGGAACAAGGGACCACGTGAAAGGGCAGTCTCACATGACCCCCTCCCTTGCAGAAGGCTTTTTGTTTTGTTTTGATCTGCTTTGCTTTGTTTTTCTTTCCTTCTGATTCTCTGTTTGCAGATGAGCTTAGATGGAAAATCAGCTTCTTGCACTGGCAGGTAAAGTCAGCAAGGACAGACACTGACAGGTCTGCACATTACTGCACATTACTGGGTAGGATTGTACCTCAGCACTGATTGTTATCTGTCTGTTCCCAAACTATTCACAATTTTACCTGTAAATGCACCAAAAATAAAAAAAGAATGTGATGAAAAGAAAAATATGTATCTATGGGCTTTGTTCTCAGTCATACCTGAAGCTTCTAGAAGGAGTCTTGAGAGGGCTTGTTTCTAAGCACTCACTCCAAAGGTTCTTTCACCACAACAAAAGTGGCAACGACAACCATCAGGGGTTGCAGGAGTCTGTCAGCGAAATAAAAATCCAGCTGGTGGGATAAACGTGGGGCGCAGTGCCCTAGCCATGGGAGAGTTGGTGGACATTTGTCAAGCTAGGTTAACCGTGGGTGAATAGAAAATGGTTTAAGGTAATTTCCTAAATGGCAGCCTGCAGTGGTATAGATTTGCATAAATTGCAAAATGCATTAAAAGGCTCTTTCTTTGGTCACCTACATTTTCTTTCTCAATACTTCTTTTGAATTACTTGGAAAATTAGTAGTTACAAAATTATATCCATTCAGCGTGGACCCTGGGAGCTACTTGGGGAGCGTGGTAGAATGAGCCGGACTTCTCCGCCAGATACTGGGCAACAGCCTTTGTTTCCGTACACTTCAGCTGCATGCTTTCCTTAAGGTCAGAAGCCTAACAAACATGGAAAAGGGTCTCAGAAATCCTAGTGTAAAAGGTGTGTTTTAGAGAGAGTCTAATGTGGCACAAGTTTCAGGTTGAAATAAGCATCCTGTGCTACATTGACTACTGTGGTTGGAGGTGCCAGGAGGCAACAGCAGTCACCTTCCTCACTGACATCCAGTCCTAGGGCGAGCAGTGCACCTAAAGGAGCTTGTTTTATCAAAAAGAGGTAAGGGTGACTCTCATCCAGCAAAGGGATTACTATACAGAGACAATTTATTGTGATTCAATGTATCTGAAATACATAATTATTTATAAAATCATACATTAATTTAAAAGTTCTTGTATACTTAAAATATCAAGGATAAGGAACATATGAATTATTTATTTGTAACTTAGATAGATGAGAACTGGAGCTACATCATTTGACCTCTCTCACTTCTCTTTAACTCTTCAGTGACCCTCCCACACACATTCCTTCTCACATTCACGACTTCTGTCATTATTGTTTGATTGTTGAACACACAAAGTCCACTGAATCCACTTAGTATTGATTGTCTGTAAATAGGTTTAGGGGCTGACCACCTAGGATTGGATATTGTATACCTATCAGGACATTCATAAATTCTCCTTTTCTCGGCAGACATACTGTTCTTTATTTAGGGACATGACCTTGTGAAATTTCCCCTGTCCACATTGAAATATCAACTGATGTTCTCATTGTGCAAGTCTTTTTTAGTTGATCATATTGTTGAGATGTCATAGGTGCCATTTCCTGTCACATATTAAGAACTCTGTCTCATTCTGGGCCTGTGGCTAGAACCACAAGCATGGCAAGATGCCTCCAATGGTGTAATAGTAGCACTTAGATCTTGGGAGTAAGCAACAGCTGTCTATTTGGACAAAAGGACTTTTCTGTAGTGGAAAGTTTATACCTGACACTGTACACCTGGTCAATTACAGGTGGCTGATGTGGTCATGGACCCTAGAAGTGAAATTGCTACTTCCACTTTTGTAACCCAGTGCAATTTCCAGGTGCATTCTCAATACGTATCCTTAAACCCACAGGTACGCTTTGCTCTCACTCTTCATCAAAGAAGCTTCCCTTTGCAGAAGATGAAGATTACTGCATGAATTTACATCTGGTCAAAATGCTAAGGACAACTGACAACTCCATCCGAAACATCCAAAACACAATCTCTAAACCTAAGGTTTGAGGGGTTTCGTGGAGGGAGAGAAGGGAAAGACTGTAAGAGCAAAGGACTTAAGTGTTTACGTATCAATTAGACTAAGGTGTCCCCACTAAGAAGGATGGTGGGAACAATATTAGACATGAGTCCCACTAGGTTAATGTTTGTGTGTTTGTTTTTGTTGTCATCTATTTTTCATTTTTTACCTTCCCCTAAGTTTCTAGAAAAGCCTTAGTAGAGTATCCATTTTTGAGGGATAACGTCAATAAATCTGCTAGGTATACAGCATGATTTTATGTGTGTCCAGCATAAATTTCATAATTCATTGCTTTCTTCTTTTGTTTATTATCTAATAATTTTACATTTGTGTTCAGTGTGAGGTCTGTGTTTTTTCAAATATGGTTTTGTTTGTGTGTGTGTGTGACAGTATCTGTCATTGGGATTAGAAGTTGATATTATTTCGGGAACCAGGTCTTACAGGTATGAATTTGAGTCATTTTGTGTGACTCTCATTTGCTAATGGAAAGCTTCGGCCTAGATAAATAAAAGAATGAAATGTAGTCAAAATTAAAGACTGGTTCCAAATTAGAATATACTGTGAGTAACTATAGGTGTGAATTAAAAACACTAGTGGTTAAACACTGGATTTTGAAGTAAAAATCACAAGTTTCCACATCTATATATTATCACTTCCAAAATGGACAAGTTAATTAAATCTTTGTATATTTTTATTTATTTAAGTAACAGGATTTAATAATTTCTTTCCAAAAATGCCATGCCTGTTTACTAATGTAATATGTAAAAATGCTTAGCTCAGTGTTGGCACATAGTGAGAACTCGAAGGGCCACTCTTTTCTCAGCACTTTAATTCATGAATCCTTCTGGGGCATAATGCCTTTGCTTTCCCACATCTGAGATAAGATCTTAGACTTTTCTTTTCACTAGAAGGGTGGCCAGGCCAAGTGTCTATGTCCCCAGCATTTGTTTCCATGGCAAGTTTTTGTCTGTTTGTTTGTTTGTTTTATAATTTTGCTTTTCCCTGTCTTTGTGGTGACCTTCAGGAAAGCATTTCCAACTGTCCAACTCATATCCCAAAGATGGCTTTTTTCCTTGGCTATAATACATCTTTTTTCAGTCAAGCTATTGCACTGTATTGAAGCTATTTAGAATTTTTCTTATTATTGTTGTATTTTGCGTTTCCGAATTTTATTAAAGTCCAGTGTGTTGAATGGGTAAGGGATGAGCTCCAGAGCCAATCTGAAGAATGATAATTGTGTACCCACTGAGCAGAGTGTCTGACACTATAGCTGATGTATAAAAAAAAGGCAGATCGGGTCAAAGCAGTCCAGTGTGGCTATAGAAGGTCTGTATCCAAGGTTGCTATACACTTTTGCATCACATTAATTTGAATATATATCTGTGGATCAATTTGTTTCTTTATATACTGTTAGTAAAAGATATCCTTTGTAGGCAGACATTCTTAAATATGTTCCCGTGTAATTAATAAGTGGATAGATCTGTGTGTGTTTATTTTATGCACCACATACGAAAGGAAACTACATGCAAAGTTAGCACTGGGATGATGACAGTACTGATTTCCCAAGTAATGTGTCTTGTGTGTTTTCACGCTAAACCCAGCTTTAGAGAAACACTGGGGCCATAGTACTATGTCTGAGCGATCCTCCCTTCCTGCCCAGCTAGCATACAAATTCACAATATTGTCATGCAGATAATTATCAGATTTGGGTACATTCGTTCTACAATATCTCAGGACAGCCCTCTACAAATCTTCACACAGGTATTTAGAACATCAATGATGATACCTAAATAGTCTAAAATGACAGTAAAAATCCTGAGAAATGAAGGAAGAGTGGTGAGAAGTTATATAGGAGCGCAAGAATGAACATGTTCATCTTAGGATCTCGTAAGCAACAGTAGAAGCTTTATGTCTCTGTTCCCAACGTTCCAGCAAAGCAGCAACAGTTATCATTCACATGCCCACAGAGGGCACCACAACTGGAATATAGTAAGGCTGGAAAACCAACTTTCTACTTATAGCTAAGTGGGAAAGTCCACAATTCCCCCTTCCCATAATGATACAAGTCTAACTGATTGGGGAGAATTCAACAGTATCTTGGCTATTTTATAGTCTATATTTTTAGCGAAGTTAAGACAGGAAAATAATGGCCAAGCAGTCACAGACTCATCTCCATGACCTTGCTGCCAAATGTTCCTCAGTAGCATCTGACATGTACAAAGCCTTCCTGTTCCCTGTAAGCTGCTAACAGCTTCCCCTTTGGATCTGTCCACTAAACCTGGCCACAGGGCATTGTGGGTATTTATCTTTGCCTTCTCACATGACATGGCATGTAGTTGCACTGTCTTGTCTACTGTTCCCTGAAGTCAATAGAACAGATCACCACTGAATCCTCTCCTTAGATCATAGTGTTGAGTTTAGCTCTTTAGTTTAAGTTGTCCAGTGTGTGGCTGTGATTACACAGACTCCATTAAGGGTAATTATTTCATTCTTATTTGTGGAAAAAATGTTTTTTCTTTTAAGCAGAGAATTGGAGTTTTGCTATCAGCACAGTCATCTAAATAATATTTTAGCTGAAATAGCACCTAGGCTTGATCTTTTATGTTACCTTTTAACATTCAAAGAAAGAAAAATAAATGTTGCCACTGACTTGTTAAAAAAATCAAACTGTTATCAAATTGTTAGTTTTCTTTTTTCTCCCCAAAATTGAAGATATCACTGTATTTTTCAGTTGTATTATATGTCTTAAGATGTTTCTTTTTGTATTTCACATTATCTGCTTCCTATAATACTCTGGTCACAGCCAATACTAATAATTTATACTGTGGATGAGGAAAATAAATTCTTCAAAGTTAGGCAGGCTGTGTAAATATCAGAAAGAAAAGAGAGGTGTAGAATGATTATCCTGTGCCTTTAGTCTGTTTTTTGTTTGTTTGTTTTCTTTTGTTTCATTTGGAAATGCTTTTTTTAATTCTTCATATGACTGTTTTAAATTCTACTGTCATTTCCTTGGGAACAGTGGCCTCATTTTGGTTGTTGCAGTAAGCGTCCTTTTTAATGCATGACCTTTGATATTATAATATTTTTCCTCATAAAAAGGAAAAGAGAGATTCCTCAAAAAATGTGGTCAGTGCTTACTGTTGAGGGAGGCCAAAGGCTGTAAGTCTAGTAGCAGCAGAGGGCAAAAGCATCTCTGGTTGTAAATAGTGAGGCACAAGCTTAATTATCATAGCTGTGCCTTGTCAGCAGTTAACCTGGAAAAAGCAGTTAACTTCCACTCTGAGAATAACTCCTTCTTAGAGTAGCCCCTCATCTGTGACCCAGAAGAGAACAAATGCACAGTTCGGTTGCAGCAGCTGTCATGAATATATGTCACTGTAATTGTGGAAAGCTGCACTTGTTTCCAATGTGAAAACTGATGCATGCTGATCTTAAATATGAGAACTTTAAAACTTTGAGACAACTTGAAGGGTAGTTGATTGACTTTAACTTCTGGAAGAAGTCTGGGTAATCCAGCTCCAGTAGAGTTGCAGATGCTCATAGCATGTATTGATGAAGGCTTTGCGAGACCAGGCATCATCCTGTGGAGTTTGTAGCTAAGTTTCCTCTGTGAGGAGATGCTTCTGGATGGTAGAAATTTCCAGATGGTATATTATGAAAAAAATGTTACTCAGAGGATCTTAAGATTTTGTGTGTGATGAACAGCAGCTTTGGCTATGTACTGTAACAGTTTTTATCTTCATGACATTCCAATCAGTCCTTCTGAGACAGCATAAAATAGGTTCTACAGTGGAGCCATCATGGGAAATTAGAATATGTTGCTAGGAATTCATGTTTTCTATGACAGCTGACTGGCTGCTGACACCTTACTGCTCCAGAGAAGATATTACAGTGAGAACAGTTATTACCACTAAAACTAGAGGATGTGTCTCAAGATGAGACAAATACTTAATTCTGATGCAGTGGGACTGTTTGGTTACTTTAATAACACAGAAATGCTATGGGAACATTTTTGTTTGTTTTGTTTTAATTGCAATGTGGGATATGGGGCTGCTTCAGACTTTCCACAGAAGCTGACTATGATTTGCCTAGTGCTCTAGCAAGGGTGTGATATTGCCAGCTACAGTATTTCACATTTGGCATTCTGCAGACTCTACAGAGGAAATAAAATTATGAGAGCCCTGAGAGAAGAAAGGGCTGTTGCTCCTTCTGCTGCCTCCCACCCGTTTTTGCTGGTTGCTCCTCCTCCTCCTGCTGCTACTCTTTGCTGTATTGCTATTTGCTCGTTAGAGATATGTTGATGATGAAGATCAAACTCACCCAAAGGAACTTGAATTAACAGGAAGTAGTCTAATAATATTGATGTCCTCTCTCCTTCCAACCTTCTTACTTTCCTATCAAGTGTTGGGGCTAGAGATGGTGTAGGGAGGTAGAAAAAAAAGAACCCAATAAAGTAGCAAAACATCTGGCTACATTCTAAGACAGGTGTAATATTTGTGAATATATTTGTGTGGTGATAATAAGCAAGTTTAATTGAGATATGGTGACCATAGATATGAAAAAAAATGTGGTTTTGTGTTACCTTATTCATCTTCAAATTTTAGCAAAGAAATAATTAATTCACACTGAAATGGAAATTGTAACATTAAATAAAGCATTATGGAATCTCTAACAAAAGTGAAATTTAAAGATAATATGCTCCATAGTAATAAACATTAAGCTTTCTTCTTTACACAAATGTGATAAGCTTATTGCTCACTCTTTGAAAATGTCAGTCAAATATAGAATATCCCAAATCTCCTTCACAAACACAACATGGATTTATATGTCAGTTCCTAGATCTCATTTCATCAGTGTTTCAAAGTCTTAAATGATAGGTTAGAACTGCAATGTGGTCCTATGAGACCAGAGTGTAGTATAACAGAAATTTTGGGTACATGCATATTTGTTTATGATTCCCAATAACCATATAAATTGACAGTTTACTATGAGAGTTTTTCTAATTTCATAACTGAAATGGGTCCAGAGACATCAATTCTCTTCTAAAGAAAATGAACTGGACTTATCAACCTGTCCTCAAATGTTTTTCTTTTCTTCTTCTGATGGCTCTCCATTAACTTAGGTTGTATGTAGCACTTATGTTTGTCTGCAAAGCAATCCACTTTGTTACATGTGTGTAAGTAACTAATATAGAATTACTAAAAGCATGTCATAAAAATTAAATTTTTCAATATTGTATTCTTTGCTTTATGAATTTGTATAATTAAGCTAACAAGAAATTAGATTTTTGTATTTCCAAATTTTTAAATTCAATCTCATTAATTACAAATTTTCTTTTTCTTATTTTTGTATTCCTTTAAGATCTTTAAGTTGATACTTAGTGACTTCAGTTTCTCTTTCAAATAGAATATACTATTGAATTATTCTATGTGGCCTCTTGAGAAACCTAAAACAAGGAAGAAGAAAAGAAAGAAGACTTTAAACACATACAAAGTTTAGACTAGGATGAATTCTGCTGAGAATATTGAAACTATACTACATCTCAGATATGGTATTTAATTCTGGGAATTCCAGAACAAATTATTTCCCTATTAAAAAAAAAAACACCTTAAGCTGCCAGACAACCACATTTTGATACAGTATCATAAACAGTTTGAGTTTTAGAGGTTTTTTGGGACCCCTGAGAAAGAAGCATTTAAAGTAAATTAAAGGTGATTACAGTTAAAGAAATTAGAAGGGATTATGTGAAATTTAAACTTGAACTTTGAGGACATTTTAAGATAAGTGAACAAATCTCTTCCCTGTGAGTGAGCTCTTTTAGATGTGGAATAATGTGAAACTCAAGGTTGACCTCTATGAAAAATTCTACACTATTAGTGCATAAAATACATATATATCTGTAAACCAAACACAATACAGGAAGAGAACACACTTGGGCATACATGTGTTTCGGAATTATGAGATGTGTACATGCTATGAAGAAATTCAGGGGAAGGCAGAGACTTCTACATACAGTCTGTTTCTTGATAGAGGGGAAGTGTGTACGGTTCAGAAATCCTGCAAAGTCTTCTGTCTTCTCAAAACAGTATTCACTTGAAACCCTGCATCTTAATAGGCTTGTTCTATCAGATCCTGCCTGCTGTTAAATAGTCTCAGACCTGAAATGTTGAAAATATCAAAAAGGCTCTTTAACTGGTTTCAGGATGAAGGTCACATCCATATTAATTGCCCTGAAACCAAGGCCCTCCTGGAGACCACCTGTCAGAACATCTGGAGCAGTTGTTGCTGCAGCTTCCTACCCAGCACCGTTTCTACCTCTATGCTGACTTCAAAGGCCCATCAGGGTTAGCATGAAGGACCTGGGAAGGGCGTCTGCCCAGATTCACTGGTCTGGGACAGCATTGCTCCTGCAATGTTAACATTTATTTTCCTTAGTAATGGATCTAGTGACGAAAAGTGATTTTTGGACAAGCTTTCACTGAAAAACATGACTTTCCAAAGTTCTCTGTAATTTTATGATGAATATAAATCAAAATCATCTGTTTCAATGCCAATAAATTGAGTGCAATCACTTCAGTGACCCTATGGTAAAGCATAGGTTAATACTACATGTTCACTTGATGGGGTGAAAGGAGACCAGGCAACTGACTGAATGAGTAAGATCTGTCATTGCCATCTGATGCATGTGACATTGCTCAATAGACTGCTGGCCTTTATGCTGGAGAAATGTTGAACCATGGTAAAATTGTTCCACCCTCTCTCTCTGTCTCTTTCTCTGCTTGACATCCATCATCTCTTGCTCACCTTTGAGCATCTGCACTCCACCCTGAAGAATCTACAGAGAAAAGCGCATATCTTTTAATACAAGACTGTAGACGTGGAATTTAAGTGATTTTCGACATTGTTCAATAGAATGCAGTTATAAGTTCTCATTAAAGTCACTAATTTGGAACAGGAGTTTAATTCATATGATGTGGTACAAAGTAACACATGAAGACCCGAGTAAGGAAAACAAGGGATCATCCCCAGTAGGTTTACTCACTGCAAGTTTCTCTGCAGGTCTGGGTGTTTCAAACTTACACCTCAAATAGAGAATATGGGTCACAAAATCATTCTTAAATGTGTTTTCTAATCTTATCTTTTTCTCACTATAGGTTTTTTTTTTTTTTTGAAGAATTTCATAAAGTGTATCTTGAGAAATAAGTGTAGATGCTCAGCATTTAAACAGAGATTGTGTATTGTAGCGTTCAGAACTACCTGCAGCCTTCTGAGGATGGTGACACACAAGCATAGACACACATGATCACACACAGACACGCACATACTTGCACATACATAGAAATGCTCATACAATGTATGCAGACGTGTGTGTGCACCAATGTGACTGTCCTAAGTAGTGTTGACCCTTTGTGTATGCCCCTCACTTTAGTGTACCTTAAATCTTTCCACAATTTTGGATTAATAATTTGCATATAGTTTCAGTGTCTACATCTGCTGCTTTTATTATCTTTGGTGAGAAAATGGACAATAAAGTGGGTAAAAAGGGAATAGAATGCACCAGGATCGAGGCTATGTTCTTGTGTTCATCTAAAACAGCCACCAATCACTTCCTCAATCCAGCAGTAATTATACAGAAAACTGCAAAGATGTCTGTGCCCTGACGATAACACATGAAGCCTGTCCAGGAGACTTACTCTGTGAGGAATGCTGATTTTCTTCAACAATACCATTGGGAATTGATCCAGCACTGTTATCTGTGGGAGGGGGAGAAACAATTTAAATTAACAACTCTGGAAAAGTATGTACTTCTTTTCCACTGCTTCAAAATATTCTAAATCCTTATCAAAAGACTAATTTATATGATTTTTATTTCATTTGATGAAAATACTAAAATCTAAACATTCATGAAGTAACAGGTGTCTGACTCTTGATATGGTTTTAAGAATTCATTTCTAAAGAAAATAACAATTGAGTATATAATTTTTATAATAGCAATTTCATTTTGAATCAGAATTGGATTTCTCTCTTACTGATCTGAAAAATTCATTTAAATTAGCATTATGTGGCTTCAGCCCTTTGCATTGAAGGTGTGGTGTCCTGCTGGTAATATAGTTTAGAAGATTCTGGCAACTCCAAGAGGTAGCACCTAGCAGAAAGTTGCAAGTCACTGAAGTCATGTTCTTGGAACTTTACCAACAATCCATCATAAGTCTCATGCTCAAGTCCTTATGGTGTTCTTTCTCAGGACAGACCTCTAATTGACACAGCTGTGGAAAAATGGACTGGACCTTGTCTAGGATCCAAAGGTAGCAGCCAGAAAAAATACTTCTTCCCTTAAGTTGCATGTACAAAGCATGTTGTTACAGCAATGCCAAAGTACTAACATATATTCTTTTATTTTTCTTTATAATATATTAAAAGAGTCCCAAAGAGAGATATGTGAGACAAACATGAGGGGAGTGAAAAGACCAGTTTCAGTGAAAACATTGAACCATGGCCTTTGGGACAAAGGAGAGGAAGGTACCAGATGGATGTGAAGGCAGAAGTGAGAGCAGAGATGGACTTGGGTGAAGATCAGAATAAGGAAAGAACCAGCTAGAGAAAATGCTGCCCAAGCTCATTTCTTCCTTGATGTCCTCACTCTATGTACCTTCCTACTTTCTTCTACTTTATGCTTTACAGAGTATCAAAAAAGCAATAAAGTGTTAGCACTGTGATCATGAGAGAAGCACAAAGTTTATTGATGGAGAAGCCCTTACTGAGGGCCAGCAAATATAACAGGTCCTACGTTCAAGTTGCTTTTCCTGCTTTTTAGTCTATCTTCCTATAATCACCATACGTGAGGGTGTTGTTTCTTGGAAATGACGGAACAGAATCACAGAGTGAGGGGATTGCCAACATTAGACATGATTTACGGTGTGTAAAAAGTCCATCTGTCTGCTATTCAATTCAATTTGTTGTTGTGTGACTTTCTGAGGAAATGTGGTCATACTTCTTTATCCCCAATAATGTATCAACAACTAAAGATAGAAACAGACTCCCATAGTTGATCTTGGTGTGACAACGTGCTCACTGGGGTTACTTAGAGAAGCACCAGAGAAGGGTAATTTACAGGAATGTTTGAGACTCAAAAGCAACTGAGTCTGTGAAATCTTAACTCAGCATGGATGAAGACACCAGAAGTTGTCTCCTTGATTACCATAGCCAATTTCCAAGCACCCTCTCCAGCTCTTGCCAGTGATTGTTTACTGAAAATAGAACTTTGGGAGGGCACATTGTGAGTCTTATGAGTTTCACAAACTTTCTTAGTCTGTTAAGTTTTCTTAGTTTTCTGAGATTTAACAGCCTCTCTTTCTCCTCTAGGAGAAAATGCTTACATTTGAAAGAAATATGTCCATGCTATTTGGGGGTTGGTATTTTCATATTCAAAGTAAAAATAACAATAACAGTGGTAATAGATGAATTTAGTGTTCAGGCTCCTTTATAAAGTTATATACGTATCTCATCAAGCAACTTTATACAATATAACCATTTTAAAGAAGTTGCTACATACACGTGGCCATGAAGAACACTTAACATGAAGAATAAATTAGCTATCATGGAGTTTTGTATCCTAAAGGACATACACAAATAACCAATCTATATGATGCAGTATTTATTTAACACTTTTATGGTGAAGAGACAGAAGTACAATCAGACTCGAGGTTTCCCTAATGTAAAGCCTTTCTGCTCTATATCTACCCCCTACCTACACATGAAAAGGGAAACAGAGAGCCTTGTCATTAAACAGGGGTCTCAACAGGCATTCGTCTTAATCTTGTAGCAAAAGGCATGATATACACAGTTGTAAAGCAGATTTCTCATCTTTTACAAGAACAGTTAGCTTAGCTTGAAAATATTCACTTGAGGTTTGGGTTTTGAACAGAGGCTTCAGAGTTCTCCTCTCAGATGAGAGAGACTTGTGATCTGTGTTTTCAGTGGGTTTTGTGGTTCTTTCTGATGCAGGAGCCTTATCTTCCAAACTCTGTGAGGTTCATTTGGTAGTAATAAGGTCTATAAAATGCCAGGGCAGTGTTTTCATTAGAGTTTCTATTGCTGTGATAAAACATCATGAAAAACGCATCCTAGAGAGGAAAAGGTCAGGGAAATAACTCAAGGCTGGAACTTGGAGGCAGGAACTGGTGCAGAAACCATGGAGGAGTGCTGCTTGCTGGACTTGCTCCTAATGGTTTGCTCAGCCGGATTCCTTATACAGCCATGACCACATGCCCAAGGCCAACATTGCCCAGAATGCATGGGCTTTTCCAAGTCAATCACTAATTAAGAAAACCCAACTCAGGCTTGCATGCAGGCCAATCTGATGTGAACATTTTCTTAGTGGTGCTTCCTTTTCCCAGATGACTTTAGCCTGTGTCAAGTTGACGTCAAACACTGCACAGAGAGTAAATAACAAAGATAATCAGTCCAGCAGACAAGATGACCCGAAGAGGGCCAAGAAGTGGAGCCCCAAGAGCTCCTGTGAGTTAGAGAAACTGTAAAGGCCAGAGTTTGGTACACTTTGCTTTTATCCTTGACAGTGGTAACCTTTGTTCTGTGAACAAACAGCTGACACTTATTCCAGTTCTGCACCTAGGGACTCAGTGTTTCATTCTTCAGTTAGGGCAACTCTTGTTCCAGCCCCATGAAAAGACTTCCCACAGCGTTTTTCAAATGTTAAAAGTTTACTGTCAGTGGCCAAAAGCTAACTTGAGAAGGAGCAGATTTCACTTTGGCAAAATGTTCAGGGACAAAAGTATGAAGCATCCCAGGCCTCTATTGAGGTGGTATACATAGAAATGAGGAGCTTTCCACTTTACAAGTATGCTTTGAACAGTGTTTAATACACACCTGAACACTAGTCTCTTGACTCCATTTTGAATGGAAAATGTTAGAAGAAAAATGTTTTGCAGACACTTTGGATGCTCTGTACTGCTGTTAAATTCTTTGGGAGACACTAGGGGAGTCCAAGGAAAGAGCTTTGCTGGTGGTCCAGATGCTGAAGGAGGTCACCCTTTTAAACATGACTATTTCCAGTGACATAGTATGGCTTTGGAGAAGTATTTATTTTATTTTTCTGATAATAATATAGTTATATAATTCCTCCCTGCTGCCTTTCCTTTCTATCTATCAAGTCCTCCCATACATCTTTTCATACTCTTATTTAAATTGATTGATTAATTTTTCATTAATTGTTGGTACATGCATATATGTGTACATTAATACGCACTCACACACCTATATACACAAATACAATAAATACAACCTAAATATTATAAGTACAGCCTGCTCAATCTTAAACTTAACATTTTTTCTATGGATATATTTGTGGGAATGATAATTTGGTGTTGGATTACCAATTGTTCTTTTCTACGGAAGAAGACTATTTTTCACAAATAAGTGTAAACCTTACTGCTCATTAAGGAAACTTCCCTTTTCAACAGACAGAGAAGACCATTACTAAAAAATGACAATGAAACAAATTGCAGAAGTTTGGAGCCCCATCCCGATGGATGGTTACATACACAATATAACTCCAACACATAAGACTCAGGAAACAATGCAAAAGAGGGTGGCAGAAAGACTGTAAGAGCCAGAGAACCAGGGTGTTTGCTGTGAGATTCTGTCTCCTAAAAATGCCAAAAGCTACACTCATAAAGTTTCATCAACAAGACTGCCTAGACATGAGCTAACCAAGGACATCAACAACAGACGTGATAATGTGCTAGGGTAAGGGTGGGGCTCTGGAGTTCTCAACAAAAAGAACTACAGGCAATTCATGAAGGCTAAGAGCTGAAGAAATACTGAGTTTTAGCTGGGTCTCGGGACTCTGAAAATCATTGCTGATCCTGTGGTCCGAGGGCTTTTCAGATTATGAGAAGGTTCGCACAGTATGGTGCGTTTTGTGGGATATCTCATCCTCTTGATGCCAAGGTTAGGAAATGGATTGTGAGGGTGTCAGTACACACCACCCGGTGCTTGCCACAACTTAACACAGTCTCTTGCAGTGTGTTTGCTGAATGCAAAAGATAGGACTAAGTATTAACCATTTTGTTTTATGAAAAGTCCTTTGTTCTTCCAAAGTAGTTCAAATATATCTACATTTTTTCTGATCCTGTGTTTAATATCTTTCCTTCTTCTTGTGTAAACTGCTGATCATAAACACCTTGTGGATCTGTAGCACCTGACTCATAGATGTTTAAAATGTCTTATGACTGATTGCTTAGATGCAATAGTAAGAATTTCTAGACTTCAACACACCAATTGAAGGAAGAGCAAAAGTGAAAGCTACAGTGAGATGTATTCATTGTAGCCACATTAGGAAGAGGAAGCTTCCCGTTGAGGGGTTCAGTGACCATGTCAAGTCTGAATTTAGGGTAGTGACAGTAGCTTTAGGACTCGACAGGGGCTGCAAGGCATGCACCATTCACCTTTGTCTCAGTCTTGTCCTACCCGATCAACCAGTCAGTGTTTCCCTGCTAGTCCTTGTCTCATTTGACAGAACCAGCATGGCTTCTGAAAAAGGCTTCTGTCTGCTCTAGGATACAGATTCGATCAATACAGATAATTGGCTTCAACTGCAGGTGGGTCAGGGGTAGGAATTTCTGGAGGGGTAGATGGGTAATAGAGTAGATGGTTGGGGAGCAGAGGCTAGTGGGGGAGATGAGGAGAAGTTGCAGGTAGTGGGGTGAAGTGGAGGATTATGGGTTAAGGCCATAGGGGTTAGTGGAGTAAGGGTGGGGGTAGAGATGTGGAAAAGTAGAGGGGTTAGGAGTGGTGTTGGGGAGGAGAGAGATGCCTGTGCTGTAGGGCTTTGCTCTGTCTGGAGTCCATGTTACAGGAGGCTTTGTTCAATGACTCATCTCTGCCCCTTCAGTTTGCACCATCCCCCTTCCCCCGTGAAAACAACAGGCTGTTTCAGTAGGAAGCAAAGAAGAGGGGGAAGGAAGGAATGGAAGAAGGAAGGGAGGGAATTAGTCATGGAGGGAGGGAGGGAAAAAGGAAGAAAGGGAGAAAGAAAGGAAGAAAAGATGAAAGCAGAGTGAAGATGGATCCCTGAATGTAGGTACTATACAGGCAAGTGATAGTGTGGATTTATTTACTTACTGGCCGGGTTCCAATCTATGTAGAAAATGCCCATACCATTCAGAACTGTGCACTGTGAGCCTGTGCTGTAGGCCAGGGTCTTCCATTTGTTTTCTGACCTCTAACTGCTTTAATTTTCATTGTTGATTTGAAAAGCTGCCTTTATGCTGCTACTTCCAGACTCTGGATCACAAAATGTTTAAGTCTTCTCCGCACACTTTTCATCTTTCTTCCCAAACAGCTGACTGCTCGGTATGCCCTGTGAGCGAGGTGCTGTGTAATGAGTTTATTTTCAAACTTTGCCAGCCTGTTTTCTGGGTATCTGTCTGCAAGTCCTGAAGTTCACTCAGGCTTGACTTACAAAGTGGCAGATCTCTCTCTTCAGGGCAAACACATCACTGCTATGTTTACAAAACCACCAAGGCCATATTCCTAGCTGCCTTTTAGAGTTGATTCATTCCCCTGTGTGAGCAAGGAGGCGTGACTAAGCCACAGGCCTGCAGAATTCTCTGGACCTGGAAGCCTTTAATAGCTATGGAGCCTTGTTCTAGCAGTACATTGATTAAAGTGGTACAGCTCTTATAATTTACTTTATACATATAAAAGCACTCTTTACAAGTGGAAATGAACCTTCCTTCTATCAGTCAGAAACCAGACACACTTACATTATTTAACTACAGAACATATTCAAATAAAAACACAGGGTCCCTGATTGTGTTTGTGCATATGACTTTTATTTTGACCTTGACTTTGTGTATAGATAACTATATTGGATAAATAATATATAATAACACCTTGTGCAGGGTGGTATCAAGTCTCTACAACCTCCACAAAAATGGTTTAAAAAATAAGAAAATATCTCTGAATTTTTGATTCTGTTCTGTGTTCTCAGCCTTAATATCATTTTCTTTGATTTAATCTTCAGAAATCAAAAGGAGTCTCTTTTGTACCTGTATTTACTTATGATGAAATCTCTAGGATAGTTCTGATACTGCATTCACTCTGTTCCCCGGTTTCTGAACCCCTTTATCCTTTTCCCTCATGTGAAGCTGGAGCTGAACAGACATGGCAAGGGTAGGTCCCCTGTTTTCCTCCTCTGTGTCACTTTATTCCATCATGCTTTTGTTAATGTTGTCTTTCCAATTTAGATGACATTCGATATGAAACAATATTGTCATGGTTCAAATAAGAAATGATACAGATAAAAACAGTAGAGGCAGAGAGAAAAATCTGGAAGGCAAAAAGAAGGCCTACAAGGCCTGACAATATATCAGGTGTGGGAGAGATGAATAGCGTCAGATGACCACCTGCTTTTGTCTGCTCCATGTCCAAGTTGAACTTTAACCCCAATGTCCTATCACTACAAGGTACGTTAGCTGTGTCCCCTGCTTGCAAAACTTCCTCCAGATGCCATCACAGCTTTATAGATTAATTACTTGGTTGTCATTGTAAATGCCCTTGGCCAGTTAAAAGAATAAACTGTCTTATGCTTCTTCTGCTGCACTACCATTTTCTGTCATTTATGACCATCCAAAATCATTTTTTCCTCAATATTCACTGAGCCTTAGGTATGGGAGATGATATGCAAGAATCCACCGGTACTCAACTCCACAGCTCTGCATTTCAGTGGGTTGTGATTTTTTGTGATTGTCTTCCTCTGTTGCAAAAAGAAGTTTCTTTGATGAGGAGTAAGACCTACACTTATTTGTGGTTATGAAAACAGATATTTAGAATGTAGTTATGCAGGTTTAAGAAAATGGTAGTTGTAGATCCTCCTCCAAGATACATGATTTTACCAGCCCAGGTTAGTTGGCTACGCTATCAGTACCAGGTATGACTTCCCAATTGTTGAGTGGGTCTTGAGTACAATTTTAGAGAACAGTTGGTTACTGCCAAGGTATGAGTACCACTACCACATCCTTGGGGTGATTGTGTCATCCTACATGTCAGAGCTGGGTAGGAATTTTGATTGCTTACCTTTGGAAGCTTACGTATGTCATCTGGCAATATAACAGCTAGTCTTCAGAGAGAAGGTGTTCAGGTCAGTTTTTGCTCAGAGGCCTCTGGGCACTGTGTCTAAATTGCATGGAATCCTCAGCAACAAAGACTTACCTTGCACCTCTGAGGGCATCTAAATTTATACATAAGTATTATTAGTGAATTATAAAGTCCTCACAGATTTTTATATATTTACATAGGCATATATTCAATCACATGACCATAGCTACATAAGAAATAAAGTACATTCACTAGAGGGTCAACTTTTTAATACATAAACCCACAGTTGACTCTGTCCAAGGCACAGTTGTCTTTGTCTTCTTCCTGTAACTGTGTGGTGCCTGTGGCAGTTGGCGGACCAAGGCCCAGGACTGGACTTGTAGTAGCACATCCTCTGAAGTGCCTGTGTATTAAGAAAGCATTATCAGCTTCTTTAGTTCTTTATATATACTGGATATTAGCCCTCTGTCAGTTAAAGGGTTGGTGAGGATTCTTTCCCAATCTGTAGGCAGTCGTTTTGTTTTGATGACTGTGTGTGTCTTTTGCTTTACAGAAGCTTTTCAGTTTCATGAGGTCCCATTTATTGATTGTTGCTCTTAGAGCCTGTGCTGTTGGTGTTCTGTTCAGGAGGTTGTCTCCTATACCAATGAGTTCTAGGGTCTTACCCACTTTTTCTTCTAACCGATTTAATGTGTCTGGTTTTATGTTGAGGTCTTTGATCCACTAGGACTTTAGTTTTGTTCAGGGTGATAAGTATGGATCTATTTGCATTTTTTCTACATGTAGATATCCAGTTAGGCCAGCACCATTTGCTGAAGATGCTATCTTTTTCCATTGTATGGTTTTGGCATCTTTGTCAAAGATCAGGTGTCCATAAGTGTGTGGATTTATTTCTGGGTCTTCTGTTTGGTTCCATTGATCCACCATTCTGTTTCTAAGCCAGTACCATGCAGTTTTTAGTATTGTTGCTTTATAGTACAGCTTGAGATCAGGGATGGAGATAACCTCCAGAAGATCTTTTATTGTGGAGGATTGTTTTAGCAATTCTGGGTTTCTTATTATGCCATATGAAGTTGAGAATTTTCCTTTCCAAGTCTGTAAAGAATTGTGTTGGTAATTTGATGGGAATTGCATTGAATCTGTAGATTGCTTTTGGTAAGATGGCCATTTTTACTATGTTAATCCTGCCAAGCCATGAGAATGGGAGATCTTTCCATCTTCTGATATCTTCTTCTAATTTTTTCTTCAGAGACTTGAAATTTTTTTCATACAAGTCTTTGACTTGCTTGGTTAGGGTTACACCAAGGTAGTTTTAGCTGAAAAGCAACAAACCAAGTAATCCTATTAAAAAATGGGGAACAGAGCTAAACAGAGAATTCTCAATAGAGGAATATTGAATGGCAGAGAAACACTCAAAGAAATGCTCAACGTCATTAGCCATCAGGGAAATGCAAATGAAAATGATCCTGAGATTTCACCTTACACCCATCAGAATGGCCAAGATCAAAAACTCAAGTGACAGCACATGCTGGAGAGGTTGTGGAGAAAGGGGAACCCTCCTCCACTGCTGGTGTTAATGTAAACTTGTACAACTACTCTGGAAATCAATCTGGCACTTTCTCAGAAAACTAGGAATAGTGCTTCCTCAAGATCTAGCCATACCACTCCTAGGCATATATCCAGCAGAGGCTCAAATACACAATAAGGACATCTGCTCAACCATGTTTGTAGCAGCTTTATTTGTAATAGCCAGAAGCTGGAAACCACCCAGATGCCCCTCAACTGAAGAATGGATACAGAAATTGTGGTACATCTACACAATGGAATATTACTCAGCAATAAAAATTAAGGAAATCATGAAATTTGCAATTAAATGGTGGAACCTGGAAAGGATCATCCTGAGTGATCTGTCCCAGAAGCAGAAAGACACACAGGGAATATACTTACTCATATATACATATAATATAGGAGAAACCTACTGCAATATGTACACCTAAAAAAACTAATCTAGAGGGAGGTCTCTGGCTAAAATGCTCAATCCGTATTCAGAAAGGCAAAGAGGATGGACATCAGAAGAAGAAGAATACAGGAAACAACCTAGGAACCTGCCACAGAGGGCCTCTGGAAGGCTCTGCCCTGCAGACTATCAAAGCAGACACAGACTTATGGCCAACTGTTGGGCAGAGTGCATGGAGTCTTATGAAAGAAGACGGAAATAGTAAGATCTGGAGAGGACAGGAGTTTCACAAGGAGAGCAACTGAACCAGAAAATTTGAACACAGAGGTCTTTCCATAGACTCATACTCCAACCAAGTACCATGCATGGAGATACCCCTGCACAGCTGTAGCCCATGGCAGTTCAGTGTCCAAGTGGGTCCCATAGTAATAGGAAGAGGGACTACCTCTGACATAATCTGATTGGCCTGCTCTTTGATCACCTCCCCCTGAGGGGGGAACAGCCTTACCAGGCCACAGAAGATGACAATGCAGCCACTCCTGATGAGATCTGATAGACTAAGATCAGAAGGAAAGAGACGGGAACCTCCCCTATCAGTGGACTTGGGGAGGGGCATGTGTGAAGAAGGGGGAGAGAAGGTGACATTAGGAGGAGGGGAGGGAGGGGTTTGTGGAGGGATACAAAGTGAATAAAGTGTAATTAATAAAAAAATAAAATAAAATATATCAAGAGTAAAAAAAAAAAAAGAAAAAAAAAGAAAGCATTATCAGAGAGTAGCATCTCTGGATTTTTCCCTTTAAGAAGTAGAATATAGACAATAATTTTTGAAACAAGATATTTTAAACAAACTAGTTGACTTAAAAACCAGGCCACAGAAGATGACAATGCAGCTACTTCTGATGAGAACTGATAGTCTAAGATCAGAAAGAAGGAGAGGAAGACCTCCCCTATCAGTGGCCTTGGGGAGGAGCATGCATGCAGAAAGGGGAGGAAGAGTGGGATCGGGAGGGGAGGAGGGAGGGGCTTACGGGGGGATACAAAATGAATAAAGTGTAATTAATTAAAAAAAATTGGCTTTAACACTGGGGAGAACCTGCCTAAGAATCTGAATGTGGTAGATTCTGGGGTAGGGATTCTAAACCAGGCTTTAATTCTCCCTTTAGTGCTCTGGTGACAGAGGGTCCTGTGCCTACTCAGAACGAGGTCTAAAGTTAGATCCTTAGACCTTAATTCTTTTCTCTCCCATAAGATTTGTAATTTGGGCAATGTGTTATTTCATACATGTTCCTGGAAAGCCCTTTCTCAGGATGTCACTCTCATGAAAAAGTTAAACGAATGTGAGACAACTATTTATTCTAGTTAATTCAGAGAGTTTGCATAAAATTCAAGAGGAGAATGCTGAGGAGCATGGGAGGATATACGAGCATTGGTGTCCACAGTGATGGTCACTGTGTTGGAGGTTTCCTGTCCTGCTTTAAAGTAAAAGTTTATAGCATAGGGTAATGCATGCTTTATTAATAAAAATAACCCTATGCTCAGTGGGTACAATATAGTATAAATTTATTTTTCATTTTAAAATTTCATCCTAGAAGTTTTTCAGCCACCTGAGATCTTACATCTTTCTGCAGCAGAGTATCATGGGGAGCAGTTTTCACATCTGTCCTTGGATGCCATATGCACACTAGACCATACAGCAGGAAAGTGGGGTACAGACAGTACATCCCATTGTACATCCAGCCATCATTTGCCCTCAGAATATTTTCATGATTGCACTCAAAAGATCTTGGTTCACACCAAGTTGAAAAAAACAAACAAACATGAAGCATAGAGCCTAAAGGGTGAGGACCACTGTTCCACCAAAACTCAAATCCTTTGCAACAGGATTGACACAGTGGTCTAGAAAACAGGCTGCCACAGAACTGCCAACAGTTCTTTCCCTGATTTCTAAATGCAAGAGCCTTCGGCAACCAAGGCGTTTGTAGGCCAAAATGTTTCTCATTTGGGTTTTATATTTATATATTCTTTTAGGCAAAATCCTGCATCTGGGAAATACCTAAATTTTATATGGACTGCTGTTCAAATTTATCTTATTTTAATGAAGTCACAATAGTGAAAATGATTATTGCTATCTCCTCCCCATCTTAACTCAAGGTCACATTCTACACTGTGAGTCCTGTTAGCTTGTGCTCCCACATTTGGGGGCTCTGTGGGAAGCCCTCTGATCTCACCAGACATATTTGCATACCATTCCCTGTTCTTCCATCTCTACTCCCAGCCAGCTGTGTGGTCAGTTCTAATTTTACTTTTACTGGCCAGTTTTTTGTTTTTTTGTTTTTTTTTTGTGAGCTGTGGCTGTGGGTTCCCTCCCTGGTTAAAAAAAAAAAGTGTGGTTTTAACCATGAATATTAGTTATAGGACAGAAATTATACAGTCTTGCAACTGTCACTTGCCTCAGTCAGTGTAGAAAGATGCAAACCTTGTTACAGAATCCGAGCACAAAAGAACAAAGATGTTAGTTGAAAATATAAGTAAAGTGTTCAGTGTTTATTGTCCAGTCATTTTACAACACTTTATGCTTCATTGTCTGGCCAACTTTAAAAGATACAGTAAAATAAATGTGGCATATAAAATATAATGGCACAAAAACAACTCAGTAGAAAACACGGCCTGTAGCCCAGTTCTCCAGTTGTACAGCATTAGCAGCAAATGATGTCAATAGATGGCAGATTTTAATTTCAGGGGTGTTGTGTGCATGAACATGTACACACAGATTTTCATGAACATGTGCGACCATCTGCTGTCATTATTCTTAATCTACACTTTCCTCCTGGAATCCCACCTGCTGCACTGTGGGGAGGCCTAACAGGTTGGTTATTTACTTGCACAGAAGCATTGTCATTGCTCTAATTAGTTTCTTACTGACAGACCCTTCTAGATCATTTCAGATCCTTGCTTTATGTGTAGTGACTCCACTTCTCTGATAAATCACTCTTCATCTCTACAAATAAACTTGTAGGAGACTGGTAGAATATTTATCTCATAAAGTCTGTGCTTAATTGGATATTTAATTGCCCATTCAGAAATTGAGGGAGTATTTAAGTAAGATATAATATGATAAGATAAAGCACCAAATTGTTTACTGAAAACTAGCATCCATTCATCTAAATCTATTATCTGCCTACCTAGTATGTATCTATTCATTTACATGTATCTGTTCATCAATCAGTTTGTCTGTCTCTATTTTCAAATGCTTTTTTATACCTATATTTATATGATTTATATTTCTTCATCTTCTCTTTGCCCTCGTCTAATAAAATGTGCAGTCTCTATTCTGCCACAGCTGGCAGCTGTGTCTTCTGGTTGTGAGTAGTAGAAATTTCCATCATGTTACAATGTTTGGAGCCTCTTACTGGTCTCTTTTCCACCATGTTTTCAAGTTAATAAATTCAATATCTCTTCTACTTTGTTCCTCTGGAACCTATCAGCCTCAGAATAGTTTTACATATTTGCGTATTTACATATTACACTTTGTTTATTTCCTCTGTTGTTGCTATAAATGTCCAGTAGTTTCATCCTCTTCTGTGGCCAGTCATCTTTCTAACATCTGATCTATCTTTTCTGAACACAATGTATATTACATCAAATTCTTTATGCATTGCAGAAACTGAGCTTTTCCCTGTTCTGCTCTCTGCTTTTTTGTTATAATAATATCTTCACATTATAGCATACTCCTGCAGATACTCTTATTTCCAGCAAATTATTTCTAGGATAGACAACTGGGATCATAATTGTTTTCCTTCTTGACTAAAGGAAGAATTTGGAAACTTTTGTTATCTGGGATTTCTTGGTAATATTTGTATGGTTTAATTTCCTGTAAAGCTTTTCTTCCTTGAAACACATTCATTCAGTCTCCATTCACTTTCCATTTGGAGACATGTTTGTATGTCACTGTCTGCAGGACAGTGCCATCGTTTTTCCTGCTTGTTTTCAGCTTCTGGTCTCTCTCTCTCTCTCTCTCTCTCTCTCTCTCTCTTTTTCAGGTTCAGTTAGAAGAGGCAGGGTAACCACTTACAACTGGTTCAGGACCTTTGAACATGCAGCATATCACTGCTGTGAGTCTTTATCAGCTGAATGACCTCTCATGTGATAAGCAATAGCGCATGGAGTAACATATTTCCCCACACGCATAGTTCGCAGCACTTGCTTTGACTTTCATGAAACATTTGCTTTGTGCTACTGAGTGTCTAAAAATACAGCATATTATTATTTTGTGTGATAATTTTACATCACACTATGTTTCTGGTCTCTAAGAGAAAAAAGACAAATAAATGCAGATGGAGGGAACTAAAGAAGAGGACAACTTCCTTCTTTGGAGGGCTTGGACCCTTCTCTAGTGGAGAAAATGGTTAAGCTTCTACTTACTTTGACAATCTAGAACAGGCAAATGCCACCTTGACTTTGGCATCTTGGTAATTTTCTGGGATTTTAGTTATCTACCTCACTCCTCTAAGATATGCTGGGATCCAGTAGAGTGGTCCCTAATGGCTGGGGTGTGCCCAAGAGTGTTAATGTGGGAGAAAATGGTTCTAAGGTCATCAGAGCAGGAGAGCAATCCCTGTCTCTCACCCACAGCAGTGCTCAGGAGAGCAGGCCCTGAACCTTACCTGGGTATCACAGTAGACCTGTCCCTATATTTAGGGCTTGATGGTGAAAGGGCCTGTCCAGAGGGCAATAGTATGGGAGAGCTGGCCCTGCTTCTTTTCTGCTGGGTGGTGTTGCAGATGAGGGAAAGATGCCTTCCTCCCTTCCCTGGCCCCTTGCCATCTAGGGCAGACAGAGGAGCTGGTCCTAGGATTATGAAAGTGAGAAAACTGGCCATGTCCCTTACTGGCTGCAACACTTGGAAGAGTAGGTCCTACATCTCACCTGGGGTACAGGGTAGGCATGAGATCAGGAAAGCCTATGAGCTGATCAGCTCAGAAACATCTTAGTCCCAGATCCTGCACTTTGAATTTGTCCATCCAGACATCTACCCATTGATGAACAGCTGAAGTACATTGTTGGTGTAATTTATTGAGCTATTTTATTGGGTTCTTATACTTTCAGCTCCCTTCAAAGCCTTATTTCATCCTAATCCCTTCCAACCCCACAACACTAAGTAGGAGGAAGTTAGAGGGGTATGGAGGCAGAGACTTCTGTAAGCTAGTTCCTGCTGATTAGGGATGTTAGGTTCCTTGGGGCAAGTCCAGAAAAACAGCAAACCAGCAGCAGTGAAGGGCAGCAGCAGGGAGAGCAGCAGCTTCCACAGAACCTCTCAGGCTCTCCCATTTATATTCTATCCTGAGTCCCCAGAACTCCAAATGTAAACTATCTGCAGCTGTCAAAAATCACGCCCCTGCTAGTGTGTGAGGCAAATCATAATCACCTGCCATGAAACACCCTCTTATCCCACACCTGGGATTAAAACAAAACTACATTCCTATAACATAACTGGGTTGTTTTTTTATTTTTTTAAGAAACCAAAACTCTCACTACAGAGCATGAAGAGTCCTACAGATTTGAAAGCAGGATCTCCATGACACAGAGCAACAACAAGATATCCGAGAGGAGTCCTAGTGAGGTTCCAGTATTGATAAGGTAGCAGAAGCCAGAGGCCTAGTACCAACTGAATGAGTCACTTCAATGAACATTTGCAAACAAAGAAATGTGGACAAAGGATGTACTGTGGGAAACACTTTGACACACCACAACTTCCACAAGGAGATATTTTTGTGGGGGAGGAAAAGTTGCATGGGATTGGGTTGCATGATGTGAACTTCACAAAGGACCAATAAAAAATTAAAAACAAAAACAAAAAACAAGCATTTGCCATGGTCACCTCTGCAACCTCACTCGTGTTAAAATTTCACAACTCTACTTACCAAATGATTGCTGAATCATGGTTAACTTTAGCTCTCTCTACGCTTCCTGATGGCTCAATTCTTTAATATTTTGAAACTCTTCACATCATTTGCTCATAACTTCGTTAAATGATGTTCTCAAACATATCTGCATCTCAGGTTGTTCCATCTCTCTATTTTGAGTTTTTTTCATTCGCTTTAATAAGCTTGTTTTATATTAGTCCATTTTAATATGAGTTTTATTATTTTCTGATTTTCAGCTACCAAATTCTTTCTTTTTAGTTCATATTCATTTGTAATGTTATTTTATTACTTTGCTCTTAGTTATTGATTATTTTCTCAAGTGTTTCTTCTGAAAACAACATGGTACTAAGTCATTCTTTCCTTTTCACTGCAATCTGAGAGCTTTTTTCTTTAATCAGGAAGGTTAATCTGCACAGAGCTGTTATAATAACCAAGCTCTTAGGGTTTCTCTTCACACTGAATTTTAAGTTATCATGCAGACTTTTCCTTTGAATATTCTCTGCTAGAAAGATCAATTAATTTGGACTTTTTATTTCCTTTTATTTTGAAGATTATGGAGTTTCTGTTTTTCTTATTTATAAACAATTTGTAACTATGGCACAGACCAAGGCTCTGTCTTGTTCACACTGTAGCAGTACCCATAATTCTGTGTGCCATTTCCAGGCATGGATTGACAACTTGAAGGAAATGATTCCTTCTACCATGTGGGCTTCAGAGATGGAAGCTAAGTCAAGCATTAGGTGTCTGTAAGCACCTTAACTTTTAGACACTTTGCCTGTGCCCACTGCACCAAATTTTGATTGGATGTTAATTATTTCAAGGCCTTCAGGCAAAGAACATCAACCATCAACGTATGCTGCAGATGGTTGAAACTTAATGTTTGGGGCAATATGATGAGCAAGTCGTAGCCAAGCAGCCTGTCTGTTGTTAATGGAGTTCGCCTAACCCCATTGAAGATACTCATGTACCTGTTTTAATGTTCCCGCTGCTTCCATTGCTGATCCTACTTGATGTTTAGTGAACACTTGTTGTATCCAGGATCATGTGAACTTCCATTGTTTCTGGTTTACAATGATGATCTTGGTTGTAGTTTGAGAAAACAAAACCTGCATCATCATACTTTATAGTGCCTGATACCGTTGACCCATCATATGAGTTCTCCAAATTGGATACTTAGGTCCTGGATAAACCAGTTCAATGAACTTGATAATCCTGCCAAGGACCACTCATGGAGATGGCCTGAAATCCCTGCTCAGAGGTAGCCTCTGGCAGTTCGGTATCCAAGTGGGCTCCATAGTAATGGGGACAGGGACTGTCTCTGACAGGAACTGATTGGCCTCCTCTTTAATCACCTCCCCCTGAGTGGGGAGCAGCCTTGCCAGGCCATAGAAGAAGACAATGCAGCCACTCCTGATGAGACCTGATAGACTAGGATCAGAGGGAAGGGGAGGAGGACCTCCCTTATCAGTAGACTGGGAGAGGGACACGGGTGGGGAAGAGGGAGGGTGGGATTGGGAGGAGAGAAGGGAGGAAGGTACAGGGGGGATACAAAGTGAATAAACTGTAGTTAATAAAAAATTAAAAAAATAAATAAACCAAAAAAAGAAAATGTGGTTTCAAAGAGGAAGATAAGATTATCTCTCCACCTAATCGTATTTAGTCCTTCACTGCTAGCTTTTTGTTGTTGCTGTTTTCTTTTCTTCTCTTTTTTATCATTGCTTTCTGAGTCTCCTAAAGTTGCTGAACTGAATTTGTCTAAGTCTCAGGCCACATCCTCACTTAATGTACTAACTGTGCGTCTTTTGAATGTGGTGTTTGTTGTGAAGGAAGAGGATCCAGCTGCAAATGTGCATTTCTTTCTTTAGATAAGGCCCAGGAGCCTGAGATACTGCCCTTCTGGGGAAGCATCAGCTCACTTTGCCCAAGGATCTTCTCCTGGCTCAGGATTACTTGCCATATGCTTTGTGCTTATCTCAGTCTTATCACTTTAAATGTTGTGGTTTTGTTTTCTCTTCTACTAGGCAACATCCTCCTTGGTGGATAAAAATATTCTGCCTCAAGTACATAAATGTCCCTTAGCAAAATTCTCTAGCACTAACTTAAGATAGCTAAACGACTCCTCAACCAGATGCCTGCAGGAGCACAAATAGCTAAGTGCACAGGGCACATCATCCTTCTTAAACGGAATGCCGTGAAATGGAGAAGTTATTTTTTTTTCAAATGTATAATTTTTTGAGAACTAGAAAATATTCTCTTCCTTTTCAATCACATAAATCACATCTGCTGAGAAGGCGCCAGAGCACAGTTGTTTATCATTGCCTCTAAAGGCTTATCTGAGAGTCATGCTGCTCGAATGTCAAGTGCGGTTAATGTCTGGTTTCCTAAAGTCAGGCTAAGAAAGAAGGAGGGTGGACAGAAACTACCACAGAAATTGTTTGTCCTTAGAACCTTGAAAGTGAGTTCTACCCACGTCAACTGAAACTATCAAAACTTGAAAGAATTGTATAAAAAGACTAGAGGAATAAACAAATGCAGACATTTATTAAAAGGCATGCTACTTAGAGATATTAAAAATTTTATTTTCTGATAATTTTGTAAAGACATTTCATCATACCCCCTATGCATTCACCTATCTAACTCCTGACCCGGCTCCCCTCTCAATACCTACTGACTTCATTTCCTCATCCTCTCACTTCCTTCCCTCACAGTGCAATAACCAGCAACAGCAATGGCATCAAACATGACTATTCAGTCACTTTTTTTATACTAATTGTTCACTATCAGATGTATAAATAAGCAGAACATGGAGCTCACGCTTGTAATCTTAGTAATCAAGAGTCTGAGGCAGGAGAATAGCCATGAATACAAAGTCAGCTTAGAAAACTGAACTAGTTCCAGCCCAGCCTAGACTGTAAAGTGAATTCCTATGTCATTTTTGAGTAGTGTGAAAACATTCTGTCTTATAAGGGAAGTAAATTATCCAAAATTTAGCTCTATTAATGATTTATGTTCAATTAAAAAAAAACAATGCAAAACTATTTGTAAATCTATTAAAAACTGCTGTTCTGTCACAGCAGTAGAAATGGATGTTGATGTGAGTAATTATATAACTCTCCTGACCCTTTCTGGTGTTGTGCAAAAGCTTGCTTGACCCTGAGTAAAGAATAGGAAGTTGGGAACTTACCTGTTTGCTGTATCTTCCTGTCATCATTTCAGATTCTATTTCATTTAGTTCTTTTCATTCCTGTCCTCAAGTGATAAGCATACATGTTTTACATTTTAAATTTGGTTTATCACTTTGTTTTCTATGTAAAATGGAAAAAGCCTATAGAAGAAGACATCAAATATTGGATTCTGCTTTGCTATGGGCTATATAGCACATAAGAAACTTATCTCATCCCTAACTTGATCTGAAGGGTATGTTGTTAATGGAAAAGCCAACAATGAAAGAAGTATGCCTTTCTGAAATGTATTCAAGTATAAACCCATTATAATAGCAATCATATATTGCCATAATATAATATAGCAATAATACATTTCTTCCTCTGCTACAGTTAGATAAGATTTATTGTCTATAGCTATTGAATTTCAACAGGGTGAATACATAAGCAAAGAGGTCTTTAAATGGTATGATTTAAGTATCAGCATCTGATAATGCTGTGGGTGTAGTATAATAAGTAAACACATGCCCCAAAGGAGGATGCTTTAGACTGTCTAGAGGGTAAGCTACAGAAGTGAAGAAATGTGCTTTGTATTAGTTCTTCCACCTGAAATAGTTCAATGAAGATGAAATAGTATACCTTAAAACTCACAGCACTCTCCATACAATATGCCATAAACCTGAAGCTGCAATATCTTTCCTTTTTGTGTGTGTGTGTGTAGCCTACATGTAGGAAAGGAGACACCTCATTTTCTCATTACAGTACCGAATTTGAAGTGCTGCATTTATATTTTTAATGCCTCTTGTGTCTTCCTTATGTGGTGTACTTGGGCTTTGTGGGCCAGGAAAATGAAATAATTTAAATACAGCAAAAGCATTCTGAGCAACAGAGTATCAGTATTTGAAATGTGCATCTTAGCACAGCAAACACTGAGTCCTGGGCCAGAAAACTGCAACTTCAATGAGAATTTCTTTCATTATTTAAATGGATTTAGGCTGGTGTTTACAGAAAGCGCTTACAGTAAACAGTCTACCCAAAAGATCAAAACCTCCTTAAAAGTTTGCTTGCTGTTGGGGGCTAACTCCCTGTTCATATTTTGCAGTAACAGCAGTCACACCGCATTTTAATAGTACTGGTTTGGAAGGGTCAGAACATCTATATTCTTCCCAGTCTCTGGCTCTACTTTTTAGATGTTAACCGAAACTTTTGTATCAAACATAGCTGTCCATTTGTCCTTGAACTTAAAATAGTTTATCATGGCAAGGAGTGGTTGCTTATGGATTAATTTTGTTGCATTTTTGTATTCTATATTTGACATACAATAAAATTAATTGGAGATAAAATTAATGCATATCAAAGGAAATGCCTTCAAGGATGCTCTTCCTTTGAGTAGAACCAGGAGTACTTTGTAAACTATACAAAGACCTGTGCCCCTGTGCCACAGTCATGTTACTTGAAGATAAGTGTGTAATGCCCTGATGGTCCCATACATAGTAATATAGTGCTATAGTGAATGACTGATAAATTCTTCTGGTTTTAAAGCACATTATCTGCATGAAAATACATAATACAAAAATTATTTTAATCTGACAAACATTTCATCATGAAGTTTATAAAGGTAAATATTTGGCAAGAATTTTTAAGCTGAAGTTAACCTGATTTCACGTTTACTATATCTGAGAATAAATTTTGCATTTTATGGTAATATTTATCTGTCACTATAGCCTCACATGTGTGGTCATCCTCAATGATCCAGATGCCTGTTTTTTCTGTCTTTTGATCACTAACCCCTGTTGAGTGTAGATGGGATCTAATGTTGGTGTTGACTAGTTGAGGATATAATTTGTAGCTGGCATTAGCTACTTTGTGGGTTTTTTTTTCCTTCTACCCTTCTCTACTTCTTTTTATCCACCTTTTCAACTAATACTAGATAACAGAGGGAAAAGAGTAGAAGGAAAAGGAAAGAGATCCCTGAATAAAGTCAGGGTCTGAAACGGGATGATGTTTTCATTAGACTATTTCCTGGTGATTACTGCCATCAAGCTCCGTGGGGCAAGTTTGATCTTCACTTTCAGGATATCTAATTTCTTCTTGTTGTTTCTGCTTTGTTCACAACTAGTTAAAAAACCAACACCAACAGCAACCAACAACAACCAACCAATAGCCCACCTCTCTCTCAGGGCCCTAGCATTTATATACCTCCCCTAAAAAGTACCCAGAATTCCAAATGTCACACAATTGCAGAAACTATCTGCAGGAGGAAAAATCATACCCCTGCTAGAGCATGAGGCAAAGCACAATCAGCTGCTATGGACAGTTGGAAGCAGCCCCACATCCCACCCCTGGGATTAAACCTAAAATATATTTTTATATTTCTTTGATTTTTTTTAAAGAAACCAAAACTACAAAATTCTCATAACAAAAATATCCATAGTTAAGTGACTTTTTCTGGAAGACTCCACCTCCATGGAGTAGAGACCAGGCATTCTGCCTGTGAACTTGATTCAAGAAGTCACCATGTCATGAAGTAGTTTGAAAAGCCTCTGGGAGCTGCAGGCTGCCTGTGGGAGATATTTCTTTATCCTGCAGGAAATAAGGCCTTCTGTTCCTTATGAGGCAATAAGAAAAGACATTTTGTTAGAGTAATCTAAGAGATAGATTATTTCTGTCTGTCCCCTAAGTCTCCTAAATGAGACTGTAACCCATCTTATACTGTCATTGACACTGGAATCCTAAACAAAATGACTCAGCCAACTCATTTTTGAGTTTCAGTTCATTAAAACTGTGAAGTTATGACTGTTTTAAATTGTGAACATGTTAACTTGATAATAATTCATACACAGCCATTGGAAAAAAATCCCCATCCTATAATGGCTTATCTATAGTTCAATGAAGAGGTAATACAGTAGTATGATAATAAAACTTAGATTTTTTAAAAATTATAATGTACACATACCTCAGTAAAAACGCGTGTTGAAGTATGTGTTTAATAAGAAAATCCAAATTTTTATTATAACCTGTTAATAAAGGATATAAGAAAATTTGTAAATATAAATGTTTTGGAGCAATGTTAATTTTGCATCACTACAAATTTGTCAATTATCAAACCACCCCCAAATGGTGTGAAATCATTACTAATTTCCAAGTATTGTCAAGTAAGTTAGTAATTTTTTAATGACCTAATAGTATTATGTTGTTTTTCTATAAAATTACAAAGCAGTTTTCCTTGTGAAAGTGAAATGTCTTGTGCACAATTTTAGGATAATTACCTAACAATGTAAGAACAAGCCAAAGTTGTGCCCTGCTCAGCACATTATCACATGCGAGATAAATTGCTGATAAAGCATGGGCAGTCTCTGCAGGTTTAACACTTGGCAAAGAATGTCTGGTAATAGTTTTCTTGGTTATTTCTGTTCTCGGTTACATGTAAATCAGAAAAAAATTAACTGATGTCAATGTGTCCCTACCAATTTACAGTGAACTAAGATTGCTAAAGCCATAGTTTACCCCCCCCCATGATATTTAGGGGGCCACAGAAGTGATTTGTTTGTTTATTTAAAAATTTTGTTCCTGACAGAGAGCACTCACCATCGGGAAGGTGGAAGGCGGAAACCAGCTCCATCTTCAAGGCACGGCATTACGCAGCTCTCTACAGTTCCCCCTTTTTGTTTTAGACGCATCAGGCAAGAGTAGAGGTCTGATCTCTGATATTAGAAATAAATTGGGACTTTGTACTGATATTCATTTAGGTGTCATCCACCCAAAGAGCATCAGACCGGTCGGATACCTTTTTCTCAGAGGCGGGACCTGGGGCATCAACCCAAGCCTGAGGATCTGGCTTGCTTCCATGTATGTGGACCTATCTGCATTGCCCATGTGGCATGCTGGGGTTGGCTACTCAGAGGCTATTTAAGCTGTGGGCTGGCTTTCCCCAGGGTCAGATGATTGTTCAAGGTTCCTGAATAAACTGCATTGAAAAATAAAATAAAAAATAAAAAAAAATAAAAAAAAAATTTGCCTTCTATTTTGAATTAGCTCTGATGGTTTGCATCTCCTGTAACTGTTGTATTTAAGAAAACCGTGGTAAGAATGTGTGAGCCATGCTACTGAACCGACTTGAAAATGACATTCAGATTCCAGTAGTGTTCTCATTCCAGCGTCCTTTCAGTTTGTTCTAAGATATAAGTACCACTTTGGTCACCTTCTACTTCCCTATGTGTGTGAATTTTTCTGTCCTGAGCTGCTGCTCACGCCATTGATGTTTTGGACAAACTACACATCATGAGTATTTGCCCTTTCACTCATTTGGGGTCTTCTTTGATTGTTTTTTTTTTTTTAAATTATGTGAGATTTTTCAAGGATGAAGATGTGGTGGAGGGCTCCCTTCTCAGCCCTTCCCTTTCCTTCACACTAATAGTTTGATCAGTTACACCTTGGACATGTGATTTCGATGGTAGCAGCTGGCTGTCTGTGCCACACGGTTATATTCTCCTTCTTCTGTATTTTAGAATTGAGTCATTCATTTTATGGTACAAGCAAGAGAAACAGAATTTTATTTCACCTCTCATGGGAAGAAATACCAACTCTGTCATTGGAATTAAACATTGGAGCCATTGAGATGCACACTGAGCTACTCAAGGTTTTATTTTATTTTATTTTTTGTCATTGTTGTTTGTTTTTTGGCACTTGCCTGTTAATTGTGGCACTGTGCCTACAGCAGTTATGAGTGCTCTAACTGCCATTTTCTATTTTCTCAATTTATTATAAAACTGCTATTCTGAATTATTCTCTGAATAAACTTTGTTCTTGTTCTTGCACTTACTCAATCAGTTATGCCAATATACACTCATGGGTCTTTATTGTATTCTTTGAGTATGCTGCTGAGCCTTGGCTTATGAAGGGATAGGATCAGATAGCCTCCTTGAGAACTGAAGATATTGCAACGTAAAAATGGAGCGCCGTACTGGACAACATCACTCAGCAGCATGTTCTGCTGTGGAATGGGCTGTTCTCAGTGTTGCCTTCCAGTCACTGCCCCGTAGAGCAAGAGGGCTGCAAACCTGCATCACCAACTCAGAATAGATCTCAGTGAGAATTCAGATATGCAGGCCCTGTGAGGTTCTTGTTAACTTTTCACCATTTTGTCATGAAATATTCATGTTCAACTATGGCAATTTAAATATATTTGATGTATATGAGAAGTTACAGATCAGAGCTCCTGGTGGATAAGGCCAATCTAACACTTGATGTGGTTGTGTGTGTATGTGTGTGTGTTTGTGTGTGTATGTGTGTATGTATGTACATGTGCAGGATATATTTTTACATCCTTAAACGTATCTGTATTTAATTCTGAGTATAATTGTGTGTTACTAAAATATACATGTGTTTATACTAGTAAATTCTATTTTATTTTAGGGTTGGTTTATGTCTTATTTATTTACAAGTTTGAAATAAACTTCTTCCTCTGACAATGAGAACTTTCTTAGTGTCAATAGGCCTATTTTTCCAGCCAAATGATCTCCACACATTTTTTCAGAATCATAAAGTTAACTCATTTGAATAGCACATTTGCTGACTCAGGTGTTACACAGCTGGTTGGTTACTTGTTTATTTAGTTGTTAATTTGTTGATTTATTTCTTCTTTACTCTTTGTTGTCTGATCAAGTACTCTTAGTTGACATTATTGGGTCAGGCTTCCACCACAAAGGGAGTGCCAAATTATATCCTTTATTCACGTTTTATACAAGCTGTACATGTAGTTTAATAGCATCATATTCTTTTGTTTCAGCGTATATTCCATATTTGGATGGAGGCTTTGCTTGATTTGCCTCCTAATTTGTATTAAGGTCCTTCATGGAGTTGCACTGTTTGACTTGCAAATTTTCAGAATCATTGTTACCAGGTAAGTGTATCCACAGAAAGTCTTATCATAAGAAAATTTTCTCATAGTAACTCTTTCCCTCAGTCATGATCCTAGAACCCACTGACAATCATTGATTTGTACTACAAGCTGCTTATTTGCCTTTTTAAGAATCTCACCTAAGTGTGATAACCAGGGCCTGAGAGATGGCTCAGCAAAAAGGACACCTTATTTTCCTGCAAAGCCAAGGACCTGTTTACCCAAACCGACATGGTGGCTCACAACCATCTGCTTTAGTTACACTGAGTATGATGGCATCTTCTAACCTCTACAGGAACTGAGAACACATACGATTCACAGACATTCATGCAATTAAAATATTCATACACACAAAACATTAAAATAAATACATCTCTCAAAAATTTTATTTGTAATAGCCAGAAGCAGGAAACAACCCAGATGCCCCTCAACTGAAGAATGGATGCAGAAATTGTGGTACATCTATACAATGGAGTATTACTCAGCAATGAAAAATAAGGAAATCATGAAATTTTCAGGTAAATGGTGGGACCTGGAAAGGATCATCATGAGTGAGTTGTCCCAGAAGCAAAAAGACACACATGGTATATACTCACTCATATAGACATACAACATAGGATAAACCCGCTAAAATCTGTACGTCTAAAGAAACTAAGCAAGAGAGAGGATCCTGACTAAAACGCTCAATCCCCATCTGGAAAGGCAAAGAGGATGGACATGAGAAGAGGAAGAAAACAGGAAACAACCTAGGAACCTGCTACAGAGGGCCTCTGAAAGCCAGAAGAAGAAAACAGGAAACAACCTAGGAACCTGCCACAGAGGGCCTCTGAAAGCCTCTGCCCTGCAGACTATCAAAGAAGATGCTGAAACTTATGACCAACTGTTGGGAAGAGTGAATGGAATCTTATGTAAGAAGTGGGAAATAGTAAGAGCTGGAGAGGACAGGAACTCCACAAGGAGAACAACAGAACAAGAAAAGTTGAACACAGGGAACTTCCCAGAGACTCATACTCCAACCAAGGACTATTCATGGACATAACCTAGAACCCCTGCACAGATGTAGCCCATGGCAGTTCAGTGTCCAAGTGGGTTACATAGTAATGAGAAGAGGGACTGCCTCTGACATAATCTGATTGGCCTGCTCTTTGATCACCTCCCCCTACGGGGAGGAACAGCCTTACCAGGCCACAGAAGATGACAATGCAGCAACTTCTGATGAGAACTGATAGACTAAGATCAGAAAGAAGGAGAGGAGGACCTCCCCTATCAGTGGACTTGGGGAGGGGCATGCGTGAAGAAGAGGGAGGGAGGGTGGGATCGGGAGGGGTGGAGGGAGGGGCTTATGGGGGATACAAAGTGAATAAAGTGTAATTAATAAAAGTTAAATAAAAAATTAAAAAAAATTGATATAACCACAAAATAGTTTGTGTGTGGTGCTTCAGGATAAGCATATGTGCTTCAAGCTGGTTGAAACAAAAGGTCGTTTTCATAATTTTGCTCTGTGAGGGTCCAGCTCATTCACCATTCGGGTATTTGCTGTTCCTTGGGCCTGAGTTTTTATCAATAGAGCTACTACAAACTGTTAATTGTTCTTGTGGGTACAGAATATTTAATCACTGTAACAAATATCTGGATGTCTGACAGGTATATATTTAACGTGGTGACCTGCTCTGAACATCTTTTCCAAACAGTCTTTATTATTTTGTACTCCTGTCACCACCTGTCGGCTCAAGGTTCTTCTTCATAATTCTTGCTGATCCTGTGATTTTTACTTATTTTTAGCAGTCTTTCTAGTGTGCTTATCATCGCATCATTCTGTTGATCTTCCTTAGGGACTAATAATAGTGATATTTTGATGTTTTTATCTTTATATAGTGTGAGAAAATTTACTTCTATTGCCAATTTTATTTTTCACTGGTTTACTGTCTCACTATTGACTTCTAAATATGCTTAATTTTTATATGTTTTTATATATCATTGACAAATATTTTCTAGTGCTGTAACTCATTTTATCCTCTTAAGAGCACATTTTAAATTTTTTTATTTTTTATGTTACAGTTTATTTACATGTATCCCAGCTGTAGCCCCCTCCTTCATTGCCTCCCAATTCCACCCTCCCTCCCTCATCTCCTCCCATGCCCCTCTCTAAGTCCACTGATAGTGGAGGTCCTCCTCCCCTTCAATCAGAACCTAGCTTATCAGGCCTCTTCAGAACAGGCTGCATTGTCCTCCTCTGTGGCCTACCTAGGCTGCTCCTTCCTTGGGGAAAGGAAGCGGAGGTCAAAGAGCCAGCCATTGAGTACATGTCAGAAACAGTTTCTGTTCCCCTTACTAGGGTACACACATGGATACTGAACTGCCATAAGCGCCATCCATGCAGGGGTTCTAGGGTATATGCATGCATGATCCTTGGTTGGAGAAACAGGGTCAGAAAAGACCCCTGTACCAAGATATATTTATTTGGTACTTGTGGAGCTCTTGTTTTCTCCAGGTCATACTAACACCCCTTTCTTTCATATAATTCCCTGCACTCTGCCTAAGGTTTCGTTATGAGTATCAGCATCTACTTTGATACACTGAGAGGTAGAGTCGTTCGAGGGCTCTCTGTAGTAGGCTCCTGTCCTGTCACTTGTTTTCTCCTACTTCCAATATACATCCCATTTGTCTTTCTAAGTGAGGATTGATCATCATACTCAGGGTCCTCTTTCTTGTTTATCTTCTTTAGGTTTACAGATTTTAGTATGTTTATCCTATCTTATAGGTCCAGTACCCACTTATAAGTGAGTATATGCCATATGCATTTTTCTGCTTCTGGGATACCTCACTCAGGATGATCTTTTGTAGATGCCACCATTTGCCTGCAAATTTCATGATTTCCTTGTTTTTTTTTTATCACTGAGTAATATTCCATTTTGTAGATGTACCACAATCTCTGTATCCATTTTTCAACCGAGGGACATCTGGGCTGTTTCCAACTTCTGGCTATTACAAATAAAGCTGCTAAAACATGGTTGAGCAAATGTCCTTGTTGTGTACTTGAGCATCTTTTGGATATATGGTATAGCTGGATCTTGAGGAAGCACTATTCCTAATTGACTGAGAAAGCAGCAGATTGATTTCCAGAGTGGTTGTACAAGTTTACATTCCCACCAGCGGTAGAGGAGGGTTCCCCTTTCTCCACATCCTCTCCAGCATATGTTGTCATTTGAGTTATTCATCTTGGTCATTCTGATGGGTATAAGGTGAAATCTCAGGGTCGTTTTGATTTGCATGTCTCTGATGACTAAGGATGTTGAACATTTCTTTAAGTATTTCTCTTCAACTCTATATTCCTCTATCGAGAATTCTCTATTTAGCTCTGTACTCCATTCCTTAATTGGATTACTTGATTTATTGCCTTTTAACTTCTTGAGTTCTTTATATATTCTGGATATCAGCCCTCTGTCAGATATAAGTTTGGTGAAGATCCTTCCCCTGTCTGTAGGCTGTTGTTTTGTTTTGATGACAGTGTCCTTTGCTTTACAGAAGCTTTTCAGTTTCATGAGGTCCTGTTTATTGATTGTTGCTCTTAGAGCCTGTGCTGTTGTTGTTCTGTTCAGGAAGTTGTCTCCTATGCCAAAGAGTTCTAGGTTCTTTCCCATATTTTCTTCTAACAGATTTTGTGTGTCTGGTTTTATGTTGAGTTTTTTTATTTACTTGGACTTTAATATTGTGTGGGGTGATAAATATCACATTTTTTTACGTGTAGACATCCAGTTGAACCAGCACCATTTGTTGAAGATGCTGTCTTTTTTCCATTGAATGGTCTTGGCTTCTTTGTCAAAAATCAATATAGGTATGTGTATGGGTTTATTTCTGGGTCTTCTATTCAGTTCAATTGATCTTTCTTTCTGTTTCTATGTCAATACCATGCAGTTTTTATGACTATTGCTCTGTAGTACAGCTTGAGATCAGGAATAGAGATACCTCCAGATGATCTATTGTTGTATAGGATCTTTTGTGAAATACTAAATTTTTTTGTTTCTCCATATGAAGTTGAGAATTTTTTCATTCAAGGTCTGTAAAGAACTGTGTTGGCAGAGGGAGCCAAGATGGCAGCGCCGGGAGAGCACCATGTCTGAGAAGCAGGACAGCACTCTCCATGCAGAGACCAGGAGACTGAACTCTGGGCCCTGAAACTACATCGATTGTGTTTCCCAGTTGAGGGGAGGCTCCCACGGTGTGGGAATCGGTCGGGTCCACTCTCGGCTGCCCAGCCAGAACCCGGAAGAAATCCCGGGTAATGCGGGCTTTGTGTCTCCGGGCTGGAGCCGCAAGCATGCGTGTCCCAATCACTTTCCCAGGCTGATCTGTGGGCACAAGGGTGCCTGAGACTGGGAGTCCGGGTCACAAGAAAACCCCACGGGGAAGCAAAGTTGCCAGTCTGATCGCGGGTCACCCAGTCTTTCCCCAGAAGGTCTCTAGGATGGCGGGTACTCACCACCAACACAACTGAGCTCCTGCCATGCAGAGAGCTGCGCACTCAGCTCAGCAGTACAGACAAGCTGCATGCCCCAGTACAACAGGGACTGGGAACCCCTGTCCAGAGAGGACCCCACAGGGAAGGAAGAAACCGTGCTGCTGGGGTCACCTAGGGAAAGTCTAGCAGCCTGCAGATCGCAAACAGGTGAGTACGCCCAGCCATCACAGATCTGGGCCCAAACAGGGAGCACAGAGTGATTGGAAACTCAGCTCCTGCAGACTAGCAGGTGGGCGCACCCTCCTCCAGCCCAGAGGCCTGCTTTGTACCAACTACACCTTACAGGCAGAACTGTGTGCCCCAAGACACCAGAGCAGTACTCACCTGCCACAGATTACCTCTTGGGTTCTTGGGTACAGAGCCCCAACCTCAGACCTACAAAAGACCGGGAACCCTGAGATCAACTCCCAGATACTGCTCAAAGGGGCAACCAGTTATCCCTAACAAAACCGACCAAACCATGGGACAAACAGGTTACAGCAGTTGATCACTAAATTTACAGCAAGAAACCCAGAAGGAGGGCAGCTGTCCCCAGGACTTATCCCAGTGAGAGGAGAGCCCTCTCGACTAATCAGGACGACAGTTACTACCCAGGTCTCTATGCCTGAGGTGAGCTGTAGCAACTCCTGAAAAACACCAGACATCCAGTGACTATACCCAAAAAGCTGGGAAGGCTTTCTTCAGGAAAAACCATCTTTCTACCAAAGGGATTCTCTCCACTACAAGAGTCCAGGAACAACCAGAAACTAAATTCAAACAACTAAGATAGCCCAATGGATAGAGGACAGCGTAAAAGTCCAACCAGCAAAAGCCAGAGCAATATGGCATCTCCAGAACCCAGTTATCCAGGGGCAAATAGCCCTAGACACCCCATCATAAATGAAATTCAAGGAGATGACCTAACATCTATGCTTATGAAAAAGGTAACAGAAGAAACAAATAAAATACGAAAAGAATTAGAGGAAGATAAAAACAAACAGATCATGGCTATCCGTAAAGAAATGGAGGAAATTAGAGACAAGGAGATTATGGCCATCCGTGAAGAAATACGGGAAGCTGCAGCCAAACAGTCTGTGGCCTTTAGAGAGGAAATGCTGAAATCACTGAATGATGAAACAGTGATGAAAGAAACAGTGGATTGTTTAAACAAACAGCTGAAGGAATTGACGGAAAAACATGAAAATACAGTCAGACAGGAGAAGGAAACCAACAAAATAGCTCAAGACCTGAAGATAGAATTGGAAAAATTAAAAAAAACACAAATGGAAGAAATTGTGGAGAGAAAGAACTTAGGGAAGAAAGCAGGAACTACAGAGGTTAGCATAACCAATAGGCTACAAGAAATGGAAGAAAGAATCTCAGGTGTGGAAGATACAATCGATGAAATAGATGTATCTGTCAAAGAAAATGTTAAATCTAAAAAATTCCTGACACAGACCGTCCAAGAAATTCAAGACAACATAAAAAGACAAAACCTAAGAATAATAGGAATAGTGGAAAAAGAAGATTCCCTGCACCAAGGCCCAGAAAATATTTTCAACAAAATCATTGAAGAAAATTTCTCCAACTTAAAGGAGAGGCCAATAAGAATACAAGAGGCCTATAGAACACCCAATAAATTAGACCAGAAAAGAAAATCCTCCCGCCACATAATAATCAAAACCGTAAGTATACAGAACAAAGAAAAAATACTAAAAGCTGCAAGAGAAAAAGGCCTAGTAACATATAATGGCAAACCCATTAGAATCACACCTGACTTTTCAACAGAGACTATGAAAGCCAGAAGGGCCTGGACTGATATCATGCAGACCCTAAGAGAACACAGATGTCAGCCCAGGCTACTATACCCTGCAAAACTCTCAGTCCTCATAGACAGAGAAAACAAGATATTCAATGGCAAAAAAAAATTTCAAAAATACCTACAAACAAATCCAGCATTACAGAAGACATTGGAAGAGAAAATACAACCCAAGAAAGCTAGCTACATTCAAGAAAACACAGGAAATAAATAACCCCACTACAGTAAAACAAAAAGCAACCAAGCACACAACCTTATGACCACAGCCAACATCAAATTCAAACGATCTAACAGCCACTGGTCATTAATCTCTCTCAATATCATTGGACATAATTCTCCAATAAAAAGACACAGACTAACAGAATGGAAGCATAAACAAAACCCAGCAATCTGTTGTATACAAGAAACACACCTAAGTCACAAAGATAGACATTACCTGAGGGTAAAGGAATGGAAGACAGCTTTTCAAGCAAATGGACGCAAGAAGCAAGCAGGAGTAGCTATTCTAATATCTGATAAAATAGTCTTTCAACCAAAATTAATCAAAAGAGATGGGGAAGGACACTTCATACTCATCAAGGGAAAATTCCACGAAGAACACATCACAATCCTGAACATCTATGCCCCAAAAACAAGGGCACCCACATTTGTGAAAGAAACATTGATAAAACTTAAACCACACATAGATCCCCAAACACTAATAGTGGGAGACTTTAACACCCCACTCTCAAAGGACAGGTCAACTAAACAGAAATTAAACAAGGAAACAATATCTCTAACAGAGGTCATGAATCAAATGGACCTAACAGATATTTACAGAACCTTACACCCAAACTCAAAAGAATTTACCTTCTTCTCAGCACCTCATGGAACCTTCTCCAAAATAGACCACATAGTTGGTCACAAAGCAAGCCTTAACAGATACAAGAAGATTGAAATAATCCCTTGTATCCTGTCTGATCACCATGGAATAAAGCTGGACCTCAGTAACAACAGAAATAGCAAAAAGCCTACACATACATGGAAACTGAACAACTTGCTAATAAAAGACAGCTGGGTCAAGGAAGAAATAAGGAAAGAAATTAAAATCTTCCTAGAACTCAATGAAAATGAAGACACAATATACCCAAACTTGTGGGACACAATGAAAGCAGTGCTAAGAGGAAAGTTCATAGCACTAAGTGCCTTCAAGAAGAAATTTGAGACAGCACATTCAAGCAACTTAATGGCTCACTTAAAAACCCTAGAAAAAGAAGAAGCAGACACACCAAGAAGGAGCAGACGGCTTGAAATAATCAAACTCAGGGCTAAAATCAAACAATTAGAAACAAATAAAACAATTCAAAGAATCAATGAAACCAAGAGCTGGTTCTTTGAGATAATCAACAAGATAGACAAACCCTTAGCCAAGCTAACTAAAAGGCAGAGAGACACAATCCAAATCAACAAAATCAGAAATGAAAAGGGGGACATAACTACAGACACTGAGGAAATCCAAGCAATCATTAGGACTTACTTCAAAAGTCTATACGCAACAAAATTTGAAAATTTAAATGAAATGGACAATTTTCTTGATTGATTCCACTTACCAAAGCAAAATAAGGACCAGGTAAATCAATTAAATAGTCCTATATCCCCCAAGGAAATAGAAGCAGTCATCAAAAGTCTCCCATCCAAAAAAAGCCCAGGACTTGATGGTTTCAGCACAGAATTCTACCAAACATTCAAAAAAGAACTAGCTCCATTCCTCTTCAAAATATTCTACAAAATCAAAACAGAAGCAACATTACCAAACTCATTCTATGAAGCCATAGTCACCTTGGTACCTAAACCTCACAAAGACCCAACAAAAAAAGAGAACGTCAGGCCAATCTCCCTTATGAACATCGATGCAAAAATACTCAACAAAATACAAACCGAATACAAGAACACATCAAAGATGTCATCCACCATGACCAAGTAGGCTTCATCCCAGGTATGCAGGGATGGTTCAATATAGGGAAATCCATCAATGTGATCCACCATATTAACAAACTGAAAGAAAAAAACCACATGATAATCTCCCTAGACGCGGAAAAAGCATTTGACAAAATCCAACATCCATTCATGTTTAAAGTATTGGAGAGATCAGGGATACAAGGGACATATCTAAACATAGCAAAGGCAATATACAGCAAACCTATAGCCAACATCAAACTGAATGGAGAGAAACTAAAAGCAATCCCACTGAAATCAGGGACAAGACAAGGCTGCCCACTCTCTCCTTATCTCTTCAACATAGTTCTGGAAGTCCTTGAAAGAGCAATAAGACAGTTGAAGGAGATCAAGGGGATACAAATTGGAAAGGAAGAAGTCAAATTATCACTATTTGCAGATGATATGATAGTATATGTGAGTGACCCCAAAAACTCTACCAGGGAACTCCTACAGCTGATAAGAGTTGTATACAAAAGACAAAAGGGCTGAGATAGAAATTAGGGAAACAACACCCTTCACAATAGCCACAAATGACATAAGGTACCTCAGAGTAACCCTAACCAAGGAAGTCAAAGACTTATATGAAAAACATTTCAAGCCTCCAAAGAAAGAATTAGAAGAAGATAAGAGAAGATGGAAAGATCTCCCATGCTCATGGCTTGGCAGGATTAACATAGTAAAAATGGCCATTTTACTAAAAGCAATCTTCAGATTCAATGCAATTCCCATCAAATTACCAACACAATTCTTTACAGACCTGGAAAGAAAAATTCTCAACTTCATATGGAATAACAAGAAACCCAGAATTGCTAAAACAATCCTCTACAATAAAAGATCTTCTGGAGGTATCTCCATCCCTGATCTTAAGTTGTACTATAGAGCAACAGTTTTAAAAACTGCATGGTACTGGCATAGAAACAGAATAGTGGACCAATGGAACCAAACAGAGGACCCAGAAATAAACCCACACACTTATGGACACCTGATCTTTGACAAAGATGCCAAAACCATACAATGGAAAAAAGATAGCATCTTCAACAAATGGTGCTGGTCCAACTGGATGTCTACATGTAGAAAAATAAAAATAGATCCATACTTATCACCCTGCACAAAACTGAAGTCCAAGTGGATCAAAGACCTCAACATTAAACATGACACATTAAATCGGCTAGATAAAAAAAAGTGGGGAATACCCTAGAACTCATTGGTACAGGAGAAAACTTCCTGAACAGAACACCAACAGCACAGGCTCTAAGAGCAACAATCAATAAATGGGACCTCATGAAACTGAAAAGCTTCTGCAAAGCAAAGGAGACCATCACCAAAACAAAGCGACTGCCTACAGATTGGGAAAGAATCTTCACCAACCCTTTATATGACAGAGGACTCATATCCAGTATATATAAAGAACTAAAGAAGCTGAAAAGCAGCAAACCAAGTAATCCACTTAAAAATTGGGGAACAGAGCTAAACAGAGAATTCTCTGTAGAGGAATACTGAATGGCAGAAAAGCACTTAAAGAAATGCTCAACCTCACTAGCCATTAGGGAAATGCAAATCAAAACAACCCTGAGATTTCACCTTACACCCAAGAGAATGGCCAAGATCAAAAACTCAAGTAACAGCACATGCTGGAGAGATTGTGGAGAAAGGGGAACCCTTCTCCACTGCTCGTGGGAATGTAAACTTGTACAAGCACTCTGGAAATCAACCTGGTGCTTTCTCAGACAACTAGGAATAGTGCTTCCCCATGATCCAGCCATACCACTCCTAGGCATATATACAAAAGAGGCTCAAGTACACAAAAAGGACATTTGCTCAACCATGTTTGTAACAGCTTTATTTGTAATAGCCAGAAGCTGGAAACAACCCAGATGACCCTCAACTGAAGAATGGATGCAGAAATTGTGGTACATCTACACAATGGAATATTACTCATCAATGAAAAATAAGGAAATCATGAAATTTGCAGGTAAATGGTGGGATCTGGAAAGGATCATCCTGAGTGAGTTGTCCCAGAAGCAAAAAGACACACATGGTATATACTCACTCATATAGACATACAACATAGGACAAACCCACTAAAACCTATGCATCTAAAGAAACTAAGGAAAAGTGAGGATCCTAACTAAAATGTCCAATCCCCATCTGGAAAGGCAAAGAGGATGGACATCAGAAGAAGAAGAAAACAGGAAACAACCTAGGAACCTACCACAGAGGGCCTCTGAAAGCCTCTGCCCTACAGACTATCAAAGCAGATGCTGAACCTGATGGGCAACTGTTGGGCAGAGTGAATGGAATTTTATATAAGAACTGGAAAATAGTAAGAGCTGGAGAGGACTGGGTCTCCACAAAGAGAGCAACAGAACAAGAAAATTTGAACACAGGGAACTTCCCAGAGACTCATACTCCATCCAAGGACTATTCATATAGATAACCCAGAACCCCTGCACAGATGTAGCCCAGGGCAGTTCAGAGTCCAATTGGGTTACATAGTAATGTGAAGAGGGACTGCCTCTGACATAATCTGATTGGCCTGCTCTTTGATCACTTCCCCCTGGGTGGGAGCAGCCTTACCAGGCCATAGTAGAAGACAGTGCAGCCACTTTTGATGTGAACTGATGGACTAAGATCAGAAAGGAGAGGAGGACCTCCCCTATCAGTGGACTTGGGGAGTGGCATGCATGCAGAGGGAGGAGGGATTGTGGGATTGGGAGGGGAGGAGGGAGGGGCTTATGGGGGGATGCAGAATGAATAAAGTATAATTGATGAAAAATTATTTTAAAAAAGGGGAAAAATAATTTAAGAACCTTGAATGACTTTCAAAAGTGGAGGAAAACATGGAGTTAGTCAATTGACATGGAGCACGTCTTGCCCCTGGGGGCAATGGTCTCCTGAACCTACTCAGACCTCGGACACCACCACTGCTACTTCTAGAACTGATGCAGGATGTTCCAACGAGGGGATTAAGGCTTCTCATTATATTTCCTATAAGCCCATACCTGTTTGTTTATATCCCCCATTTTTATTCATTATTAGCCCGATAGAGCCAAGTAATTATGGTGATGATACTTGCTTTTTTGCCCAATGCTGGAATGCTAGTGAATTTAGGTATGCCCTGGTTACTCACATGCCTTGCTGGGTGCCTGTACCCGTTGATGCCCCTCACGCTATGACTGACTCTCTTCAGACAGAAAAGGGATCTTGGAACTACAGCCACCATTGTTACTGCCATCTCATTGGCGGCTGTTGGAGCTACCACCGTGGCATTAGCCATGAGTCATACTGTGCAGACTGCTCAGACCCTGAATAATCTTTTAGCCAATGTAGCTCATGCCTTAGTTGTACAAAAAGGAATTAATGCTCAACTAAAAGGAGGCTTGATGCTGTTCAATCAGAGGACTGACCTCATGCAGGAGCAAATTGATAACCTATGGCAAATTGCTCAACTTGGCTGTCAATGTAAGTATGCTGGACTTTGTGTCACTAGCATACAACATGAGAATTTTTCCTGTGCTGCAAATCTCTCTAAACAATTTTCTAGCTATATTTTAGGTAATTGGACTGGACAATTCGATAGTACGATGGAACAGCTGAGAGTGGCCATTGTCACGGTAAATTCTTCCAGAGTGGATGCAGGACTAGCCACAGGATTATCATCATGGATTGCTGCAGCCATGAATCATCTGAAGGAATGGGCAGGCATGGGAGTGTTAGCAGGTCTTCTGGTGTTGGTCTCTTTGGTTTGCCTGTGGTATATATGCAAGATTAGAGTCTCACAACAGCGTAATGCAGCCATGACCATTCAGGCCTTTACAGCCATTGAAGCAGGACAGTCTCCCCAAGCGTGGTTGGCTACCATAAAATTCTAAAATGTTATGCTCAGGATGCGAGGCTAAGCACTGCACTCAGGGTCAGCCGCTTTGGACCCAGAGAAGAGCATGTCTGGTTGCATGCGGGTTGATGCCCCAGGTCCCGCCTCTGAGAAAAAGGTATCGGACGGGTCTGATGTTCTTTGGGTGGATGACACCTAAATGAACATTGGTACAAAGTCCCAATTTATTTCTAATATCAGAGATCAGACCTTTACTCTTGCTTGATGCATCTAAAACAAAAAGGGGGAACTATAGAGAGCTGTGTAATGCTGTGCCTTAAAGATGGAGCTGCTTTCTGCCTTCCACCTTCCCAACGGTGAGTGCTCTCTGTCAGGAACAACTCCACATTTGGCTAAGGCTGAGGATCTGGCTTGCTTCCATGTATGTGGACCTATCTGCATTGCCCACGTGGCACGCTGGGGTTGGCTACCCAGAGGCTATTTAAGCTGTGGGCTGGCTTTCCCCAGGGTCAGATGATTGTTCAAGGTTCCTGAATAAACTGCATTGAAAAAAAAAAAAAAAAAAGAACTGTGTTGGTATTTTGATGGGAATTGCATTGAATATGTAGATTGCTTTTGGTAGAATGGCCATTTTCACTATGTTAATCCATGAGCATGGGAGATCTTTCCACCTACTGATATCTTCTTCAATTTCTTTCTTCAGAGACTTGAAGTTTATTTCAAACATGTCTTCCACTTGCTTGGTTAGAATCACACCAAGATACTTTTTGTTATTATTGGCTATTGTGAAGGGTATTTTTTTCCTGATTTCTTTCTTGGCCCTTTTGTCTTTTGTATACAAGAGGGCTTCTGATATTTTCAGTTAATTTTGTATCTAGACACTTTGCTGAAGGTGTTTATCAACTGTAGGAGTTTCCTGGTAGAATATTTGGGGACACTCATGTATACTGTCATATCATCTGGGAAGACTGAAACTTTGACCTCTTCCTTTCTGATTTGTATCTCCTTGATCACCTTTAATTGTCTTATTACTCTAGTTAAGATTTCAAATACTATGCTGAAAAGACATGGAGAGAGTGGACAGCCGTGTCTTGTCCCTGATTTCAGTGGGATTGCTTCAAGTTTCTCTCCATTGAGTTTGATGTTGGCTATAGGCTTGCTGTATATTGCCTTTACTATGTTTAGGTATGTGCCTTGTATCTTTGATCTTCCTAAGACTTTAAACATGAATGGATGTTGGATTTTGTCAAATGCCATTTTGGCATCTAAGAAGATGATCATGTGGTTTTTCTCCTTCAGTTTATATGGTGGATTACATTGATGGATTTTCATATATTGAACCACCCTTGCATGCCTGGGATGAAGCCTACTTGGTCATGGTGGATGATATCTTTTATGTGTTCTTGGATTCGGTTTGCAAGTATTTTAATGAGTATTTTTGCCTCAATGTTCCTAAGAGAGTCAGGTCTGAAGTTTTCCTTTTTTTGTTGGGTCTTTGTGTAGTTTAGGTATCAAGGTGACTGTTGGTCCATAGAATGAGTTTGGTAATATTCCTTTTGTTTCTATTTTGTGGAATAGTTTGAGGAGAGTTGGAGTCAGCACTTCTTTGAAGATCTGGTAGAATTCTGTGCTGAAACCATCTGGCCCAGGGCTCTTTGGGGAAGGGAGACCGTTGACTACTTCAGTTTTCTGGGAGGATATAGGACAATTCAATCTTTCTACATGATCTTGACTTAATTTTGGTAAATGGAATCTATCAAGAAAATTGTCCATTTCCTTTAGATTTTCAAATTTTGTGTCATATAGGCTTTTGTAGTGTAAGACCTGGGGTCTCACAGCTCAGGAGTTCAATCGCGCCCTTCCCAGAAACTCCCCCAGACCAAGACTCGTTGCAAAAGCAAGAGGTTTATTAACCATTGTACAACGGGGTCACCCCTCCCGGTCAGCAAAGAGTGGCACCGGGAGACAAAGGCCTTTAGGTTTTTAAAAGAAAAATTGCGGGAAATTTGAAGTTGCAGTTTTGGCAATTTAGGATTGGATGAGGAAGTTATAAAGTAAGATAATTGGTTAGTCTTAAGTGCTCAAGCTTGGCCAGTCCTGCCAAGTCTGGCTGCAGCTGCAATTTAAGGTGGGGGTAGTTAGCTCATCCTTGAAGATTAGGGGCTACAGACTTTTGCCTGGAGGTCAAAAGTACTCAGAAGAAGTCTAGGTTCATTGCTAAGAAATGCTATCTCAAGGACAAGGGTCTGGTCGTTCTTTTGCTGAGTGAAGGTCATTGCTTGCTTGCCCTTTTTTTATATCTGTCCTCACAGGTAGGGTCACATTCCTTCACTCTCTGGAAAGGTACTAAGAGGCTTTAGCTTAACCTGGACCTAAAAATCAAAACTATAGGCTTTAGAAGACACATAGGTTACAAAGTTAGTCTAACCCTTTCAGTAGTACGACCTAATAATTGTTTGGATTTCCTCAGTGTCTTGTGGTTATGTCCCCCTTTTCATTTCTGAGTTTGCTGATTTGGATAGTTTCTCTCTACCTTTTAATTAGTTTGGCTAAGGGTTTGTCTATCTTGGTGATTTTCTCAAAGAACCAGCTCTTGGTTTTTGTTTTTGTTTTTGTTTTTTTTTTTTTGATTCTTTGAATAGTTTTATTTGATTCTAACTGATTTTAGCTCTGAGTTTGATTTTTTCCAGCTTTCTGTTCCTCTTGGTTGTATCTGATTCTATTGTTTTCTAGGTCTTTCAGTTGGGACTTTAAATTGCTTGTATGAGATGTTACAAACTTCTTTTTTAATTATTTTAATTTTTATTAATTATAATTTATTCACTTTGTACCTCCCTCCCTCCTCCCAATCCTACCCTCCCTCTTCCCCACCCATGTCCCTCTCCCAGTCCACTGAAAAAGGAGGTCTCCCTCCCCTTCCCTCTGATCTTAGTCTATCAGATCTCTTCAGGAGTGGCTGCATTGTCTTCTTCTGTGGCCGTGTAAGACTGCTCCCCCCTCAGGGGAAGGTGATCAAAGAGCAGGCCAATCAGTTCCTGTCAGAGACAGTCCCCATTATTATGGAGGCTACTTGGACACTGAACTGCCATAGTCTACCTCCATGTAGGGGTTTCAGGCCATCTCCATGAGTGGTCTGTGGCTGGAGTATCAGTTTCAGAAAAGACCTTTGTGCCCAGACTTTTTGGCTCTGTTGCTCTCCTTGTCGAGCTCCTGTCCTCTCCAGGTCTTAGTATCTCCCACTGGTTTCATAAGATTCCCTGCACTCTGCCCAAAGTTTGCCTATAAGTCTCAGCATCTGTCTTGATATCTTGCAGGGTAGAGCCTTTCAGAGGCCTTCTGTGGTAGGCTCCTGTCATATTCCCTGTTTTCTCCCTCTTCCAATCTTCCAGAGGTCCTGAGTTCAATTCCCAGCAACCACATTGTGCCCCACAACCATCTGAATGAAATATGGTGCCCTCTTCTGGCATGCAAATGTACAAATTTCTTTTTTCCTCTGAGCACTGCTTTCATTGTGTCCCATAAATTTGGGTATGTTGAACCTTCAATTTCATTGAATTCTAGGAAGTCTTTAATTTCTTTCTTTATTTCTTCCTTAACCTACCTGCCATTGAGTAGCCAGTTGTTCAGTTTCCATGTGTGTGTAGGCTTTTTGCTGTTTGCATTGTTGTTGAGGTCCAGCTTGGTCAGATAGATTACAGGGGGTTATTTTAATCTTCTTGTATCTGTTAAGGCTTGCTTTGTGACCAACTATATGGTCTATTTTGGAGAAGAGGTTCCATGAGGTTCTGAAAAGAAGAAGGTGTATTCTTTTGAATTTGGGTGAAAAGTTCTGTAGACATGTATCAGGTCCATTTGATTTAGAGCCTCTGTAAGTGCCTTTATTTCCCTATTTGTCTTCTGTCCAGATGATCTGTCCCTTGGTAATAGTGGGGTGTTGAAATCTCCCACTATTAAGGCGTTGGGATTGATGTGTGATTTAAGCTTTAATAATGTTTTATTGACAAATGTAGGCACTCTTGTATTTGGGGCATAGATGTTCAGAATCGTGGTCATCTTGGTAGATTTTTTCTTTGATGAGAATGTAGTGCCCCTACTCATCTTTTTTGAATAATTTTGGTTGAAAATCTATTTTATTAGACATTAAGGTAGCTACCTCAGCCTGTTTTCTGTGTCCATTTGTTTGAAAAACTTTTTCCAGCCCTTTACTCTGAAGTAGTGTTTATCTTTGTTGCAGAGGTGTGTTTCTTGGATGCAGCAGAATGTTGGATCCTGTTTCCACACCCATTCTGTTAGTCTGTGTCTTTTTACTGCAGAGTTGAGTCCATTGATGTTGATAGATAATAGTGATCAATGAATGTTAGTTTATTTTTTTTTATTGGAGTTGGTAGTCTTACTGTGATTCATTGCTTGTTTTTCTTTTAATTTTTGTTGGGAAATTATCTGTATACTATGTTTTCTTTGGACTGGAGTTTTCCTTCTAGTATCTTCTGTAGTCCTGGTTTGCTGTGTAGATATTGCTTAAATTTAGTTTTATCATGGAATATTTTGGTTTCACCATATATGTTGATTGAAAGCTTTGCAGGGTATAGTAGTCTGTGTTGGCATCTGTGGTCCCTTAAAGTCTGCATGACATCTGCCAAAGCCCTTTTGGCCTTCATAGTTTCTGATGAGAAGTCTGGTGTGATTCTGATACGTCTACCTTTATATATTACTTGGACTTTTTCCCTTGTTGCTTTCAATTTCTTTTCTTTTTCTGTAGATTTAGTGTTTTAACTATGATGTGACATCAGGAGTTCCTTTTCTGGTTTAGTCTATTTGGTGCTCTGTAGGCCTCTTGTATGGTAAGAACACACTTTTACAGAGCAAAATTTTAATATATTCTGTTAGGGATCTTTTACGTTCTAGATCATTATATGGCTGCTGTGTGTCTTAAATCTTAAATGAAAATACTATGCATGTTTTCTCTCATTGTTTCTTCTGTACTTTTCATAATTTTGTAGTTTAGTTTAGAGTCAAGATATACTTTTGCTGACATAAATAGGGTGTGAGAACTGTGCTGAAGTTCAGATTTTCATGTTGCATATGAAATTACTTGTTACAGGTTGAAATTCACAGTAGTTTTGGGATTAATGAGCTCCTGCTTGTTCTGTATTCCTGAGACCTATGTGGAAAGGTCTCTGTCTATGAATTGAAATGCATTCCTAAATTTTTCTCTAGTAATTTCATAGTATGTCTCTTATGTCAGGTATAGGGGGCCTTCTGGCTCCTTGCTGCCCCCAGAATTCTTGGCATTTGGCCTGACCTGGTTTAATGACAATTGTGCATTCCTTGCTGACCTGGGGCTTGCGATAAGGTCACCTTCCTGAAACACCTTAAACTCTCCTCCCCCCTCTGGGCTTCCTGAGTAACACTTCTGAGGAACTTTCCAAACAATTGTTATTAACACACTTTGTGACTCATTTGTTGAGTTGTCCTGTGATACACCATTATTAGCACATCTTGTGACTCCTCTGGTGGGTCATCCTGTGATTCCTAGTTACTTAGAAAACCTGCTAAAGGCAATTACATTCCTTTCCCCCTGCCTATATAAAGGATATACTAAAAATAATAAACTGAGACCTTGATCAGACAGCCTGTCTTGGTCTTCATTCTTCATGTCTCTTGTCCCACCCCATTCTCACCCCCTCTCTTAGGGTCTCATTTGACTGACATGCTGGCTGGGTCAATCAGAGTCCTTGATTCATTTGCTGTAGATTCTGTATCAGGTAAGAGGTAACATTTCAGTTTCGTGTCCCTACTTATCGAGATCACATTTCTCAAAACCATTTGTTGAAGAAACTGTCATTTATTTAATAAATATTTTTGGCATCTTTGACAAAAAATCAGGTATCTATAGTTGCTTGAACTGATATCTGAGTCCAATTGTAGCTGTGCTGTTCCATTGATCTATGTGTATATGTTTGTGCCAGTACAATGCTGTTTTTGTCACTATGGCTCTATAGTATAATTTGAAACGAGGAAAGACCATTCTTCGTATAGCATTTGTTTTATCCATTACTACTTTGATTATTCTTGAATTTTGTGCTGCTAAATAATTTTTGAGATTTTAAAACTGTGTGAAGAATGACTTGGAATTTGGATTAAGATTCCATTGAATCTGTAAGCTGCTTCTGGTAGGATGGTTACTTTTACAATGTTGGTTCTTCCTTTCTATGAGCATGTAAGGTCTTTCATTTATTTATGATATAAATTGATTCCCTTTGCCTGAATGGAGGATTAGAAAAAAAAGAAAAAGAAAAACCTAAGCATAAAACCTTGGCAGTGGGACTGTGAAGTAGTTCAGCTGATAACGGCACTGCCACCAAGCCTGACAACCTGAACATGCTCCACAGAACACACACGGTTAAAAGAAGACATGACCCTAGCATGTTGTCCAGTGACCTACATATATACTGTGGTCCAAGCATGCTCTACAAAATAAATAAATGAAAAGAAATGAGTTTTTAAATATATATATATAACTTATATATGTATTAAATTTATATGTACAAATTCTAAATATTTTTCCTAGAAATCACAAAAGACATGATTATTCATTTGTTTTATGTTAGAGATATCCTGATAATAAAAGCTGAGGCAGGAGGATATATCTTCAGACATGTGCAGAGAACTGACTAACTGTATGAGAAAGAAAACATTCTAAATTTGGTAGGTTTTTTTTGTTGTTGTTGTTTATTTTTTTGATGCTGCTGTTATTGTTATTATTGTTTTGGCAGAACTGTGGATTTAACCTAGGACCTTATTAATGCTAGGCAAGTATTCTGACTGAGCTTGAATCCAGACATGTTCCTTTTGAGGCATGGTCTCATTAAGTTGCTTGGGTCAACCTTAATATCAGTGCTTGACAAAGGACTCATTGACTTAGAGCATTCCTGTCTCAGTCTCCCAAGAGCAACAATTAAAAGAAAACTGGATTATAGACCCAAACTGTGTGTCCATCAAATCAAAAACTGAATATATAATTTAAAGATATTTGAAAATAGAAGTTCGTTATGATACAAAGTAGGACATTTACAATAATAACTAAGAAAACAGAATTTTGAAGTCACCATAAAGACAAATAGATCTCTTTGCTTTATACTCTGGGTGTCACCAAAATAAAATAAAATGAAATTCATAAGGAGAAACAATCCAGTAGAAACAGCATTCTTATGACAAAAGGAAGATATTCTGGGTGTTCTCTCTATATCATTTTGTTGTCTCTATTCTTCTCTCTTCCTCTCTCTCTTTCTCTCTCTCTCTCTCACACACACACACACACACAAATTCTTTGAGGACATATGAAGAAAACTTACAAAATTTAGGCTCCATACAGTATGACTGATCTATATAAGAGTGCAAATATATTTTATAGTGTTTTAAATAATTTATGTTTTGTGTTGGTCTCATTTATAGCTGTCCTAGGTACATGCGAAATAATGGACAGAGGTGTATATACATTCACTACATTGGGTAACATCTTAATTTTTATGCTTTTGTTCAGATAGTTTCAAAACTCATAAGGATTGTTTACTATGACATAATTCTAAGAAATGAATATGAAAATTTTTATATATCTGAAAAGATGTAATTGACATCAGTTATCATATGATACTTGCTAATCTGATCTTATATGTATTTTATTTATATGTGTTTATCACACACATATATATGTATATATAATCAGCTATTATATAGCTACATGTATATATACATATCTGTATATGTGTGTATATGTACATATATGTATGTATGTATATTTACTTGATGATTATCGTATATAAAAATTAAAATGGTAGAGGGATAAAAAGCTCAACAGAGACCTGAGAACATGAAGAATGAATTGGTCATAAGTTTCCAGAAAGGTCATTTCTCCTTTGATATTCAGATTTAATATTGAAGAAGCAGGTGAACTGGAAATGTCAACAGTCCAGAAAATTAAAACACAAACCATTTATACATTCCTCAGTGCAGCAATACAAAAAATATTTGACAATAACTGGTCCATCTCAGAAATACCCCAGAGGAACATGACCGGACTCATATTTACCTCCGGAAAGTCAGGAGGGAGTCTTGTTTGCTTGACCGCAGAAAGAGAACAGGAAGATCTTGTCCTTGTGCTCTCAATGCTGAGTGATAAAGCAGTCTGTCATTACTACCAGTTGTGGACTCTGTTCTGTGGTGAAAAATTTCTTGGGAAACCCTAGCTGTCACAATTCCTGCCACTCAGCAGTCTCTTTATTCCTGGGTTTCCAGGTGGGGAAGTAGAAGCTCTGGCCATGCACTGGCCAGAGGGACATCCTCCATGTGACCATGAGTGTCATGCCGGGATCACAGGCTCGTCACAGTAACGAGTGAGTAACCATTCCTCAGTTTGAGTATACCATATGTGGGGTGGTAAAGCAGACAAGATCAAGTCCCATGTTTGAACTATACATTTTTTTAATCAAACTTTCATCAGGGGTGTCTCAACCTGAAATAGAGGAGGAAGTGAGCAGATATCAACATCAACAATACATCTTTGCCAAGCAATATAAAAGAAAGGAGATTCAAAAGAAAAGGTGTCAAATCTGAAATATTTGAGTCTTTTGCAAGAGATATGATTCTATTTTTATCAGGTTTCCAAAAAGAGAAAAGATATAAGGCAGTGTAGAGGATAAGATTTACTAAAAAAAAATAATAATAATAATAATTGAAGAAATAATTGTTGAATACTTTCCAAATTTAGAAATAAACATAATTTACATATTTAAAAAGCAGGTAGAGACACAAATAAATGAAAACAAACTAAGAAAATACATAGGAATACATGTCAAAGCATATTGTTATCAAACTTCTAAGTACCTAGGAAAACTTTTCAAGCTGTCTTAACAAAATAAAATATTACCTACAGGGGAAAAATAGTTCATATGACAGCTGACTTTGCCTCAGAAGGCAGAGCAGCCAGAAGGAAGGCTACCACATCTTTCAAGAGCTATGAGAAAAGAACTGTCAACCTAAAAATGGTATACCCACTGACAATACCCACCAGGAGGAAGAAGGCAATCAATACATCACTAGATAAAGAAAAGCCAGGGACCATGCTGTCAGCAGACTTCCTTCAGTAGATTGACCAAAATAATTTCCCTACAGTGAATGGAAGCACAAATGTTGAGGCATAAGAGAAGAAAGATGATTAAGGAAGAGAATGAGCCTGTGAAGAAAAGTCTCCCTGTGTTTTTGAAAACTGGGGTGAAGTTGAATCTCTCTGTGTTGCTTCAGCAGGCTTTTTCCCCTGGCAGTTCGCAAAGCACCTTCCAAAACTATGAAAACTTGTCCTCAGAGAGGAGGCCTCCATGACAGATCCAGCTTAATTCTGCCAAACACTGTCTGTTTATCTGTGCTATATTCAATAGCAGGTATTTATCTCCCAGTTCTGGAGGCAACTGAGAAGAACAGCAACATCATATATTGATGTGGGAGTTGTTTGTAATATTGTCATGTAATTACCATTCAGTACAGCAAATATTTATTTCTTCACTGTTTTTTCCTCAATCCCAACTGAAATGTAACGCTCATAAGACTGTAGACTCAGTCTATTGGGTGTACCTGTGGAACTCCGAAGCATAGGTTAGTCACCTACATAGATGACAAAAAAAAATAAATATTTGCTAAAAATGAAGAACATAAATCAAGAAAGACGCTGGGCTAAGAAAACAGAGTAGGCTCTGTGTAGATGATGATTCCAAGCATTTAGACATGAAAGGAAGCAGGGGAAGGAGAAAACAGTAGCTTGGAAGCAGAGTGAACCTGGAGTGGAGATGAGAGCTGAAAGGCACAGTGGAGCATTCTGCCTGCCATTGTCTGTTTCTGGGGAGTTGGCAAACTCAAAGAGCATCAGCAGAAACAGAGAGAAAAGGACATTGCAATCACCATTATGAGAACAATATTAACTTTGGATGCAGAGGGAGAAATATTTCTACAGGTACAAGAAGCAAACAAGAGGCCCTACCCATCTATTCACACCACCTTCCTTTGGTAAATAATGAGTGGTGGTCCTGTAGAAGCAGCGATGATGGTTGCTGTTAACGGTCAAGTTGACAAAATTTTAAGTCTCTTGGAAGATGAGCCTCTGGGCATTCCTCGCAGAAATCCCTGCCTGTGTAGACGTGGGAAGTGCCATCCACGTTCAGCGGCACTGTCTCCTGGCTAGAGTCCTGGACTGTACAAACTGACCATGGCCTCCATGCCTCATTATGTGTTTCCTGTTTGAACATGCTATGTGACCATCTTCTTTAAGCTTTCCCCACTGTGACCTCTACATAATACTGGCTACACATTTGAGCAGTAAGCCACAATAATCTCTTTCTGCCTTAAATGTCCTTTGCCAAAGTATTTTATCACAGAAATAGATGTGCAGCTAGACAGTAGCTTTACTCATGCAAAATTTTCATTTTAAGACTCATTTTCCTCTAAATATAGACAGAATGGTTCTTTACTTCATAAAGTATTCATTATCACCCTTTATTTCACTAACAGCTTGTTTTCCATGCTCTCCACCATGGGAATCACTCATTGGATAAACCTGATGTCCTTTCTGTTCCTCTAACTTCTGAAGAAAACATGTCAGTGAGTATGAAAAAAATGTTCTTTTGCTTTTAGCACAGTTGCTTTTTGTGTCCTCTATCTTTCTCTTTATCTTCCGTTACAGCATGGTCTGGTGCTTTGTATTAATTGCTAATTATTATGCTCCCTGAGGTCTGGTTGCAAACTATCGAATACTCCAAGTAATGCTGTATAATCTTGCCTCCAAATTTATGCCTGATTGACTAAATAAAAGCCTACACACCTGGGTAGGGCAAAAATGAAGTATGTGTGGCAAAGTTTTGAGGGCAGGAGGACAGAAAGATCTTGGGAGGGAGAGAGACAGATATGAGAGGATAAGAAGGAAACAAGATGATGATGGCTTAGCATGGAGAGAACCACATGGCTGGGAGGAATTTACTCTGGATTAGCATGGAGAGAAACGGCCCAGATGGAAATCATGTGTAAGTATTTATGAGAATCTTGGATGAGAAGTAGCCCCAAAGGAATGGTTAAAGCAAATGGCATAGACTGCAGGGCTGAGAGCTAACAAGGTAGATTAGGGGCTAATGACGGCCAGGCCCAGGTGAAATATGGTTTACTTAACATTCTGTCACGGGTCTGTCTTTTATTGATAGGATTGTAGGTTAACAATAACTGTCATAATAATTATAGGCATTTACTAACAAACTAGCCTTTTTATTTCCTGCAACAATCTAGCCAATCCAAAATATTTTATGTTTACTCCATAAGAAGAAAATTGCCAATTATTTTGGAGATAATGAAGATTATTTGCTATATCCACATACACCTCTCTTTTTCTGAGGATGATATCTTTCTCTATTACTCCTACAGCATCAAAGGGGCAAATGCTCCCAACTAATACTTTGGATTCTAGTAGTGAAAAACTGTGGCCACTTGCTGTTAGTTTAAAAGCTTTTGACAACTTGGAGATTGTATATATGTATGTAAACATAAAATTTATATACATATATTCCTGTATTATATACAGAACCTATACTTATATAAAAATAGGTTGTGTTCTATAAAATATTTCTGAGTGACAGAAACACAGATACACACAAATACAAAATCTAAAATTTTACTAGCTAAAATTTGGCTGTTTACTTATTTAAAATTCATTTTACCAGTACATTAACGTCAATCTTCCTTTAATGTATAAACTTCATAATTATCTTTAATATGTAACATATATATATATATATATATATATATATATATATACATAGATTGTACTTGTTATTTAACTATGAATTTGGCTCTTCCTCACAGTCAAACTTCATAAGACTAGTTGCCAGTTACTTATACTAATTTACATCTTACCAATTCTTAAATGTGTTGAAAGCTGACAGTTAATTTTTTCACTATCATCCTATTGAGCTACCACTGACAGGCAACTTAAGTGTTTGCAGTAAAAGCCACCTGCAGAGATCACACAGATAATGCAGAGAACTCAGTCCCTCCCTGAAAATTCCATGTGCCCACTATAAAGGAGCTCTTTCATACAGTTGCGAAGCAATTTGTGGAAGACTCTTTATGTTTGAAAATAGATGTCTCTCACAATACTTCCAATGCCCATTTCTAAAACTCTCAGAAGTTTCCCATGGTTGTTGTTTGAACCTATTGTGATTTTAACTTTGAAAGTGGTGAAGTTCAAAGTCTACCATGGTTTCAGTTTATACTCCAATATCATACTGAGAAGTCAGACATTTCCTCTGGTTTTGTATTTCTTCACATCTTATTTGTTTGTTTACTTATGATATAATGGCTAATCTTGATTAATACCCAGATGACATACAGAATCACCTGGGAGATATATAACTGGGTATATCTGTGATGTTGTTTTCATAGAAGTTTAGCAGAGAAGGGAGAAGCCTCCTGAGTGTGCATAGCATCAGTGCATAGCATCATTCCATGAAGATCCCAGAAGAAATAAAAAGGAGAAAACACCATGGCTGCCAGCATTTACCTCCTGACTTCGGACATGATGAGTCCATTCCTTTCCTACTGCGACAATCTGATGATCTTCATCCTCAAACTGTGAAACGAACTTTTCTTGCTTTGAGTTGTGTTTTCTTTTTTTATTATATATATTTTTTAATATTAGTTACACTTTATTAACTTTGTATCCCAGCTGTATCCCACTCCCTCATTCCTTCCCAATCCCACCCTCCCTCCCTCATCTCCTCCCTGCCCCTTTCCAAGTTCACTGATAGGGGAGAACTTCCTCCCCTTTCATCTGACCCTGGTTTATCAGGTATCTTCAGGACTAGCTGCAAAAGTCCTCCTCTGTGGCCTAACAGAGCTGCTCCTCCCTCGGGAGGAAGGGGGAAGTCAAAGAACTAGCCATTGAATTCATATCAGGAATAGTCCCTGTTCCCCTTACTAGGATACCTACTTGGATACTGAGCTACCATGGGCTACATATGAGCAGGAATTCTAGGTTATATCCATACATGGTCCTTGGTTGGAGAAACAGGGTCAGAAAAGACCCCTGTGCCCAGACATATTTGGTCCTTGTGGAGCTCCTGTCCTCTCCAGGTCATACTAACTCCCCCTTCTTTCATGATTCCCTGGACTCTGCTGAAGGTGTATCCAAGATGGTGGCAACGAGCACGCACAGTTTCTGAGTTGTGTTTTCTTAACAGTTTTGTCATTTCTACCAAAAAGGAGTCATTAATGAGCAGTGTCTTATTTGCTAGCCAGTCCAAGTGGTAGGCCACCAAAGTTTGCAGACCTGACCATAGTGACCAAGGACAAAGTTAGAAACTCACACACAATACTGTCAATTGACTTTAGTCATCACCAGAATTACTTTCTCTTTTACTTTTTCCATTTAATTTTTGTTTTCCCATAAGAACCTGTCTAAGAAATCAGACTGTAGTTATTTTTGTTATATCACAACATGTGTGCTATGATTTTTACAACTGCACTAACAGCAGTAAAAAGACACAAACAGTAGTAAAGCTGATGACATTGATATTTACATCCATCATAGCCAATCAATATAATCCAAGTTCTCTATCCAAATGAATAGTATTGTTTGTTTCTCTTCAGTGTAGTTACGTCATTGATGATTAGAATGCAATTTTATTATCTTCTTTTGCTTCCTATTTTAGGATAATTAGTATTTTCCAATGTTGTCTTTAATATGGAGAACATTAAGAAGCTTCAAACAGAAATCTACATGCAATCAAACACAGACATAGGTAGCTTCCCACTGGTGACCAGTCATTGTAGCAAGCAGGCTCAGTTAGATTAAACCTTTTCCTGCCTAGTTTTTCTTAATAATATTCATTAAATAATTTTGTACATATACATTATAGTTTTCCTTTATTTAATCAGAAGTGATAAAAATTATATAAGTATATATGCACTGTCATATATATATAATACCTAGATATAGAAATATGTAAATATTTAAATGTAGAAAATATATTGTTTTTACTTTCTTCTATCACTTTAATTACCTTATCAAATTATTTCTTACCAGTCCATAAGGACACACACACACACACACACACATATACAGTAGCATTAAAAAAGGTTTAGTGGCTTTAATCTTCCTACTAACTTTATAATCTCACATGCTTTTCTTTGAAAAATCTTATCTTTTGATTTAACTATTTCTTGCCCCATAGTCCATTTCTCCACTGGTTTTTATTATCATTTTATATTTTATGTTTTACGTATATGAGAATTTTGCCTACATGTATGTCTGTGCACAACTTAGGTGAAATGTCACTAGTGATCAGAAGAGGACATCAGATTCTGTGGAACTGGAGTTACAGACATTTGTAAACTACCATGTGGATGCTGGGAACTGAGCCTGTGTCCTCTAGAAGAGCATCCAGGACTCATAATTGCTGAGCCATCCCTCTAGCTCTACTAGTCTCATTTTTTTTTATCTTTTATACTTTTGGGTAATATTTACCCTTCTGGTTCTCATACACACATTGGTCTTACCTATAGTTAAATAGTAAATGCACCTACAGTCTCTGATATTTTTCCCATTCACCACTAAATCCCTGATAGATACCTCAGGTATGATTCAAGATTACTAAGCATTTTGGACTTGTGCACATGGGAACTATCTCTCCCAAAGCCATGTGTTATGCTGTGTGTAATATGCAAGTAATATGCAAGTTTGATCCCTTGTTTTCAATTTTTTTAATTTTATTTTTTTCTTATCAGTTAGATTTTCTTAACTCTGTATCCCAGCGATATCCCACTCCCTCATTCCCTCCCAATCCCACCCTCCCTCCCTCATCTCCACCCTGCCCCTTTCCAAGTCCACTGATGGGGGAGACCTTTCCATTCATCTGATCCTGTTTTATTAGGTATCTTCAGGACTGGCTGCAAAGCCCTCCTCTGTGGCCTAACAGGACTGCTCCTCCCTTCGGGGGTGGGGAGACCAAAGAGCCAGTCATTGAGTTCCTGTTAGAAATAGTCCTTGTTCCCCTAACTATGGAAAACAATTGATTACTGAGCTACCACAGGCTACATCTGAGCAGAGGTTCTAGGTTATATCCATACATGGTCCTTGGTTGAATATCAGTCTCAGAAAAGATCCTGTGCCCAGATATATTTGGTCCTTGTGGAGCTCCTATCCTTTCCCCATCATACTAACTCCCCTTCTTTCCCATGATTCCTTGTACTCTGCCGAAGGTTTGGTCATATGAGTCTTTGTATCTGCTTGGAAAACATTGCTAGTTAGAGTCTTTCAGATGCGCTCAGTAGACTCCTGTCATATGTTCAATGCACATCCCATCTGTCTTTCTAAATGAAGATTGACCATCTTACCCCATGTCCACTCTCTTGATTATCTTTTTTAGGTGTATAGATTTCATTATGTTTATCATATCTTATAGGTCTATATAAGTCTATACCTTGTTTGTCTTTCTCCTTCTGGGATATTTCACTCAGAATGATCTTTTCTAGATCCTACCATTTGCCTGCAAATTTCATGATTTCCTCCTTTTTGATTGCTGAGTAGTTCCATTGTGTAAAAATACCACAATTTCTGTACCCATTCCTCCCTTGATGGACATCTGGGTTGTTTCCAGGTTCTGGTTATTACAAATAAAGCTGCTATAAACATGGTTGAGCAAGTATCCCTTTTGTGTACTTGAGCAAAGTTTGGGTATATACCTAGCAGTGGTATAGCTGGATCTTGAGGAAGCACAATTCCTAATTGTCTGAGAAAGCGCCAGATAGATTTCCAGAGTGGTTGTAGCAGTTTCCATTCCCACCAGTAGTGGAGGAAGGTTCCCCTTTGAAATCTCAGGGTCATTTTGATTTGCATTTCCCTGATGGCTAATGAGGTTGAGCATTTCTTTAAGTGTTTCTCTGCCACTCGATATTCCTCTGTCGAGAATTCTCTGTTTAGCTCTGTTCCCCATTTTTAATTGGATTACTTGGTTTGCTGCTTTTCCTCTTCTTTAGTTCTTTGTATGTACTGGATATTAGTCCTCTGTCTGATAAAGGGTTAGTGAAGATTCTTTCCCAATCTGTAGGCAGTCGTTTTGTTTTGATGACAGTGTCCTTTGCTTTACAGAAGCTTTTTAGTTTCATGAGGTCCCATTTATTGATTGTTGCTCTTAGAGCCTGTGCTGTTGGTGTTCTGTTCAGGAAGTTGTCTCCTGTGCCAATGAGTTCTAGGCTGTTCCCCACTTTTTCCTCTAACAGATTTAGAGTATCTGGTTTTATGTTGACGTCTTTGATCCATTTGGACTTCAGTTTTGTGCAGGGTGATAAATATGGATCTATTTTCATTTTTCTGCATGTAGACATCCAGTTGGACCAGCACCATTTGTTGAAGATGCTGTCTTTTTTTCCATTGAATGGTTTTGGCTTCTTTGTCAAAAATCGAGTATTCATAGGTGTGTGGGTTTATTTCTGGGTCTTCTATTCGGTTCCATTGATCCTCCTTTCTGTTTTTATGCCAATACCATGCAGTTTTTATTACTATTGTTCTGTAGTACAACTTGAGATCGGGGATGGAGATACCTCCAGATGATCTGTTGTTGTACAGGATTGTTTTGGAGATTATGGGTTTTTGTTTCTTTATATGAAGCTGTGAATCTTTTTTTCAAGGTCTGTAAAGAATTGAGTTGGTATTTTGATGGGAATTGCATTGAATCTGTAGATTGCTTTTGGCAGGATTGCCATTTTTACAATGTTAATCCTACCAATCCATGAGCACTGGAGATCTTTCCATCTTCTGATATCTTCTTCGATTTCTTTCTTCAGAGACTTGAAGTTTTTCTCAAACAGGTCTTTCACTTGCTTGGTTAGTGTCACCCCAAGGTACTTTATGTTATTAGTGGCTGTTGTGAAGGGTGTTGTTTCCCTAATTTCTTTCTCAGCCATTTTGTCTTTGGTATACAGGAGGGCTTCTGATTTTTTTGAGTAAATTTTGTATTCTGCCACTTTGCTGAAGGTGTTTATTAGCTGGAGGAGTTCTCTGGTTGAATTTTTGAGGTCACTCATATATACTATCATATCATCTGGAAATAGTGACACTTTGACCTCTTCCTTTCCGATTTGTATCCCCTTGCTCTCCTTTAATTGTCTTATTACTCTGGCTAGGACTTCAAGTACTATGTTGAAGAGGTATGGAGAGAGTGGGCAGCCTTGTCTTGTCCCTGTTTTCGGTGGGATTGATTTAAGTTTCTCTCCATTGAGTTTGATGTTGGCTATAGGCTTGCTGTATATTGCCTTTCCTATGTTTAAGTATGTGCCTTGTATCCCTGATCTCTCCAAGACTTTAAACATGAATGGGTGTTGGAATTTGTCAAATGCTTTTTCAGCATCTAAGGAGATGATCATGTGGTTTTCTCCTTCAATTTATTTATGTGGTGGATTACATTGATGGATTTCTGTATGTTAAACCACCCTTGCATGCCTGGGATGAAGCCTACTTGGTCATGGTGGATGATATCTTTTATGTGTTCTTGGATTCGGTTTGCAAGTATTTTATTGAGTATTTTTGCATCAATATTCATAAGAGAGATAGGTCTGAAGTTCTCTTTTTTTCTTGAGTCTTTGTGTGGTTTAGGTATCAGGGTGACTGTTGCTTCATAGAATGAGTTTGGTAATGTACCTTCTGTTTCTATTTTGTGGAATAGTTTGAGGAGAATTGGTGTTAGCACTTCTTTGAAGGTCTGGAAGAATTCCTCGCTGAAACCATCTGGCCCAGGGCTTTTTTTGGAGGGGAGACTGTGAATAACTGCTTCAATTTCCTTGGGGGTTATAGGGCTATTCAGCCTTTCTATCTGATCTTGACTTAATGTTGGATGATGGACTCTATCAGGAAAATTGTCCATTTCATTTAGGTTTTCAAATTTTGTGGCATATAGGCTTTTGTAGTATGACCTAATGATTGTTTAAATTTCCTCAGTGTCTGTAGTTATGTCACCCTTTTCATTTCTGATTTTGCTGATTTGGATAGATTCTCTATGCTTTTCAGTTAGTTTGGCTAAGGGTTTGTCTATCTTGTTGATTTTCTCAAAGAACCAGCTCTTGGTTTCATTGATTCTTTGAATAGTTTTGTTTCTAATTGATTGATTTCAGCCCTGAGTTTGATTATTTCCAGCCATCTGCTCCCCTTGGGTGTATCTGCTTCTTTTTTTTTCTAGGGTTTTCAGTTGGGCCATTAAGTTGTTTGTATATGATGTTACAAATTTCTTCTTGCAGGCACTTAGTGCTATAAATTTTCCTCTGAGCACTGCTTTCAATGTGTCCCATAAATTTGGGTATGTTGTGCATTCATTTTCATTGAATTCTAGGAAGTCTTTAATGTCTTTCTTTATTTCTTCCTTAACCCAGCTGTCATTGAGTAACAAGTTGTTCAGTTTCCATGTGCGTGTTGGCTTTTTGTTATTTCTGTTGTTGTTGAGGTCCACCTTTAGTCCATGGTGGTCAGATAGAATACAAGGGACTATTTCAATCTTTTTGTATCTGTTGAGGCTTGCTTTATGACCAACTATATGGTCTATTTTGGAGAAGGTTCCATGTGGTGCTGAAAAGAAGGTGTACTCTTTTGAGTTTGGGTGAAAAGATCTGTAGACGTCTATTAGGTCCATTTGATTTAGGGACTGTGTAAGTGTTTTTATTTCCCTATTTGTTTTCTGTCTAGTTGATCTGTCATTATTGAGAGTGGAGTGTTGAAGTCTCCCACTATTAAGGTATTACAATCAATGTGTGATTTAAGCTTTAACATTGTTTCATTTACGAATGTAGGTGCTCTTGTATTTGGGGCATAGATATTGAAAATTGTGATGTCCTCTTGGTGGATTTTTCCTTTGATGAGAATATAGTGGCTCTCCTTATCTTTTTTGATTAACTTGGGTTGAAAGTCTATTTTATTAGATATTAGGATGGCTACTCCAGCTTGCTTTCTGAAACCATTTGCTTGAAAAACATTTTTCCAGCCCTTTACTCTGAGGTAGTGTTTATCTTTGTTGCATAGGTGTGTTTCTTGGATGCAACAGAATGTTGGATCCTCTTTCCATAACCATTCTGTTAGTCTGTGTCTTTTTATTGGGGAGTTGAGTTGTTGATGTTGATAGATACTAGTGACCAACAATTGTTATTTACTTTTGATGTGGGGTTGGTGGTGTCACTGAGTTTTATTGCTTGTATTCTTTTGGGTTTTTGTGGTGTAGTTATCTATTTCCTCTGTTTCCTTAGATGTAGTTGTTTTCTTTGGTTTGGAGTTTCCCTTCTAGTAACTTTTGTAGAGCTGGGTTACTATGTAGATATTGTTTAAATTTGGTTTTGTCATGGAGTATTTTGAATTTTCTGTCTATGCTGATTGAAAGTTTTGCTGGGCATAGTAGTCTGGGTTGGAATCTGTGGTCTCTTAAGGACTGTATGATTTCTGTCCAGGCCCTTCTGGCTTTCATAGTTTATGTTGAGAAATCTGGTGTGATTTTTTTCTGATAGGTCTACCTTCATATGTTACTTGGCCTTTTTCCCTTGCTGCTTTTAGAATTTTTTCTTCTGTAGTTTCAGTGTTTTGACTATGATGTGATGTGAAGAATTTCTTTTCTGGTCTAGTCTACTTGGTGTTCTGTAGGCCTCTTGTATGTTTATGGCCATCTCTTTCTTTAAGATGGGAAAGTTTTCTTCTATAATTTTCTTGAAAATATTTTCCGGACCTTTGAGCCTGATGTATTCTTTTTCTTCTACTCCTATTATTCTTAGATTTTGTCTTTTCATGGTGTCCTTGATTTCTTGGATGTTTTGTGTTTGGAACTTTTCTGATTTTATTTTTTCTTTGAGAGACGTGTCAATTTCTGCAAGTGTATCTTCGGCTCCTGAGGTTCTTTCTTCCATCTCTTGTATTCTGTTGGTGATGCTTACCTTTGTAGTTCCCGATCTTTTCTCTATGTTCTCCAGCTCCTGGTTTTTCTCTACTTGTGTTTTCTTTATTGATTCTAATTCTGTTTTCATGTCTTGCACCATTTCCTTCATCTGTTTGAATGTGGAATCCTGCTTTTCAATGACAGCTTTTATTTTTTTGTCCGTTTCCTCTCTATGTATCACTATGTATCTCTACTTCTTTGGCTATAATTGCCTGTATTTCTATGAGAGCTTTGTTTATTTCTTCTTTATTTACCTTCATTTGTGTGGACATTTCTTTGAGAACTTTGTTCATTTCTTCTTTGTTTGCCTCAATTTTCGTGGTCATATCTCTGAGAGCTCTATTTGTTTCCTCTTGCTTCGTCTCGATTTCTTTGGCTATTTCTCTGAGGGCTTTGTTCATTTCATCTTTATGGGCCTCTAATAGCTGGAGAAACATAGTTTTGAGGTTGTTTTCTTGTATATCTAGTGAATTGAAGTGACCATTGGTTTGTGGGGTTGCTGGTGAGGTCATTATGTCCTGATTTTTGTTGGGTGTGTTCTTACGTCTGCCTCTAGCCATCTGGTTATTTATAACCCTCACTGTTTGTTCCTCGAGTTTGTAGTTCGGGCTATGATCGTCTCTTTCTGTTTTCTGAACTGTTTTTTCAAGAAGATGAGAGAGGTTCACTGGTTTGGGAGTGTGCCTTGTGGTTTCAGTTTTGCCTAAGTAAGGAATGTGATGCTCGCTCTATTCGTGTGCACTTTTAGAGGGCGCAGTGTGCATGCACGGATTTTCTGACTATTGCAGTGGCCTGCAAGCCACTATTACACAGTTCTCCTGAGATCCAGGGATTGTTTGCCTGGATTACACTGGTGGACCTGCAAGGCAGAGGCTTCAATGTTGGGGTCACTATCTCAAGAATCTCTATGATGCCCACACTAGGGGTGTGGGTGGCAGGGATCTCGTCTGGTTGCTTCTGTGGAGAGGCCCTGGGTCTGGGGCATACTCTCCCTAGAAGACTCACTTACTCTCTTGCAGGAGCAGTTGGAATGCACAGGGGTTCCCCTTGCTCTCTACTCTCTGATTTGTTCCTGCTGCGGAAAATGCACGGGTAGGCTAACAGTAAGCTCTGTGACATTGTGGATGCAGGACTTGGTGTCCACCTTTCCTATGTGCTGCCTCTCTGTCCTTTCCCTCTGCCAGGACAGGTTATGTTGACTGGTCCCGGGGTGGCGCGAGAAAGAGTTAGGTTGAGTGTTCTCAATCCCAGATCCTGGGCCCAGATCTCTCTGCCAGAAGCAGCCTGGCAGTAGAACCTATGTTTGCTGATCCCGAGAGAGTACCAGGTAGGGTTGAGTGTCCTCAGATCCAGAGCTTGGGTTTCTCTGCCAGGGGCCGCTGGGTGAGCTGGAGAGGGGGTGCTGTGTCCTGTGGCAGGCTGCCTCTCTGTCCTTCCCCTCTGACCTTCCCCTCCGCTAGGGCAAGCTTATGGCGGTGCTCTCATGTAGTGCCAGAAGGGGTTGGGACTTCTCAGTCCTGATCCTGAGCCAGGGTTTCTTTGCCAGGGGTCGGGGCCCCGGTGCTAGGACTTGGTGCTAGACCTTATGCGCTGGACCCAGGAGAGTCTCAGGAGGTGTTGAATGACCACAGTCCCAGATCCTGAGCTGTAGTTTGTTTGCTAGGAGCAGCTGGCCACACTGGGGTCCCGGCACTGTGAAGCTGCTGTGTGCCTCTCTATCCCTCTGCTCCGCCGCGGCAGGGTTATGCCTGCATTGGGGGAGTGCCTGAAAGGATTGGGTTTTCTCAGCCCTGATCTTGGGTTGGGGTACAGACAATGTGGTCTGTGGCAGATTCTGCTGGCCGCCTCCTGCCTCCTCCCAAGAGGGAGTAGGGACTTTGAGCTGGGCTCACAGCGGCTCTCTGTGAGAGGCGGGAGCTCAGTTGTGATGGTGGCAGGTACCTGTGGTCAGGACGACCTTCCAGGGAAAGACTGGGTGACCCGTGATCAGTCTCAGAACTTTCCTTCCCCGTGGGGTTTTCTTGCGACTGGGACTCCCAGTCTGGGGCACGCAGGCGAGCGGCTCCAGCCCGGAGACCCAAAGCCTGAGTTACCTGGGATTTCTTCCAGCTTCCGGCTGTGCAGCCCGAGAGTGGACCCCACCGATTCCCAGGCCGTGGTAGGCTCCCCTCACCTGGGAAACATGATTGCTGTAGTTTTAGGACCCAGAGTTCAGTCTCCTGGTCGCTGCACGGAGAGTGTTGTCTGAGTTCTCAGACAGTGTTCTCCCGGCGCAGCCATCTTGGCTCCACCCCCCACCCCCGTTTTCAAAGTCCTCTTTCACATGCTACAATCTGGAAGATAACATCGAAGAATTCACCTTGCATTATATTCACATAGTAAAAGTGCAAGGTGCTTTTTATCACTTTACTTCTCTGTGTTTATTTCTCTGGTTACAGGTGTTTTCGGCTTTATGTGTTTATCAGACTTGAAGCACTGAAATAACTGAGTCTATTTCTTCCATTGTCCTGGTGTGTACTGACTCCACAGAGATGGGGAGAGATTGGGATCTGAAGCATAATGCTCCTGGGCGGCAGGAGCAAATTTCAAATATGTTACAAGGAAACTTTTATTAAAAAAAGATAACAGGCCCTGTGACACCAGGACTTGCCCTGTCAGGCATGTAAATGTTCCTATTTAGTATTTATTACTAACCATGTGCCCGTAGTGTACTGAATCCTGGAGATAGATGCATAAATAATTGACCTGGTTTCAATGGAACCGAGTCTCTTGATATAGGACTGAGTTCTGAGATGGTAAAGGCCTTGGATTTTAGAGCCAAACACAAAATGTTTCATGACACTGGAAAATGCCCTGGCAGTAAGTACAACAACTTTATATAAATTGGAAAAATGGGGAAAACAGTAGATTAGACCTTTCTGTTGCTTTAAAATCTTTTGTAAACAATTTCTGAGTTTTTTAATTTGCTCTAAATTTTTGCATGAAATAAACTGAGGCACACTCATAACTTAAGAAATTCCTCCTAACAATAACATAAATGGAGAAGAGGAAGGGGAAAGAAGTGGACAGTAGTAAGCATTGAAGCTGGCCAGAAAATTATCCAGTTAAATTGGACCAACTAAACATGGAGAAATCTTTACTAAGGAAGACACAGAGTTGACCTAGTTGATCAATGCACAAACCTTTGTATTCTTACATACTTAGTAAAATTCAAATTTGTTCTTTTCTATTGAAGAAAGAACAAAATAGCTTAATGTCTACATTTTTTGACAATCTACTCAAAGAATTTCTTGCCTTTGACTTCTTTCTCCTTCAAAAGCTTAAGAAAATAAATAAATAAATAGATAGATAGATAGATAGATAGATAAATAGATAGATACATAAATAAATAAAATAAAGCCACTTTCCCTCACACAAAAATCAAAGCAAAGAAAAGAAAACTATATCCTGGCCAGTATCATTTCACAGGCATAAAGAATTCTAGTGCCTTTTCTAAGTTAAATCATAAACAAGTTCAGCAATTTCTAATACAGTTGCATTTGCAGATACATAAATTTTATCTGGATAACTGCATGTCATTTCCTTAAAAAACGTACATACTGCCAAGGAGCATCTTTTTCGCACACCAGTAAATCACAGGATTTTAGTGGCTTAGTTGTCATGGATACATACATTTTGTTTGAGAGATCTTTCAGATGTATGCATTTTAACCTTTGCGTGGCATATCTGCAGTGGTGTTAGAGGTATTTCACAGTAGCAAATAAAATTAAGCCACTGTGCAATTTATGCTTAAAACATAAACACATTCACTGCATACATTTTAATAAATCAGCCCTTGCTGACATTTGAGATATGTGAAACTAGGCGGTTCACTAGCAATCCACGAGATGATGTCTTCACCCTGTGTGGACACAGGCATGTGGGGCAGAAGGCCATGTGAACCAGGAAAACAGCATGAGTACCACCTAGATTCAAACATCATGGCCTTTGCTCCCCCGACACTGTGGAGCGTGAGGTCTACTCTAGGCCCAGATCCTAACTCACTCAGCCCCTGCTTCCTTTTCTCAGTGTCACTACCACATCATCTTCCCATGATGGCAAATTCATGTATTCTTATCTTCAAGCCCTAAACTAGGAAAGCATGGAGCTATAGCTGCATTTTGCCATATACGAAAATCACTGATATAAAAGAACCCAGATAAACAAAGAGTTAAGACAGTGGGTGGAATGGAAGATTCTAAGAGTTGCTGTCACTTTGTTCAAACTCCTAAACTGATTTTTTTCATGTCACTCTTATGTCAGCGTGGCATCCAAGCCAGCATTCAGTGAGCAGACTGAAAGCTCAGTCTGCAGTGCCTCTGAATTGAAGAGTGAGGCCCAGAAGCATCTTTGGAGCGGTTAATAGAGGCCTTGGGTGGCAAGAACACATTGTCACTTTGCCTCTATATAAATGCACTAACACATACATATTTCCTTAGTAAATAAATACAATTAACTTCATACATTTCAAATTTGGCTTCACTGCTATTTTTGTGAATATTTTCAGATATTTTCTGTGAGATCTTGCTGATCATGTGGGATAATGTCTCCATCCCATCATTATAGACACACTTGCATAAAAAACAGAATTCTCATTTTGCAGATAGTGTCTCTGGAGAAACTGGAAACATTGGGAGAAGGTGTGCACTTAAAATTTGTCTGACAGGTAAACCGCTAGATAAATATCGTACAAAAAAATTTGTGATGAGTATTTTTTAATTTTTATTTTATGTACATTAGCATATGCCAGCAAGTAAGTCTGTGTGAGGGTGTCAAATCTCCAGGAACTGGAGTCACTAACAATCATGAGCTGTCTTGTAGGTGCTGGGAATTGAACCCATGTCCTCTGGAAGAGCAGCCAGTACACTTAACTACTGAGCAATCACTGTAGCCCCAAGTATTTTTTTTAATGTTGTACATGTTGCAATTAATTATGAAGTATGAGGAAATGTGGACATGAAAGGTATTTTCTTTAAATCTCTAGTGCAATATGAACAGTGACAATTTGGGGCTCTTTACGATCCCATCTTATGAAGAACATTTTGTAATGTTATTAAATACTGAAATTTGCTTTAATTTTAGAAAAGGGGAAGTTCCTGGAATTATCTTTTATTAAGTTAATAACCAAAGTTAGAACTCATTTTATTTGTATTTGCACTACAGATAACAGTCATCACATTTCATAAACTGACTTAAAACAGGAACATTAACTTCAAGTCAATAAAATTTAAACCCATGCTCATTCATTCAAAATATCTACAACAATTCTGCCAACTGAAGTATATGAAATATTAGCATGTAATATTATGGAAGGCTAAGACTTCTACCAATGGAATGTGGTTGAGGAAAGGAGGAAGAAAATACCATTGTAGGAGAGCTATTAATGGATGCAAGCCATTGAGTCAGTAGACATCACTGACAGGAAAGAAAGAAAGAAAGAATCCAAGGAAAAAGATTGTGAATTCATATGGAAGGAAAACGTCTAGGGGTTATTCACCACTTTTCTTTAAAGCGCTATGTACATAATATGTCATTTATAGTATATGCACTGTGTTGCCCCACCGGAGGTGAGTGCTGGTTTGGGGGGCTTCTGAGCCTTCACTTAGGCAAACAGATGTACAGGTGTACAGAGCACACCACAATGTCTCAAACAAGTGCTGGATGGTCTTCAGCACTGTGTGCCTCTAATAAATGCACTCAGAAATTAGATTACCCCAAGGAGATCAAGCCTGATGCAGCAGTCATCTCAATCCTAAGATCCTGTACCACTCATTTCAATGATCATCAATCCACGAATAACATTAAATGAAATAGGCATACTTTATGAAAGCAAACTCTGTATTTCTCAATGGAATCTTTGATCTTTGACTTAAATAACCTCAGTTAATGTGGACTGCTTCAATGAAGATGGGAATTTTGATATTCACTAGAATAATTTTAAAGCACAGGTGACGTTTCAAAATAAACACTGACAATACTTAATGTAAAATCTCTGAGGGAAAAAATATTTAAAATTTTGTGTCATTTTTTTCTTACACAGTTACTAAAATTAGAACGTAGATCAAAGGTATTATCAAGCTACTAAAATGAATTATTTTGAAAGTTTTAATTTAATAATTTTTCTATGTTTTATGCATGTATGTTGATATGTGCTTGAATGTGTGTTTTTAGAGTGAGCTTGTCTTGTATGAGAGTGCACATGTCTGTATGAGTGCAAGAACAAATGCCCTGAGTTCTGCTATCACTAGTATAAAACACTCCTGGCATCAGTATCACTTGAGAAATTGGAGAGTTGGAGGTATGTTGTCAGAATCAAAACAGGGAGGTCCTCATACTTGTTTGTTAGAATTCAGTTAAGGCAAATGCCCATGTTGTATGGTTGCGCATCTTTTGGGTGTATGCTCATGAGTTCTATAGCTGGGTCTTGAGGAAGCGGTATTCCTAGTTGTCTGAGAAAGCGCCAGATTTGTACAAAGTGGTTGTACAAGTTTACATTCCCACCAGCAATGGAGGAGGGTTCCCCTTTCTCCACAACCTCTCCAGCATGTGTTGTCACTTGAGTTTTTTAGCCATTCTGAGGGGTGTAAGGTGAAATCTTAGGGTCATTTTGATTTGCATTTCCCTGATGACTAAGGATGTTGAGCATTTCTTTAAGTGTTTCTCTGCCATTCTATATTCCTCTACAGAAAATTCTCTGTTTAGCTCTGTACTCCATTTTTTAATTGGATTACTTTATTTATTGGTGTTTAAGTTCTTGAGTTCTTTTACATATTCTGAATATTAGCCCACTGTCAGATGTATGGTTGGTGAAGAGGTCTCATTTATTGATTGTTGCTCTTAGAGCCTGTGCTTTTGGTGTTCTATTCAGGAAGTTGTCTCTTGTGTCAATGATGTCAAGGCTCTTCCCCACTTTTTCTTCTAATAAATTCAGTGTGTCTGGTTTTATGTTGAGGTCTTTGATCCACTTGGACTTTAGTTTTGTGCAGGGTGATAAACATGGTTCTATTTGCATTTTTCTACATGCAGACATCCAGTTAGACCAGCACCATTCGTTGAGGATGTTAGCTTTTCTCCATTACATGGTTCTGGCTTCTTTGTCAAAAATCAGGTATCTGTAGGTGTGTGGGTTTATTTTGAGTCTTTGATTTGAGTCCATTGAAACAACCTAGATGTCCATCAACCAAGGAATGGATACAGAAATTGTGGTACTTTTACACAATGGAATACTATTCATCAGTTAAAAACAAAGAAATCATGAAATTTGCATGGAAATGGATGGAACAATAAAATTCATCCCAGAAGAAGAATGACACATATGGTATATACTCACTTATAAGTGGATATTAGCCATATAATATAGGATAATCATACTAAAATCTGTACACCAAAAGTTATACAACAAGCAGTCATTAAGGAAAATGCTCAATCCTCATTCAGAAGGGTACACAGGCTAGACATCAGAAGTAGGAGAAGACAGGGAACAAGACAGGAGCCCTCCACAGAGGACCTCTGAAAGACTCTATCCATCAAGATACCAAAGGAAATGCTGAGACTCATAGTCAAACTTTTGGCAAAGTGTGGGGAACCTTGTGGAAGAAAAGGGAGATAGATAGATAGAAAGACCTGGAGGTGTCAGGAACTCCACAAGGAGACCAACACAGCCAAAACACCTGGGCCCAGTAGGTCCTGCAGAGACCGATACTCCAACCAATGATACATGGAGATGACCTAGACCACCTGCTCAGATGAAGCTGATAGTTCAGTCTCTAAGTGGGTTCCCTAGTGAGGGTAATCAGGTGCTCTCTCTGACATGAACTCAGTGGCTGGCTCTTTGATCACCTCCCACTTGGGGGGTGCATCCTTGCAAGGCCACAGAGGAAGACAATGCAGCCAGTCTTGATGAGACCTGGCAGGCTAGGGTCAGATAGAAGGGGTAGAAGGGGAGGAGAACCTCCCCTATCAGTGGTCTGGGGGAAGTGCATAGGAGGATAAGAGGGAGGGAGGGTGGAAGTGGGAGGAAATGGGAGGGCTACAGCTTGGATACAAAGTGAATAAATTGTAATAAATAATAAATTAAAGTAAGTTAATTAATTAATTAAAAAACCTTCAGTGAAGGCAGGACAGCATCAGGAAATGGGTGATTAACAGATGTGAGAACTTAGATGAGAAAGGCTTCTGAATTAACACAGAACCATGCTTATCGCTGTGGTAGAAATAAAAATGTTACACATCTCAACAATATAAACTGTATTTATAAATATCAAATATAAAGTGAGAAATAAAGTAGGTAGAAGAAAATGTAATTGCTAATATTATAACTGAAATGGAATATAGTTCAAGAAGATATTGCAGGAATTAATCAGAAAACAAAACAGAATTTTTAAAAACTTAATTTGAATACACTCTGAAATTTAGAATGAATGGACACCAACAGATAAAATTACAATTTACTACAATAGACATCATTAAATAATATCAATCATTCTTAATACTGTCTAAGGTAATAGCCTAACAACTAACATACAAAGGCGAATCAGAGAAAATTCAGACTCTGTAAGTTATTTCAAGATATGAAGTTCTGTTTCTCACAATAATTCCAGATCCCCAGGATACTGAGACATTCTTATTTTCACTAATGATGTCAGGACAGGACTGGTCCCCACAGTAGACACAATCCCATCACAGAAGGAAAATACAGTCCAGTTTCAGTCCCAAACCCTGTGCAACATTACAAGACAAAAAAAATTGACAAATTTATCTATCAGTGTCAATGGTTCCTAGGACTTATTCAAAGGCTACAAGTCTAATTTAGCATTAAGATTTAGCATTATTATCTGAAACAATCTATGCTAAATAGTGAAGTCATCTGATCACTCCATAGGTAAAACGAAAATATCAGGAACATTGCAAAACCCATTTGTGGTAAAGCAAAATTGTAGAGTATCAGGAACTGAAATGAACAATAACAAAACCCCACAGCTGATGCATTTACGGTGAAATTCTGAAGCCATTACTCTTTTTCATAGTAATAAATCACATAAGCGATTATGAATAATAGTGGTGATGTATTTTCTAGGTGTTAACATTTTCATTGTGTGTATCAATTGCAAATGTTACATAAGGACATTTTAATACGAAGACCTTGGACTTTGAGAAGCTGTTACATCAGGAACACAAACTGTCTCCTCATTATTTCTTTTGTATTAATTTATAATAGTAATATGTGGATGATAACTCAGAAAAAGATGGACACTATTTGTGAAGTAATTGGGAAAATCAGGGAGAATGTCATTTTATAAAAGATCAAATGGGATTTCTACAAATGAAAAGTAAAATGTCTTAGAAATCAGAAGTTTTTACTGGGTCAACCTAACAGTACTCGGGACTGATTCTCATTAGGCTTGAAGACAGGACCATAGAAATCTTCAAAATTGAAGAAGAGGTACAGACAAAAATGGAGAAATAAATGTGCTCTGTAAGATAGTAATATACACTTGACATTCTCAATAATTCACAAGACAAATTGAATTACTAACTTTTACAATTTTTTCCTTATTCTTGAGAATTTCATACAACTATGAAATGTGACCACGTCTACTTCCTTTCCCACTCAACTAGCTCCCTCCTTCCTGACACATTCCCCTTAAACTTTGTGCCCCCTCACCCATTGTTTGGAGATAATGTACTAAATCCAGGCAGTGATGCCCAGGCAATGCTTTTCATGTATAGTGCTGAGGGCCCATCCTCCAAATCATGAGAAACATACCAATAGCCATATTCCCTGAGAAGAATGGTTCTCAGCCCTGACCACCAGGTAAGGTACAGCATGCAGGAGGAGTGAAAAAATGAAAGAGACCAAGGACGTGAAAGACAGCTATGGAGTGTGGCCTTCTGAGTATGGTGCTGTGTTTACACTCACTAACACACAGCAACTGGGATTATTAACATGCTATTGATCCAGTCAGCACTCTGGATAATCTCTAGACCTCACATTTTATAGAGTTAATTTGTGAATATGTAGTCTCTTTCCGTATTCCTAACGTCTATGTTTATAAAGTATTAGAGGGAAGGAAATGACAGAGGCAAGGGGCTGGTGTTATGGAGCGTCAGCTTTGAGGCTGGTCTGCAGACATGACCAATTTCAGTGAGAGAATCATCAGTTTCCCTGTGGCCTTTTTTGGCTAAGGTCATCTGATTTTGCCTGCAGACTGAATCCAGCCACTGGAATGGGGTGATAGAGGTAGTACCATCTAGTGAGCTCTCAGAATGTTCCAGATGGCATGTTGATCTTGGGGGTTATTTACAGAAGCACAATCCTCTAGTCACTGTGTTTCATTTCAACCTAAAAGGGCATTCTCCAAAAGGTCTTTTCTTCTCGCTCACACTGGTGAACTGAGGTTAGAACAGACACAGACCCCTGATCTGTCTCCTTCACTGCAGCACTATTCATATTAGTGAAAAGAAGCGGTCAAGTGTCTGTGGGAGTGGATCACAAGAATGGTCCACACATCCTCAGAGGCCACACTGTCTTCAGCTAGAGAAAGTTTCACCATCTGAAATGACATGGGTAGAATTGGAGGGCACTGTGCTCAGTCAAACAAGCAAGATCAGAGAGACAAGAATATGAGCTTTACGTATGGGTTCTAAAAGTTCTCAAACCATAGTAACAGGAAATGAACAGCATTCACATGGGTCTATGAATAAGGAAGGATGGAGAAGAGGAAAACACTGATTTAAGGCTACACCCGCCATTGGGTTCTCATGGCTTCACCTCTGTTGGAGACACCCTGACCAAAAGCAGTTGAGAGGAGAGGGAAGGATGACCTTGGTTATGTTTCCACCTCAATCTCTCACTGAAGGAAGTCTGGAAAGAAACCCAAGCAGGAACCTGACGGTAGGTGAGCTAGCTTTCCTGTGCAGCATGACCTCTAACCAGGGAACACACAGCCAGAGAAACACAGCAGCAACCCTGGAGGCTGCTGCCTGCTGTCTTCTGTAGGCTCATGTCCAGATAGTCATTCTTAGCTGTTAATTTATTATAATACAATTTGTTTTTCCATTCATTAGAAAGTGAACTCTTGTTGTAAGTTCTCTCATATAGGGGATCAGTGAGAGCTGAAAATGCAAATGTACTTCATGTTAGGTTTTTGTGTGGACACATTTGGTTTTCCTCTGGAATAGAGACTGATCATATACTAATTTTTTAAATTGCTAAATCATACTTTTTATCAGATACGTAATTTATCATAATGACTTAAGGGCATACAGTTGATAAATATATATTGCAATGACTAACAGATAATTTTAAAATCTACTTCCAGAGTTTTGAAATACTCCTGAGATCAGAATACATTTCATATTCTCACAAGGATTCTTCTTTTCTCAGTTCTTACAAACTGGGATCCAGTTTTTTTCTTTTTATGAAGATTTACTATTAGATTTGCTTCTGTAATGAAATTCGTGTAAATATCATACCACTTTGTTCACAACACAGATTGTATATTTTGTGACTGGAAGTTCACAGAGGCTTGTGGTATTCCCAGGCATCCAGTGAAGTTCTCGAAGAAACACTAATGTGGAGAATGATGTCACAGGATATTGTCTTCTTCCCCCTTATGGGATTCTCTAACAACTTTGGTCAAAACAAACAAACAAACAAACAAACAAGACTTTTCTGTGAAGGGTAGAAAAGCAGACTTTATTGGACACCTACCATTGAATTTTAAAACTGCATTATGTGGTCATAGATTCACATGACTTGGAAAAGACAGACATAATAGAACTGCAGGGTATGTCAATCTGTAGCCCAGATATTTGCTTCCTGTGAAAGGCTTTATATTTTTCTCTGAATTCTTTTTGGTAAGCGTAACTTTCCCATTCTTATTGCACCCCGTAATCTGACAGCTACCTGGATCATTAGTTTACTGGACTGTGGAATGCAGCCTGTTCCCCTTTTCACCGTAGAAAGAGGCAAATAAATAAATTGAACTCTAAATTCTCTCCTACAAATTATGCTTCCTTTTTTTTTTTTTCTTCTGAGCATGCTAATTTTAGTGTCTGAAAATTGGTAAGAGTTTGGCATGTTTTGACCCAGGAAGAACAATTTGGTGACAGCATGGAGTTGGTGGGATGGCTGCCGTGTGATGGTGGCAGGGAGGTTGGTGCCGGCCTTAACAGTGAGGTGGTGGTAGGGAGGTGGTGGAGGCTGTGACTGTGGAGCTGGGTGTCCAAAGATGAGTTATAACTCAGAGTGGCCATGACTGCTCAGCTTACTAAGGGTGATACTGTTGGTGAAGTAGTGCTTGCTGCCAAGGCAACAGCAGGGCTGTGATAGTCAGCAGAGAAGGGTTAAAGGAAGAGCTGGGTATCCTACGAATTTTACTGAACTATTGTGGGAGTGTGTTTAAGTGCTTCTGGCTGTGTGCTGTGAGGATCTGTAGCTCAATTCTCATTTGTGTCATATCAGGGTGAGAGTGGAGAGCAGACTGAATACCTGAATACTGTATCACTCAACTTAGGCACTTGCAAAGCATTGAAAACTGTATAACTCCAAAAATATGTGCCAGACACATGCAGGGCATTTCATTCAAAAGGAGTGTGGCAATTATAGAAGACACACAGAAGTGAGGTGGTATGAAAGGTTATATCAACATGGAAGAGAAACATGCATTCACAGGAGGGAGAGCGGAAGAATCACAATGTTAAAAGGCGAATGAGTTCTTACTAAAGAAAGGTTAGCATAAGCGCACTCTGCCTGTGACAGCCTGTTGAGGAAGAAAAGAGTGTCTGCTTGTCGCTTCATGTCCTTTTGGTGTCCATTGACCAGAACTTGTCTCTACTCTTTGTAGCATATGGCTCTACCGTAAGTAACCTAGTGATGTTCACTACTGCTCTCAGCTTAAGATGTTGCCAAATTGTATTTAACTATTTGTCCCCAAATCTTAGACATGCATATAACCTTTTCTCATTCTCTAAATTGTCACAACCATGTAGAAGGAGCCATAATAGTAAAGATACCTTTATTTCTCAAGTGCTTGGATTATGTGTGCCTGACATATCATGTACAAGCAGGACAGAACTCAAAGCAGGAAAATCTTCCAAACAAGCCACACCCCAACCCAGCTTGTTTAATGCTTGAAATTCACTTTCATCAGTAGAACCTCACCAGGCTCCTCAAGAGAAAGCATGACCTTGTGACCTTACATTGCAGGTTTTCGCTCTGAAGGTCATTTTGCTTGTTGTTGTTTTCAGTCCTTCCTTACTCAGTTTTTTGTTGTTCTTAATGTCACTTTTCTTCCCCACAGACAAACTACATGAGTTTTGCATTGTTTTTCTTTAGATAGTTGCAGCTATTCCATTTAGCTCTTCCCCACTCCATGCAAAATGGCCACACAACAGTCAGGAGGGAGAGCAGATACTTTAGTCTGTGGACGAGTCAGGATTGTTTGTGTGTATGTTAAATCATATATGTGATATATGTGTGTATATATATACACACACACATATGCTTTATTAGTATAAGAGAGTAACACAAATCCTGTAGCAGTAATATCAGCTCATAACCCAACTCTGCTACACAAAGTCGAATTTTGTAATGAACTTCACAAAAAAGTTAGTAATTAGCTACAGATCAAGAGCGAAGATGTCATTCTGGGAATCTGCCTGGAACCTGTATACCAGGGCTAAACCCACCCTGTCACCACACCAGCAGAGCTTCGGCCCACAGGCCAGGCTGATCCATGCTCATGTGAAAGGCCCTTTAGATTACGAACCCTCTTTTTGTCCATTTCCTTAGCATTTGGCTCCAGTTAACATTTTCATTTCTACATTTTGTGATTACAAATAAATATGCTGTGAAAAATCACTGTTTTCTAAATTATGTATGAAGTTTAGAAATTTTCTTTCAGTTTTATGTCATTTCTAATCGTGATATGAATGTTGCATGTGACATTCTGGTGTCTGCCTACAGGACACTTATCAGTGGTTCATAGAGCAGAATACAATGGCTAGGCTTTAGAGTTTTCAAAGTCTTCAGTCTTATACAATGAAGGGGAGGAACTGTGCTCAGTGGGCTTAAGAAATCTCATCTTTTTGAAGAGAAAGTTAAATATTCAATTTCTCCTTTCCTTCATCAATCCACATTTCAAAGGCACTGAACATTTAATTTGGAATAACTGAGTGGGCATTAATTTGGTTTTAAAACATTATGTCTATAATTTTGTGTCTTCAAGTCCATATTCTAACCTAATTGAAAAAAAAAATAAATAAATAACAGCACCAAGGAGCCACACATGAATTAGGAAGAAAGGCTGATTCTGGTCAACTATTTTAAAGACGAACAGGAGCTGTGACACAGTCTTCATGCTGCCTGGCCTATGTGATGGTCATTTTGGAAACAATGGTCTACAAGCTGCCCTTCGCATAAGCTCTGCCATCTGACCCACCATGAAATCCAGAAGGAAGTGTAGTCCTTATTGAAAATCTAAGTGAATTAATTCATATCTATCTGATAACCCATGGAAGGGGGAAAATGAGACTGAGAAAACAAATGGCCTTCCAGATGCAAGGGACATGTGGAAAAATTACTTTTTGTTACTTAATTACTCTGAAATTCTAAAAATATGGTGCAATATGCATATTTCTGAAATTCTTAGTTTTTAAGTGTGAGCAGGACTTCACAATCTAAATGTGTAATTATAATCTTTTTATGTGAATTGGACCCATGGGCACACTTAATACATTTATGAATGTGACATATGGTTTGTTCTTAGTAGCTAATATCCAGAGGAGAGCTCGGATTCCTCTACTGTCATATGTAGTATTAATGGGTAACATTTTTGTAATTTTTTTTTTTTTAGTGCAATGAATGAAAACTATGACATTCATTTTTCTTTAGGGAGCAACATTAATGTTGTTTTCATAATACTGGCAAAAAATTACTAGAAAATCTCCTTTTGAAACATGAATTAAAAAGATATTCCTGGGAGCATATTTAGAACCAAATAGGAAAAAAAAAATGTTATTGAAAGCTTGAACATCAAAACCAACTAAATCTTTCTTTTATTACACAGGCCAAAATGCGCATATTGAGTTCAAGTAAAAGTCCTTTGATTTATCATGTCTGTATTGTACAGAGCTTTTGTTTCTGAGATACTGTTTGATAGGAGCACGACTTCTGATGTGCTCCTGCTTGTGCTCATAGCACTTTGTGGTTATATTAGCAAGAATAATGGTCTTTGGCTTGGGGAGATTCTGACATGTGACACGTTGTCCTTTTTCAAGTCAAGACAACCCAAGTGAAAGCTGAAGTATCAAAACCCTCTCCCTCTGATATTAAACCAATATGTTGGTGATTTAAAACCACAACATGAAATTTTAAAGGCCAATACTACATGTTTTTCCGGTATCCAGGGTTAGTGGAATTGTTAATACTATGTTAAAAATTAACAAGGTAAAACTAATTAAATCATCCTAAATATGAAAGTCTAAAAAAAACAAAATCAATTTATGATAGTTTACTTAAAAACTAATGATAGAGGACATATATGGAAAAGGGAAGGATGTGTAAAGTAAACAGTGTAGAGACTTGGACAATGGCGTCCTTAGTAGTGCTTACACGCTTGCTGGAATGTTCCTCTGCTTCCGGCCCCTTCGGGAAACTGACCTGCTCATTTGCTTTAGTTACTGCAGTGTTAAGTAGTGGTTTTGTTTTTCATCTCCATGTTTTTGAACTATTTAAAACATCTAGAAAAACATTCACACAAATGTATTTCTATTTGGGGGGGGTGAGACGATTCAAGCCTATTTTGAATACTTTCTTTGCCTAGAATTATGCAGTCAAGAGCTTGAGCTTTGAGCTGGTACTATAAGTGAACCTTATGTATTACTGAGTTACCTACAACCATGATGGAAAACCAAAAGTGCATTGAGAGATAAATTAAACCTAACGTTAACATCTGTTTTCTCTTTTTAATCAATGTTAATCTTCATTTTTATGTATTCTTTGTGATTTTTATACATGTATTAAAGTGTGCTATCATCCCTTTACTTTCTCCTTCCTATTTGCTCTTTCTCAAATACATCTCCACAAGTATATAATGTTAATATATATAATATAATGATATATATGTGTGTGTATGTGTGTGTGTGTGATATATGATCATTCTCTATCATTCTGCCTCATTAACTTCACAGAAGGACCCTCACCAGAAGCACACAGTTTGGGCTTGGCTGCCCAGCCATTGAGTTCTCAGGATCCTCCCACCTATTTCCCCAAAGATAGAGTTACAGGCACCCCATCCATGCCTGACTCAACTCTACTGAGTATCATGGCTTTCATCAATTACCAATGATAGTGTCTGAGATCTGGAAGGAAATGTAAAATGTGAAGATTGAGTTTACGGAGAGCAGATAGTGAGGATGAATTTGCTGAAAAATGTTTTAGCTAATGAAATGTTTTAGGATGATGCATATTGCAGAAGACATTTATGAAAAATATTTGAATTAATGAAAAGTGTTTTAAATCCATGCATCTTGCTGTAATCATACCAATTAAATAATGTATTTAATAAACCAAAAATACATTGGAGCAGTGATGTATTTTGCATTTGCTACCTCACATTTCTATGGTTGTTCTGATAACTTTAGTTGCTCACCACATAATATATGCAAAGAAGTTGACCTACCATTCCTCATTCCTGCAGGACAAATTTTATATTTGGTACAATTGTTTATACTGAAACATGTTAGAAGTAAACAGCATCATTTGGCAAGCATCATTAGTGAACACAGACTTACTAAAAGAGTAATACGGGATTTATCAAAATGTTACTACTTCCACTGCTACACATAAAACTGGAATTTTGCTCTTATTCTAATCTAAAAATTCCGTGACACTTTTATTTTTATTTACTATTTTTCTGAGCTGCTAACTTTGTCTCAGTAAAACCAGGTAATGTGGTAAGCTGGATTCTAGATCAATAGGATACCAGGTAAAAATCTATGAAGTCTTACTCTGGAGAATTTTTAAAAAAATTTTTATTAATTATACTTTATTCACTTTGTATCCCCCCATAAACTCCTCCCTCCTTCCTTCCTAATCATATCTTCCCTCCCCCTTCTCCATCCATGCCCCTCCCCATGTCCACTGATAGGGGAGGTCTTCCTCTCCTTCCTTTTGATCTTAGTCTATCAGATCTCATCAGGAGTGGCTGAATTGTCATCTTCTGTAGCCTGGCAAGGCTGCTCTCCGCTCAGGGGGAGGTGATCAAAGAGCAGGCCAATCAGATTATGTCAGAGGCAGTCCCTCTTCCCATTACTATGGAAAACCACTTGGACATGGTACTGCCGTGGGCAACATCTGTGCAGGGCTTCTAGGCTATCTCCATGCATGGTACTTGGTTGGAGTATGAGTCTCTGGAAAGGCCCCTGTGTTCAAATTTTTTGGTTCTGCTTTGGAGAAATTTTAATCTCCTTGTGGTTTCTTTGTAAGAAGCATTGGATATTTACCAAATAGTTACTGTAACATTAACACGAAAACCTGTGTTCTACATTTAAAATAGATTATAGCAATAAATCATGCTAATAGACAGTATTTTGATAATGTAAAGACTTGCATATGGAACAGGTAAGCTACCAAAATTTACAGACATTATTAACCCAGTGATGTATTCATCTACCATCCATAATCTATTTGAGACATTTTCCTATTCACTGGACATTTTTCAGTTTCTGCTTCTTTCTGTATGGAGTTCAACACAACTTGATGCAACAAATTTTCTGTTACAATCATTGTTGTCAATAAATGTAATTACTTATTACCACAGAATAATTCTCTCCCAGTCTCTGTCTCTGTCCTACCAATGGACTCACCTAACTGTAACTTCTATGTTTTCTTATTCTTTTTCCAGTTGAAAAAAGCCACATAAACAGCTCAGAAGCCATGTAATCTTTTAAGATATTTTTACCTAAGCATAATGCTCATGGCATTCACTCAAATTGTTTTATTCAATTTGTCACTTTAGACAGATAACTTTTATTTCATTACACAGACAACTCAATACAAACTGTAACCAGGTGTGCAATCTTCAAGGACTGTTTCTTTTGCAATACTGTTTCTAATAATACACTCTTAAAAATAAAACTGTGATGAATAATTGTGTACCAGTGTTCATGTAAATAATGGTTTCAATTACATATAAGTATATCCAAGAAGAGTAGGCTCAGTGAATCACACAATACATGCACATTGAGCTTAGAGAAAAACCACAAATGATAGTGATTTTAATGTCATAAACCATGGACAAATCTCTTCAGTAACTTGTAAAACTGAAATATATCTTTCAATGTGTATTAAAAGAACACAGGACCTGTTCTTCAAAAACCTATATAACAAAGATCACACGGGTTGTAAAAATAAAACAACAGCAGCCAGCGATGTTTCACTAATTACAGCCTCATGTTTATTTCAACAATAGCTCATATAGTTGTGTTCTTAAAATGTTAGCAATGTTTTGCTTAAAATATAATTGTTCTTATATTTGAACATTTACTATCATAAGGGACATATACAATATTGAACACTTTTGAATTTAATGTTTATTAAACCAAGCTAAAATTCCACCATGCATTCTATTTGGCAAGCTGAACTTTATAAGTGAAGTTGGTTTTCATTTTGCAAATCAACACAGCAGCAGCAGCAACAACAAAACATCCACAATAATTTTTGATATGATGAATTGAAGCAAAATATAAAGAATTTTAAAACATTTGATTTTGTTAACTTGACATCTGGAAGACATACACTTGGCACCTAAAAATGGTACTGGGTAAAATCAAAGGGTTGGGTATTTGTTTTATCAAGAAATTGAGAATCTGAATGTGTATCAGGGCCCTTTGGAGTCACTTTCATTTTTCTCCTCTATTTTCCTGAATGCATATCTATAATTATAAAGTCTTTCACATTAATATCCTCCATATAAGTGTCATATAATATTTTGGTTTTTAGGTTACCACACATGATTCTATCTCTATCTATCTATCTATCTATCTATCCACCTACCTATCTATATAATCTATTTTTCTATCTACCCATCTATCAACGTCCATTTATACATTTAAAATTCATACAGTTGTGTCTTTACTCTTAACATGCCAAATAAATTGTCTGCACTGAGTAAAGAAAAATAATTGTTGAATTTTTCTAAATAAATATTAATCTAATGTTATGGTTACTTTTACAAAATTGTATTTGTATCCCAGAGACACTTGCACTTTGTGACTTTTCTTGATGAGCTCTCTCTTTCTCTCTTCTGGTCTCTTCTGGACATCTGCCTGTGGCTGAATCCCCTACTTCCTCATCTAAGTCCTCCCCTGGGTGGCAGGAAGACTAGCCCCATTGTCTCCCCTGCTCAACAATTGGATGCAAGCTGCTTTATTGGGGAATCAAGAGATCATTGGGGAGCAGTGTTTACATACATTAAGACAGGAGATTTTCAGAACAAGGATTGTAACCAGATATGTGGTGGGGGGTGCAGAAACCAGAATTTGAATCACACAATAACCTTTTACCTAGAATCTGCATCTATTAATGTCCTTTATCATCAAAGTATTTGTCTTGTCTAGTCTTTATTTTATGTCTTAATTTAAATCAATGTTTGGTTATGTGAATAATTGTTATTTTATTTTATTGTACCATCTAACAACCTTTTATTTAATTATATTGATTTTTTTTGGAGTTCATATGAGATATGAGTAATTTATCACAATGTAACCATGATGAGAAATATATCTTCATGCAATCTTTGAAGAGAGTCTGTCACTTTTTATTGCTGTAAGAAAACAGCATGATCAAGGCAACATATGGTAGAAAGCTCCTTTAATTTGGGGCTCATAGTTCCAACATGTCTATGACCATCATGGGTGGGGGCATGGGAGCAGGTAGGCAGCAAGCATAGTGCTGGAGAAATAGTTTAGAGCATACATCATGAGGCAACACACAGGAAGCAGAGAAAGAGAGAGAGAAAAAAAACCAGAGAGATAGAGAGACTTGGAATAGCATAGGCTTGAAACCATAAAGCCTACCTCTAATGAGGTACCTTTTCTAATCCTTCCCAAACTAGGAACTAAATATTCAAATGTCTGAGATTATGGAGACATTCTCTTTCAAAGCACTACAAATAGCTTATTAAAATATGCTTCATTTTATCCACCTCCTCTCTGACACTGATTATGCTCCACACTTGTTGAAACACCACACTCAACTATTGCTACTTCTGCTCTTTACAAATACCTTTTACAAACATAACAAAACCAGGACTATATGTCTGCTATTTTAACATTTCATTCCTGCTTTCATGATCTTACAGTTTTGTGCAGAAATTGCTTTCTATTTGCTTCCTTCCCATTTAGCAATTTTCTAAGACATTTACTATAATTCAAAGTTATTAGTAATTTTTTCAGCATTTCCACCTATCCAAAAGCCTTTATTACATGTTGATGAATGTTTAGGAATACTAACTTATTCTTCTATGTTTTAGGATTTTGAAATCTTTGATGTACTGATATACTGTAATATGAGAAATTTGGTTTTGTATTTTTTATGGTTTTATGTAATATGTGCATATATATATACATATACATAGATATATAAGTATATACATATTGTATAGTTGATTTTTCATTGTCAGGATTTTTGTTTTATTGAAAATTATTTTTTTCTCACATAATATATCCTAATTACAGTTTTGCTCCCTCTATATCTATAGATTATATACACATTTATATAGGTATTTGTTTATGCATACATATAGATGATATAGGTATAAATATTAAAACAAAAACTAACACATTGTAATAGGACAATAAAAGGAACCAAGAAAGGCACAAGAAGCAATTATAGCTGCAAATATCTACCCATTGCCTACTCAGGAATCCCATAAAAGCACTAGCCTGGAAAACATATTATGTATACAAAGGACCTGTAAGGCAAAAATAGAAAAAATATACATAAATAGCATAAAAATAAAAAATAATATACAAATTTTAAAACAGCCTACTATTACGTACAGCTTCTTTTCCCCAGTGAGACTCCTTTGGAGAAAACTAGATTTTAATTTGAAAATGATTATTAACTAGAGCTTCTTGATTTAGGATAAGGGCATGTGTCTACTTTTGGATAGAGGACTCTATCTGGAGCAAACCCATGAAGGCCATGTGCATGCTGCCTCTTTCTCTGGGACTTTATATGAACTTTGCTCCTTTTGATTTAAAGGCCCTTGTTTTCTTCTTTTTTGTTCCTCACGAAATTTATTTTATTTTATTTTTTTACAATTTATGCAATCATATATCCCGATTGAAGGCCCCTCCCTCAAATCCTCCCAGTCACACCCTCCTTCCCTCTTTATCACTATCACCTTCTCCCAGTCCACTGAAAGGGGAGTTCTCCTTCTCTGCCATCTGTCCATAACTTATCAAGTCTCATCAGGACTGCTTGGATCCTCTTCCTCTGTGGCCTGGCAAAGCCACATCACCAGGGATGTGATCAAAGAGCAGGCAACTGAGTTCATGACAAAGGCAGTCCCTGCTCCCCTTACTTGGGCACCCACATGGAGACTGAGCTGCTAATCAATTACATCTGAGCAGGGTCTAGGTCTTCTCTGTGCATAGACCTTGGTTGCTGCGTGAGTCTCTATAGGACCTCCTAAGGGCACAGTTTTTTTTTAAATCTTTATTAATTATACTTTATTCACTTTGTATCCCCTCTGTGGTTTCCTCCCTCCCTCCTCCCGTCCCAATCCCTCCCTTCCTCCACCCTCTGCATGCATGCCCCTCCCCAAGTCCACTGATAGGGGAGGTCTTCTTTTCCTTCCTTCTGATCCTAGTCAATTAGGTCTCATCAGGAGTGGCTGCATTGTCTTCTTCTGTGGCCTGGTAATGCTGCTTCCCCCTCAGGGGGAGGTAATTAAAGAGCAGGCCAATCAGTTCATGTCAGAGACAGTCCCTGTTCCTATTACAGTGGAACCCACCTGGATACTGAACTACCATGGGCTACATCTGTGCAGGGGTCTTAGGTTATCTCCATGCATGGTCCTTGGTTGGAGTATCAGTCTCAGGAAAGACCCCTGTGCTCAGATATTTTGGTTCTGTTGTTCTCTTTGTGGAGTTCCTGTCCTCTCCAGATCTTACTATTTCCCACTTCTTTCATAAGCTTCCCTGCACTCTGCCCAAAGGTTGCCCATAAGTCTCAGCATCTGCATTGATAGTCTGCAGGGCAGAGCTTTTCAGAGGTCCTCTGTGTCAGGCTCCTGACTTGTTCCCTCTTTTCTCCTTCTACTGATGTCCATCCTCTTTGCCTTTCTGGATAGGAATTGAGCATTTTAGCAAGAGTCCTCCCTCTTGATTAGTTTCTTTAGGTGTACAGATTTTAGTAGGTTTCTCCTATATTATATGTCTATATGAGTGAATATATACCGTGTGTGTCTTTTTGTTTCTGGGATAGCTCACTCAGGATGATCTTTTCCAGATCCCACCATTCATCTGCAAATTTCCTGATTCCCTTGTTATTTTATTGATGAGTAATAATATTGGTGAGTGTAGATATACCACAAATTTTGTGTCCATTCTTTCACTGAGGGGCATCTGGGCTGTTTCCAGCTTCTGGCTATTGCAAATAAAGCTGCTAAAAATGAGGTTGAGCTAATGTACTTATTGTTTACTTGAGCCTCTTGTATATATGCCTAGGAGTGGTATAGCTGGATCTTAAGGAAGGATGATTCATAGTTGTCTGAGGAAGTGCCAGATTGATTTCCAGAGTGGTTGTACAAGTTTACATTCCCACCAGCAGTGGAGGAGGGTTCCTCTTTCTCCACATCCTCTCCAGCATGTGTTGTCACTTGAGTTTTTTATCTTAGCCATTCTAATGGGTGTAAGGTGAAATCTTAGGGTCGTTTTGATTTGCATTTCCCTTATGACTAAGGACTTTGAACATTTCTTTAAGTGTTTCTCTGCCATCCATTAGTCCTCTATTGAGAATTTTCTGTTTAGCTCTGTACTCCATTTTTTAATTGGATTACTTGATTTGTTGCTGTTTAACTTCTTTAGTTCTTTATATATACTGGATATTAGTCCTCTGTCAGACATAGGGTTGGTGAAGACCTTCCCCAATCTGTAGGCAGTCATTTTCTCCTGAGGATAGTGTCCTTTGCTTTTCAGAAACTTTTCAGTTTCATGAGGTCCCATTTATTGATTGTTGCTCTTAGAGCTGTGCTATTGGTGTTCTGTTCAGTAAGTTTTCTCCTGTGGCAATGATTTCAAGGCTCTTCCCAATTTTTCTTCTAAGGGCTTTAGTGTGTCTGGTTTTATTTTGAGGTCTTTGATCCATTTGTGCAGGGTGATATCTATGGATCTATATGCATTTTTCTACATATAGACATCCAGCACCATTTGTTGAAGATGCTGTCTTTTTACCATTGTATGGTTTTGGCAGTTTTGTAAAAATCAGATATCCATAAATGTCTTCTATTCCATTCCATTGATCCACCAGTCTGTTTCTATGCCAGTACCATTCAGTTTTTAGTATTGTTGCTCTATAGTACAGCTTGAGATCAGGGATGACGATACCTCCAGAAGATCTTTTACTGTAGAGGTTGTTTTAGCAATTCTGGGTTTGTTGTTGTTCCATATGAAAGTGAGAATTTTTATTTCAAAGTCTGTAAAGAATTATGTCTGTAATTTAGTGGGAATGGCATTGAATCTGTAGATTGTTTTTGGTAAGATGGGCATTTTTACTATGTTAATCCTGCCAAGCCATGAGCATGGGAGGTCTTTCCATCTTCTGATATCTTCTAATTCTTTCTTCAGAGACTTGAAATTTTTTTCATACAAGTCTTTGACTTGCATGGTTAGGTTCACACCAAGCAATATGTCCTTTGTGCCTATTGTGAAGGGTGTTATTGCTCTAATTTCTTTCTCGGCCCTTTTGTCTTTTTGTATACAGGAGGGGTACTGATTTTTTTGAGTAAATTTTATATCCAGCCACTTTTCTGGAGGTGTTAATCAGCTGTGGGAGTTCCCTAGTAGAATTTTTGGGGTCACTCAGGTATACTATCATATCATATGCAAAGAGTGATAATTTGACTTCTTCCTTTCCAATCTGTATCCCCTTGATCTCCTTTAATTGAGTTATTGCTCTAGTGAGGACTTCCAGAACCATGTTGAAGAGCTAAGGAGAGAGTGGGCAGCCTTGCCTTGACCCTGCTTTCAGTGGGAATGCTTCAAGTTTCTCTCCATTCAGTTTGATATTGGCTATAGGCTTGCTGTATATTGCCTTTACTATGTTCAGGTATGTGCCTTGTATTCTGATCTCTCCAAGACTTTAAACATGAATGGATGTTGGATTTTGTCAAATGCATTTTCAGCATCTAAGGAGATGATCATGTGGTTTTTCTCCTTCAGTTAGTTTATGTGGTGGATCAAATTGATGGATTTCCATATATTCAACTACCCCTGCATGCCTGGGATGAAGCCTACTTGGTCATAGTGGATGATATCTTTGATGTATTCTCAGATTTGGTTTGCAAGTATTTTGTTGAGTATTTTTGCATCGATGTTCATAAGGAAGATTGACCTGAAATTCTCTTTCTTTGTTGGGTCTTTGTAAGTTTTAGATACCAAGATGACTATGGCTTCATAGAATGAGTTTGGTAGTGTTACTTTTCTTTCTATTTAGTTGAATAGTTTGAAGAGTATTGGTATTAGCTCTTCTTTGAAGGTCTGATATAATTCTGCACTGATACTATCTGGCCCTGTGCTTTTTTTGCATAGGAGACTTTTGATGACTGCTTCTGTTTCCTTGGGGGATATAGGACTATTTAATTGATTTATCTGGTCTTAATTCAGCTTTGGCATGTGGAATCGGTCAAGAAAATTCTATATTTCATTTAGATTTTCAAATTTTGTGGCATATAGGCTTTTGAAGTAAGACCAAATGATTGTTTGGATTTCTTCAGTGTCTCTGGTTATGTCCCCCTTTTGATTTCTGATTTTGTTGATTTGTATAGTGTCTCTCTGCCTTTTAGTTAGTTTGGCTAAGGGTTTGTCTATCATTTTGATTTTCTCAAAGAACCAACTTTTGGTTTCATTGATTCTTTGAATTGTTTTATATGTTTCTAATTGATTGACTTCAGCCCTGAGTTTGATTATTTCCAGCCATCTACTTCTTTTTGTTGTGTCTGCTTCTTTTTTTTTGTCCCTGAGAGATTTTAAGTGAACCATTAAATTGCTTGAATGAAATGTTTTGAATTTCTTCTTGAAGGCACTTAGTGCCATGAACTTTCCTCTTAGCACTGCTTTCATTGTGTCCTATAAATTTGGGTATGTTGTGCCTTCATTTTCATTGAGTTCTAGGAAGTCTTTAATTTCTTTTTTATTTCTACTCTGACCCAGCTGTCATTTAGTAGCAAGTTGTTCAGTTTCCATGTGTGTGTAGGCCTTTTGCTATTTTTGTCATTGAGGTCCGGCTTTACTCCATGGTGATCAGATAGGATACAAGGAATTATTTCAATCTTCTTGTATCTGTTGATTCTGAGCTTTGTGTCCAACTATATGATCTTTTTGGGAGAAGGTTCCTTGAGGTTCTGAGAAGAAGGTAAATTCTTTTGTGTTTGGGTGAAAAGTCCATGAGGTCCATTTGATTCATGACCTCCATCAGAGTTATTGTTTCTTTGTTTAATTTCTGTTTTGTTGACCTGTCCTTGGTTGAGAGTGGAGTGTTGAAGTCTCCCACTATTAATGTATGGGGATCTATGTGTGGTTTAAGTTTTATTAATGTTTCTTTTACAAAAGTGGGTGCCCTTGCATTTGGGGCATAGATGTTCAGGATTGTGATATCTTCCTGGTGGATTTTTCCCTTGATGAATATGAAGTGTCCCTCTCTATCTCTTTTGATTAATTTTGATTGACAATCTTTGTTAGTAGACATTAGAATGGCTACTCCTGCTTGCCTCTTGGGTCCATTTGCTTGAAAAACTGTCTCCTAACCCTTTACTCTCAGGTTATGTCAATCTTTGTGACTTAGGTGTTTCTTGTATGCAACAGATTGTTGGGTCTTGTTTATGCATCCATTTTGTTAGTCTGTGTCTTTTTACTGGAGAATTGAGTCCATTGATGTTGAGGGAGATTAATGACCAGCAGCTGTTAATTCCTTTGATATTGATGTTGGCTATGGTAGTGTGTTTGTGTGTTTGGCTTTTTTTTTCTGTAGTGATATTATCTTTTTCCTGTGTTTTCTTTAAAGTAGTTAGTTTTCTTGGGTTGTATTTTTCCTTCTAGTATCTTCTGTAATGATGGATTTGTGTGTAGGTATTGTTGAAATTTGTTTTCATCGTTGAATATCTTGTTTTCTCTATCTATGAGGACTGAGAGTTTTGCTGGGTACAGTAGCCTAGGCTGACATCTGTGTTCTCTTAGGGTCTGCATGATATCAATCCAGGCCCTTCTGGCTTTCATAGTCCCTGTTGAGAAGTCAGGTGTGATTCTGATGGCTTTGCTGTTATATGTTACTTGGCCTTTTTCCCTTGCAGCTTTTACTATTTTTCTTTGTTCTGTATATTTACTGTTTTGATTATTATATGACAGGAGGATTTTCTTTTCTGCTCTAATTTATTGGGTGTTCTGTAGGCCTCTTGTAATCTTATGGGCCTCCCCTTTAAGTTGGAGAAATTTTCTTCAATGATTTTGTTGAAAATATTTTCTGGGCCTTGGAGGAGGGAATCTTCTTTTTCCTTCTATTCCTATTATTCTTAGGTTTTGTCTTTTCATATTGTCTTGGATTTCTTGGATCTTTTGTGTCAGGAATTTTTTAGATTTATTATTTTCTTTGACAGATACGCCTATTTCTTCCATTGTATTTTCCACACCTGAGATTCTTTCTTCCATCTCTTGTACTCTGTTGGTTATGCTTACCTCTGTAGTTCCTATTTTTTTCTAGGTTCTCCCTCTCCATGATTTCCTCCATTTGTGTTTTCTTTAATTTTTACAATTCTATCTTCAGAGCTTGAACTGTTTTTTTTTTTTCATTTCCTTCACCTGTCTGACTGTATTTTCCCTCAATTCTCTCAGCTGTTTGTTTGAACATTCCTCTGTTTCTTTTATTTCTTTCAGTGATTCAATTATTTCCTCTCTGAAAGCCAAAAATTGTTTGGCTGCATCTTCCTGTATTTCTTTACGGATGGCCATAATATGTTTTATTATATCTTCCCCTATTTCTTTATGCATTTTATTTGTTTCCTCCATTAACTTCTTCATAAGCATAGATGTAAGGTCATCTTGAATTTCACTTATGTTAGGGTGTCCAGGGCTACTTGCCCCTGGATAACTTGGTTCTGGGGATGATTTGCCTCTTGTTGGTTGTGCTTTTTCACTGGCCTCTACCCATTTCTCTGTCTTAGGTGTTGTCTGTTAATTTCTGGTGCCTGCTACTTCCTGGGGTGGAGAGAACTCATTTGGTAGGGTTCTGAAGGAGTTCTCCTCAGCTTTTTTGTGTACGGTCAACTGAATGGTGGTGCTTCTCAGGAATTGTCATAGTTCACTTCAGGCATATGGACCTTCATGGCAACTGTTGAGTTCAGGAAGGCTCTGCTCTCATCAGGAGAGGTCCTGTTGATATCTGCTGGGTTTCTTTCTGTGAATTCAGTGAGCTGCAGCTGTTGCTCTTAAGGTGTAATTCTTGGGTGCAGCCCTTTTGAAGAATCAGGGATTCTCACAGTTTTGTCAGTTTAGCTAGGGATAAATGGTTGAATCTTGGAGCAGTATCTGAGGGCTACTATAATGGCGCTTTGGTGTTTGTAGGTCTGAGGATGCAGCTGTGTGGCCCAGTACCCTAGTGGTACTCAACAAGGACAAGTGAGTTCAGTGCTTATGCCTGCAGTAGAAGGCAAGAGCCTAGAGTCTGCGTGAATCCAGAAAGTCTTCTGGAGCTGGGTGTACTGAGCATTGGACCTGATATTTCCCCTGCTGTGGGGTTTCCTCCTGACAGGGACACCCAGACTATGCTTTGGGGACTGCCTTTCTGTCTGGGATGGCGAGTAGAACCTGTAGGCACAGAGGCTCCTGACACATGGGTGCCTGGATGTCTGCTAAAACTGGGTAATTTTTCCAGAGATGTTTTTGGGGTGATGGTATTGGCTGAGTGCTCTGAGATCAGACCTCCCGTTCCCCTCTCTGTGGGTTTGCACCAACTGAGAAACTCAGTCTCTGGTGGCCTGGGTCCTACATTTCTATCTGTGGCAGTGAGTCAGATGTGCAGGCAGGACTCTGTGCTGCCACCTGTGTTACCAGGTTCAGCTCTGGGTTGGCTGTTGGGCACCTGTGGAACCCTGGGTCTTTTCCAGGGATTGTCTGGGTGACCTAAGGTTGGTCCCAATAATTTCCTGCACCTTGGGGTTATCTCATTTTTTAAATTTTATTTAATTTATTAATTACACTTTATTCACTTGTTTTCCCCCATAAGTCCCTCCCTCCTCCTCTGCTCCAATCCCACCATTCCTCCCCCTTCTTCACACATGCCCCTTCCCAATCCACTGATAAGGGAGGTCCTCCTTTCCTTCCTTCTGATCTTAGTCTATCAGATCACATCAGGAGTGGATGTATTGTCATCTTCTGTGGCCTTATAAGGCTGCTACCCCCCTCGGGGGAAGGTGACCAAAGAGCAGGCCAATCAGATTATGTCAGAGGCAGTCTCTCTTTCCATTACTATGTAACCCACTTGGACAATAAAGTGCCATGGGCTACATCTGTGCAGGTTATCTCCATGCAGAGTCCTTGGTTGGAGTATTAGTCTCAGGAAAGACCCCTGTGCTCAATTTTTTTGGTTCTGTTGCTCTCCTTATGGAGTTCCTGTCTCTCCAGATCTTATTTCACAAGATTCCCTGCATTCTGCCCAAAGTTTGGCCATAAGTCTCCACGTCTGCTTTGATAGTCTGCAGGTCAGAGCCATTCAGAGGCCCTCTGTGGGAGGCTCCTAACTTGTTTCCTGTTTTCTTATTCTTCTGATGTCCATCCTCTTTGCCTTTCTGAATATGGATTGAATATTTTAGCCAGAGACCTCCCTCTAGATTAGTTTTTTAGGTGTACATATTGGAGTAGGGTTATCCTATATTAAATGTATATATCAGTGAGTATATGCCGTGTGTGTCTTTCTGCTTCTAGGACAGCTCACTCAGGATGATCCTTTCCAGGTCCCACCATTTACCTGCAAATTTCATGATTTCCTTATTTTTTATTGCAGTGTAATACTCCGTTGTGTAGATGTACCACAATTTATGCAACCATTCTTCAATTGAGGGGCATCGGGGCTGTTTCCAGCTTCTGGCTATTACAAATAAAGCTGCTACAATCATGGTTGAGCAAATGTCCTTATTTTGTACTTGAGCCTCTTTTGGATATATGCCTAGGAGTGGTATGGCTGGATCCAGAGGAAGCACTATTCCTAGTTATCTGAGAAAGCACCAGATTGATTTCCAGAGTGCTTGTACAAGTTTACATTCCCACCAGCAGTGGAGTAGGGTTCCCCTTTCTCCATAATCTCTCCAGCACGTGTTGTCACTTGACTTTTTCATCTTGGCCATTCTGATGGTGTAAGGTGAAATCTCAGGGTTGTTTTGATTTGCATTTCCCTAATGGCTAATGAGGTTGAGCATTTCTTTTAAGTATTTCTCTGCTATTTGATATTACTTACAGAGAGTTCTCTGTTTAGCTCTGTTCCCCATTTTTTAATTGGATTACTTGGTTTGCTGTTTTTCAGCTTCTTTAGTTCTTTATATATACTGGATATTAGCGTTCTGTCATTTAAAGGATTGGTGAAGATTCTTTTCCAGTCTGTAGGCAGTTGTTTTGTTTTGATGATGATATCCTTTGTTTTACAGAAGATTTTCAATTTCATGAGGTCCCATTTATTGATTGTTGCTCTTAGAGCCTGTGCTGTTAGTGTTCTGTTCAGAAAGTTGTCTCCTGTGCCAATGAGCTCAAGGATATTCCCCACTTTTTTTTCTAACCGATTTAATGTGTCCGGTTTTATGTTGAGGTCTTTGATAAACTTGGACTTTACTTTTGTGCAGGGTGATAAGTATGGATCTATTTGCATTTTTCTTTATGTAGACATCCAGTTAGATCAGCACCATTTGTTGAAGATGCTGTCTTTTTCCATTTTGGCATCTTTGTCAAAAATCAGGTGTCTATAAGTGGGTGGGTTTATTTCTGGGTCTTCTGTTCAGTTCCATTGATCCACCATTCTATTTCTATGCCAGAACTATGCAGTTTTTATAACTGTTTCTCTATAGTACAGCTTAAGGGATGGATATATCTTCAGAAGATCTTTTATTGTAGAGGATTGTATTAGCAATTCTGGGTTTCTTATTATTCCATATGAAGTTGAGAATTTTTCTTTCCATGTCTGTAAAGAATTGTGTTGATAATTTGATGGGAATTGCATTAAATCTGTAGATTGATTTTGGTAAGATGGCCATTTTTACTATGTTAATCCTGGCAAGTCTTGAGCATGGGAGATCTTTCCATCTTCTGATATTTTCTTCTAATTCTTCCTTCAGAGACTTGAAATTTTTTTCATTCAAGTCTTTGACTTGCTTTGTTAGGGTTATACCAACATAGTTTATGTCATTTGTGTCTATAGTGAAAGTTCTAATTTCTTTCTCTGCCCTTTTGTCTTTTGTATACAGGATGGCTACTGATTTTTTTGTGTTAATTTTGTATCCAGCCACCTTGCTGAAGGTGTTTATCAGCTGTAGATGTACCCTGCTGGAGTTTTTGGGTCACTCACGTATACTATCATATCATCTGCATATAGTGATAATTTGACTTCTTCCTTCCCATTTTGTATCCCCTTGATCTCCTTCAACTATCTTATTGCTCTAGCAAGGTCTTCCAGAACTATGTTGAAGAGATATGGAGAGAGTGGGCAGCCTTGTCTTGTCCCAGTTTCAGTGGGAATGCTTTAAGTTTCTCTCCATTCAGTTTGATGTTGTCTGTAGGCTTGCTGTATATTGCCTTTACTATGTTCAGGTATGTGCCTTGTATCCCTGATCTCTCTAAGACTTTAAATATGAATGGATGTTGGATTTTGTCAAATGCCTTTTCAGAATCTGGGGAGATTATCATTTGTTTTTTTTTTTTTTTTCATTTGTTAATATGGTGGATCACATTGATTGATTTCCATATATTCAACTACCCCTGCATACCTGGGATGGAGCCTACTTGGTCATAGTGGATGATATCTTTGATGTGTTCTTGTATTTGGTTTGCAAGTATTTTGTTGAGTATTTTTGCATCAATGCTCATAAGGGAGATTGTCATGAAATTTTCTTTCTTTGTTGGGTCTTTATGAGGTTTAGGTAACAAGGTGACTGTGGATTCATAGAATGAGTTTGATAGTGTTCCTTCTGTTTCTATTTTGTGGAATACTTTGAAGACAACTGGAGTTAGCTCTTCTTTGAAGGGCTGATAGAATTCTGCACTGAAACCCTCTGGTCCTGGGCTTTTTTTGGATGGGAGACTTTTGATGACTGCTTGTATTTCCTTGGGGGATATAGGACTTTTTAATTGATTTACCTGGTCTTGATTCAGCTTTGGTGAGTTGACTTGATCAAGAAAATTGTCCATTTCATTTATATTGTCAATTTTTGTGGCATATAGACTTTTGAAATAAGTCCTTTATGGTTTTTTGAATTTCCTCACTGTCTGTCGTTATGTACCCCTTTTCATTTCTGATTTTGTTGATTTGGATAGTGTTTGTCTGCCTCTTAGTTAGCTTGGCTAAGGGTTTGTCTATCTTGTTGATTTTCTCAAAGAACCAGCTCTTGTTTTCATTGATTCTTTGAATTGTTCTATATGTGTCTAGTTGATTGATTTCAGCCATGATTTTGATTATTTCTAGCCATCTACTCCTTTCTGGTTTGTCTGCTTCTTCTTTTTCTAGGGTTTTTAAGTGAGCCATTAAGTTGCTTGAATGAGCTGTCTGGAATTTCTTCTTGAAGGCACTTAGTGCTATGAACTTTCCTCTTAGCACTGCTTTCATTTGTGTCCCAAAAGTTTGGGTGTTGTGTCTTCATTTTCATTGAGTTCTAGGAACACTTTAATTTCTTCCCTTTTTTCTTCCCTTTTTTCTTCCCTGACCCAGGTGACATTTATTAGCAAGTTGTTCAGTTTCCATATGTGTGTAGGCTTTTTGTTTTTTCTGTTGTTTTTGAAGTCCAGCTTTATTCCATGGTGATCAGACAGAATAGAAGGGATTATTTCAATCTTCTTGTATCTATTGAGGCTCGCTTTGTGACCAACTATATCGTGTATTTGAGAAGGTTCCATGAGGTGCTGAGAAGAAGATAAATTCTTTTGTGTTTGGGTGAAAGGTTCTATAGATGTCCATGAGGTCCATTTGATTCATGGCTTCTGTTAGAGTCATTGTTTCTTTGTTTAATTTCTGTTTTGTTGACCTGTCCTTGGTTGAGAGTGGGGTGTTGAAGTCTCCCACTATTAATGTGTGGGGATCTATGTGTGGTTTAAGTTTTATCAATGTTTCTTTCACAAATGTGGGTGCCCTTGTATTTGGGGCATAGATGTTCAGGATTGTGATGTCTTTCTGGTAGAATTTTTTCTTAATGAGTATGAAGTGTCCTGCCCCATCTCGTTTTATTAATTTTGGTTGAAAGTCTATTTTATCAGATATTAGAATGGCTACTCCTGCTTGCTTCTTGGTCCATTTGCTTGGAAAGCAGTCTTCCAACCCTTTACCCTCAGGTAATGTCTATCTTTGTGACTTAGGTGTGTTTCTTGTATGCAACAGATTGCTGGGTTTTATTTATGCATCCATTCTGTTAGTCTGTGTCTTTTTGTTGGAGAATTGAGTTCATTGATGTTGAGAGAGATTAATGTCCAGTGGCTGTTAGATTCTTTGATTTTGATGTTGGTTGTGGTCGTAAGGTGGTGTGCTTGGTTCCTTTTTGTTTTACTGTCCTGAGGTTAATTGTTTCCTGTGTTTTCATGAAAGTAGCTAGTTTTCTTGGATTGTATTTCCCTTTTAATGTCTTCTGTATCACTGGATTTGTGTGTAGGTATTGCTGAAATTTGTTTTTGTCATTGAGTGTCTTGTTTTCTCTATCTATGAGGACTGAGAGTTTTGCTGGGTATAGTAACCTTTTGTTCTTTTAGTGTCTAGATGATATCAATCCAGGCCCTTTTGGCTTTCATAGTCTCTGTTGAGAAGTCAGGTGTGATTCTAATCGGTTCGCTATTATATGTTACTTGGCATTTTATCCTTGCAGCTTTTAGTATTTTTTCTTTGTTCTGTATACTTACAGTTTTGATTATTATGTGGCGGGAGGATTTTCTTTTCTGGTCTAATTTATTGGGTGTTCTGTAGGCCTCTTTTAATCTTATTGGCTTCTCCTTTAAGTTGGGTAAATTTTCTTCAGTGATTTTGTTGAAAATATTTTCTGGGCCTTGGAGCAGGGAATCTTCTTTTTCCTTTATTCCTATTATTCTTAGGTTTTTGTCCTTTTATGTTGTCTTGAATTTCTTGGATGGTCTGTGTCAGGAATTTTTTAGATTTATTATTTTCTTTGACAGATACGTCTATTTCTTCCATTGTATCTTCCACACCTTTTCTTACATCTCTTGTAGTCTATTGGTTATGCTAACCTCTGTAGTTCCTGTTTTCTTCCCTAAGTTCTTTCTCTCCACATTTCTTCCATTTGTGTTTTCTTTAATTTTTCCAATTCTATCTTCAGATCTTGGGCCGTTTTGTTGATTTCCTTCACCTGTCTGACTGTATTTTCCTTCAATTCCTTCAGCTGTTTGTTTGAACAATCATCTGTTTCTTTTATTTCTTTCAGTGATTTAAGCATTTCCTCTCTAAATGCCACAAACTGTTTGGCTGCATCTTCCTGTATTTTTTTATGGATGGACATAATCTGTTTTTATCTTCCTCTATTTCTTTACAGATGAACATAATCTGCTTGAGCTTATCTTCCTCTAGGTCTTTACGCATTTTATTTGTTTCTTCTTTTATCCTCTTCAAGAGCATAGATGTTGGGTCTTCTTCTTGAATTTCATTTATGCTGGGGTGTCCAGTGCTGCTTACCCCTGGATAACTCAGTTCTGGAGATTCCATATTGCTCTGTCTTTTGTCCGTTGAGCTTTTACTCTGTCCTCTACCCATTGGGCTATCTTAGGTGTTTGGAGTTAGTTTCTGGTGGTTCCTGGAATCCTGTGGTGGAGAGAATCCTCTTCGCAGGAAGATGGTTTTTCCTGAACAAAGCCTTCTCAGCTTTTTGGCTATAGTCACTGGATGGCTGGTGTTTTTCAGGAGTTGCCAGTGCTCACCTCAGACATAGAGACCTGAGTGGTAACTGTGGTTCTTATTAGTTGAGAGGGCTCTCCTCTCACCCAGAGAAGTCCTGGAGACAGCTCCCCTGCTTCTATTTTTTTTTTCTTTTCTGTAAATTTAGTGATTTGCTACTGTAACCAGTGTGTCCTGTGGTTTGGTCAGTTTTGTTAGGGGTAACTGTTTGCCCCTTGTATCAGTATCTCAGGGTTGATCTCAGGGATTCCGGGTTTCTGTAGGTCTAAGGTTGGGACTCTGAGCCCCAGTACCCAAGTGGTAATTTGTGGTGTGTGGGTACCGCTCTCCTGGTAGCAGGTTATCTTGTGCACAGCAGGTCCCTGGGTTAAGCAGGTCTTCGGGCCCTTTTCCAGGGATACACTTGGTGGCCTAATTCAGTTCCCTTTGCTTTGTTCCCTGTGAGGGTTTCTCCTGACAGTGGCTCCCAGACTCTAGTATCCTAGGCCACACAGCTCTGTCTGTGCTGAAGAGCTGGGTGCACAGCAATTGTCTGTGCTCTTCACTGGAGCCCAGTTCAGTGATGGTGGCTGGTACCCGCTGGTCTGTGATACTTTTTCCAGGGAAAGACTAGGTGACCCAAGTCAGTAATATTTCCTTTCTTCCCTGTGGGGTTTTCTCGCAACTGGGACTCCCAGTCTCTGGTGTTTTTGTGCCCACCGATCAGCCTGGGAAGGTGATCAGGACATGCAGGTGTGTGGCTCTGGTCTGGCGACCTAGTGCCTGTGGAACCCAGGATCTCTTCCGGGTTCTGGCTGGGTGACCTGAGCGTGGACCTGACTGATTACTACGCCATATGGGTTTCTTCTCACCTGGGAAACAGCATCTCTGTTGTTTTAGGGCCCATAGTTTAGTTTCTTGGTTGCTGTACAGAAAATGTTCTCCTGCTCCTCAGAGGCAGTGTTCTCCTGGCACTGCCATCTTGTCCCCTTGGGGTTATTTCTGGACTGGAAATCTCAGTCTCTGATGTGGAGCCTGCAGTTCAGTCTGGGACAGTGATCAGAGCAGGTTGGCGTGTGGCTCTGGGCTGGTGACCAAGTGTCTGGTGGAACCTGGACTCTTCTGTGCTTTAGCTGGGTGAGTTGAAGCTGATTGAATCCTTCACTGTGGGGTATCCTCTCACCTGGGAAACAAAATCACTTTTGTTTTAGGGCCATGAGTTCTGACTGCTGGTCAGAGAGTTGTCCCGGTGCGGCCATCTTGTGATCCTGCTGTGTGCTGGTCAGAAAGAGAGTCGTCTGGGTGCCCCCATCTTGTGAGCTCTGCCCTTATTTTCTTGGTGTCCTTCAGCCCCTCTGGCTCCAAACTTCTTTCTCCTACACTTCTCTGGAGTTCCCTGAGCAGTGAGGAGAGAAATTTAATGGAGACACCCAGTTTAAAGCTGAATGTTCCAAGGTGCTTTTCCTCATGTCATTAAGAGTAATTACATTATAACATGCATGTAGTAGAACAGTATATTTGTTTTTTTTCTTTGGTTCCTTGGCTATCTAGTCTCAGGTTCTTAGTCAACTAAGCATTGGTGGGTATTAGTTCCATCTTGGAGCAGCCCTTATTTCAAATTACGTATTGATTGATTATTCCCATGAGTTTTGTGACACCATTGTCTTATAACATCTTACAGGCTGGATGCCATTGTTGATCAAAGGTTTTTCTGGCTGGGTTGGTTTTTATAGTTCTCCTTTGGTAGCACATTGAGAACTTTGCTATTCCAGAGATGCCAGTACATAGGGATTAAGGTTCTATGTAGAATGAGTTTGACTTCTGGGTGTTGAGTAGGTTGTCTTCAGCAATGGGGCCTGGCCATTAGTTGGTGGAGAACAAACTGCTGTCTTGCCAACATCCTGGGTTGTTTGGGTATATCATGAGACTGGATCCCCCTTTGGCCAACAACTCAATTAGATGTAGCCCCAACCCAGTACCAGAAACTTCATTTCATGACAAGTGATGCACAGTTGGAGCTCTATCTCTCTCAATAGCTGCCAGCAATTTCATTTAGACCACCTCATATATGTATACATTTTAAGAAACTTCTACTATTATAAGTTTTCATGCTATCCCTTAAATTTTTAAAAATCACTCTGAGTGAAGTAACTCAGATGCAGAAAGACAAATATGATTTGTATTCACTTAAATATGGATGTTAGCTGCTAAGACAACTATAAACATGCTATAATCTATAGAATTACAGAAGTTATATACAGAGTAAGGGACTAGAAGGAACAAATAGATCTCCCTAGTAAAGGAAAATAGAACACATAGTTTTGAAAGGATGTGTGTTGGGGCTGGAATGAGATGATCAAGTGGGGACAGAGAGGAAAAAGAGGGACAAGAAAGGGAATATGGGGAAACTAAAATTCAGGACCCATAGATTTCTTAGACATTTTTATGATAATGTGAGGTGACACTTTTGTTTTCTTTATACAATGCATCTTTTTATCTTGCGTGTGTCTTGGTGACTTAAGTCAGGGAAAGAGTTTCATTCATGTTTTTGATAATGATATTAGTTAACATTATTCAATCTATAGACATATTTCTCAAGTTAGAATAAATTTGCTGATAATTTTTTTTATTTTTTATTTTTCTGGTATTATATTTGGCCCTTAGAAATTAATCTGTAGGTCAGTGACACTTCTTTTCATGTTTGCTTTCACTTCTGTTTGGTTCTCTGTTTTAAATTTGTGCAAGCCAGTTCTCTTTTCTTCTGCAGTATAGGATGCATTTAAATGCTGTGTGATATATTGTTCCAGTTGTACATTGTACTAGTTATATTTAGGAGCTGAATCATATTTCACATTTTATATCCACATTTTATACTACATACACTTAGGAAGATGACATCAGTAGGTTCATCACTAGTAGCAGGCATGAGTTACCTTCTGGGATGAAAGTCTTACATCCAGTCAGAAAGTGACAAGTCACTCCAATAACAGTCATACCACTGTTGCACTCATAGGCATGTCTGGCCTCATGGGTCATTATTACATTTTCTAGAGTCCACAGCTGGATGACACTGTTGACCCAGGACTCTACATAGCTTATTTTATCCCAAGAAAAATACTCAGCAGGGGAGGAAGCTTTCAGGATGGTACCAACTTGATTTCTCTGAGTCTGGAGACTAGATGTGTGCAGCACCTTGAGGAGTATAGCCTCCCATCAAGTTCTGATGGGCAACCAAGAACAACAGCAGTGCTTGCATTGTTGGGGGAAGCTTCTGCTTCTTCTTTACCAGCCCAATAACTCCAGAAGACACATCTCACACCTAGTCCTGGGCTTTTTATTGTAACCTAAAGATATATGTGTGTATATGTATATCTATATGTATATCTATATGTATAACTATATACATATAAATTACACATAGATATAATATATCTATATGTATAACTATATACATATAAATTATATATAGATATAATATATCTATATGTATAACTATATACATATAAATTATATATAGATATACATATAGATATATTAGTCTTTTTGTACTGAACAAATAGACCCCAAAGTTAGCACTTTTATTTAAAAATATACATTTGTTCTCGCCAAGTTTCTTGTATGTGAGGGGAGCAGGCATTGCCTTTCTAGATCTTCTTTCTTGGGTCTCCATCATGCACAGGGAGCTTTGTATTTTCTGTAGTTCAGGATTCTCCTGCATGGTTAAGTGGATGTTGCTACTTAAGTGCTTGCAATGTTGGCATCCAATTTCTGGATTGGCTGCAAGTCACATTCCAATCCATACTTCTAGAGACCTCTGAGGGTCATCCCTCCATTCCCTTTTCAGTCCTCTCACTAGATGGTAGATAACTATTCTAAAGAGTGTGAAAGTCACTCTTTGAAAGGAACAGAGTCCTCTCTCAAGGATTTCACATCCATCTCCTTCTTGTTAAATAAAAGATCAGCCAACTTGAAATTTCATAACTGAAAATGCTTTTCACCTTTACCATATGAAGTCCTCAGTACAGTTATGAACCCATCAAGTTTGCAGGCCATGCTAGCCCATAAAGAGTCAGGACTCTGAAGGACATATACACCATTGGCAAAGGTCAAGTTGGCCATCTTGTACTTTGCTTGACTCACTTCACTGGACTTAGACAATTTTTTAGGCCATGACTATTTTTCTTGCATTTTGAGGAAGTTATTTTATGAGTATTCTATCCAAAGCCACTCTGATATTTTTTCCACTCTTACTGTCTGGAAGCACACCTCCTCCCCAGATGTGATCCCTGGCTAGTATGTTGTACTACTTTCATGTGATTTCTTTTTCCAGACACAACTGACAAGACTTAGCAATATTAATATGAACCTTTTAGAAGAATTCCATGCAGACACCAGGCTTTCCTTCTCTCTGCCTCTCTCTCCTATCCAGGACTCCTACTCTAAACTTTTTCTTTTTTTGCTTTCTCCAGAAGTAACTTCCTTTCCCCAGATCATGACTAACTGGATGTTCACTCTAGGAAGTGAGTAGGGGTCATGAGGACCAACCTCATGTTTGTTGTCTTTTACAGAACATTGCAGTTAGTTAACTGTCTTTAAATGCTTTGGTTTTTTGCCTCAGGGATCCCAGCAATTACAACTACCCTTCTCCCACTCAAGTTCCCTCCCAGGTCTGGACAGCAGGTATCCTATGGCTCCTGAGTAGGTGGCCATGTTTTGTTGCCTGGAAGTGCCTCTTTTGGTCAAAGAACCATTTGCACAAGTCAGGTGAATGATAGAGTACTCCCCTAATGCACAGCTAATTGATGTCTTCCATGCATTTGTGGTGCTTTTCAGAAAGCTTTTTTAATGAAGGTCCATGTATGCCCTGAGCTTTTGGATTTATTTCTTCTTTTCTTTTCATTAGCAGCCTCTAACCTGTCTTATGCTCTCTGCTGGCAATATGTAACAGACCACCAACCAAAGGAAAGATACCACTGAAGATTTGTGGCACAAGGTTGTCCTTAATAAAGCTAATGTCATCCCTCTTCAAGCAGTGACAATTAGATTCAGGAGGATACCAGAAGTTCCCCTGAGTTCATGAAGCTGTAAGTACAAACAAAACTAATTTACAAGACAATTTCATCATCCAGAGAAGCCTGCATGGGTACAGTATAGAATTATGGGTAAGACTAAACTTTGAAAGCCACCCAGAAGTAATCCTTACCACACTGCCTGCTAGCTCATGTAGAGTTACTTCCTGTCATAGATCCTATGGATAATTTTATAAGGCAATCTTCATGCTTTTAAATAAAATTATGTCATCTAATAACTTACACAGAAGCAATGATTAAGTATGGAGCATTTGCTTTGAACTGTAAGGTTGACATTTATTGTGATCTAATGCTATTCTCATGGTAAATGGGATATTTTGTCCATTTTTTCTTTGTTTTCTATTCCTGGATGAAGGTAGGAGATGAGATTTAGAAGGGTCAGCAAATGGAGCCTTGTAGTGTAATTCAAAATCAAGATGAGGTGTTACCCACCCTCCTAGTGAGAACAGCTAAGTGCCAAGTGTAAAATAACAGATGAGGGCTTACCTGGAGAGATATGGAAAAGAGAACTTGGGCACATTGTTGATATGTATGTCAGTCAGTGGAACACTATATATTAGTAACAGGACTAACCAGTAGCTCCAGTAATGGCATATGTCTACAGGACACACAGCCTATCTTCTGAAGAGTCATCTGGATACCCGTGTTAACTGTGCCATTCTTTACAGCAGCTAGGTGAGGTCAGCAACCTACATGCCATCCACTGATGGATAAAGAGGCTCAGTACAGAGTGGAATATTATTCAGCTATGTAAAGAACAAAAAGCTATCACCTGTGACACTTTTATGGAATCTATCTGTAGCTAACAGCTCAATAGTGAGGAAAGGGACGCCATCATCATATAAAGTGAACAAGCCAGGCACCTCAAGGAAGATGTTATTCTGTTTAGATGGACTCTAAAACATTAATCGTTTAGGAATCAAGAGCAGTCTAAAAGATACCAGAGGGTAAGGGGACTTGGTAGAATGATGACTTGATAGAATTTGACCAACAGACACTAAATAGCAGATTTAAGACAGTTGGCTGTGGCTGCATGTGACAGTAGTGCTGGCATTCTTTAAAAATATATTTAACTTGTTCTTGATACCTACCTTCACGTATAAAGACTGTCTGCCACACTCACCCACGCTGTTCACACTCACACCACCCCTGTCCTCAGTCTCTTTTCCACATTCTTGTCATTTTGTTTGCCTCTTTTCATTGACTCCTCACTGGCCACACGACTGAAGACAATGCCTCCTTCTCCCCAGAGTCCATCAGTTGCTAACAGTTCAGTAAAGCCCTAAGAAGCCCTTCTCAAATGCAGGCATCTAGTCATGAGACAGTGGTTACATTGTCTGTATCACAGAGAGAAAACAGAAGTTCATAGTACCCTGGGCTCATCTTCTGGCTGTTACATCTATCAACCTCCTCTTGCGGTATGACCCATGAGCCTTACGTAAGGTCTTATCAATGTCATGACATACAAAGAGAAGCTTCCCAGTCAAGAATACAGAAAGCACATTTTGTTGATATAATCATAGATATTTATTAGGCTGCTTGTGGAAGTGACAACAAAAACAATAATAGTTTTTACACCCAGGGCCTGTTAACTCTGTTGGCATGAGTGTTTTGACCACATTTACAAGTTCATGCATTAGTGGGCTGTATACAGAGGGCTTCAAATGAGTGGGAGTGTGGTTGCTACACCCATAGCAGTACTGCCATCACTCTTAATGGCTTATGCCTGAAAAGCTTTTTGGGAGCTAGACTGAGGTATTATAACTACTATAGTCTAGGATTCTTTCTGAATCAGTATTTACTTTTCACAAATAAGCATAATACCAAGAAGTCAAAACAAAAAACTTATTTTTAATATAGTAGCTTTTGCTGAGTAACCTACATTCTATTGCTTGGCTCTCATACTATCATATATGAAGTTACGATAAGCCATTTTGTTACAGAATCTATTTCTGTTCAACTATAATGTAGACTCAGGGAAATAACAGCTATATTGAGCTGCTTTTTAAATTTTTATTGTTATATTTTTATTAATTACAGTTTATTCACTTTGTATCCTACCTGTAGCTCCCTTCCACTTTCCCTCCCAATCCCATCCTCTCTCCTTCTTCTCCACCCATGTCCCTCTCCCAGTCCACTGATAGGTGCTGTCCTCCGCCCCTTACATTTGATCCTAGCCTCATCAGGAGTGGTTACATTGTCCTCCTCTGTGGCTGGTAAGGTTGCATGTCCCCCTGAGGGGGAGGTGATCAAAGAGCAGGCCAATTAGTTCGTGTCAGAAACAGTCCCTGTTCCAATTACTAGGGGGCCCACTGGGATACCGAACTGCCATGGGCTACATCTGTGCAGGGGTTCTAGGTTATCTCCATGCATGATCCTTGGTTGGAGTATCAGTCTCAGAAAACAACCCCATGTCCAGATTTTTTGGTTCTGTTGCTCTCCTTGTGGAGCTCCTGTCCTCTTCAGGTCTTTCTATGTCCCTTCTTTCATAAGATTATCTACACTCTGCCCAAAGTGTATGAGTCTCAGCTATGAGTCTCAGCATCTACTTTGATATCCTGCAGGGTAGAGTCTTTCAGAGGCCCTCTGAGGTAGGCTCCTGCTCTATTCCCTGTTTTCTCCCTCTTCTGATGTTGAGCTGCTTTTTAATGTAGGAAGGAGAAGTTTATTATAGTCAACTAAACTATGAAGTTTAGTTGGACCTTTCTTCCACCATTTTGCATACTCTCTGTGGAAAGGGGAATCACATATAGTATGGGAAAGTTACAGAGAGGAGTGACATTTCTGAAGTTTAGCCTTCTTGAGAAACCCTGCCTTTAAGACACTGAACAACTAAAAATAATTAGAAAAATATCAGAGATGGTTTGTTATTTGTGATTTCTCTCTGGAACATTAAAAAAATGTGTAAGCAAAGAAATAAAAGTTGCAAAAATTTCTTAGCTACCTTTTGTTGTGATAAAACACCATGACCCTAAGCAACATAAAGGATAAATGTTTGATTTTTTCTTCTTTTAAAAATTTATTTACTTCTTTTATTAATTATAGTTTATTCACTTTGTATCCCAGCTGTAGACCCCTCCCTCATCCTCTTCCAATCAAACTCTGCCTCCCTCTTTTTCTCCTAAGCCTCTCCCCCAGTCCACTGGGGAGGTCCTCCTCCCATCCCTCTGACTCTAGTTTATCAGGTCTCATCAGGAGTGGCTGCGTTGTTTTCCTCTGTGGCCTGGTAAGGCTGTTCCCCCTCAGAGAGCAGTGTTCAAAGAGCCAGCCCCTGAGTTTATGTCAGAGACAGTTCCTGTTCCCATTATTAGGGAACCCACTTGGAGACTCAGCTGCCATGGGCTTCAGGGGTTCTAGGTTATATCCATGAATGGTCCTTGGTTGGAGTAAAAGTCTCAGAAAAGACCCCTGTGCCCAGATATTTCAGTTCTGTTGCTCTCCTTGTGGAGCAACTATCCCCTCCAGGTCTTTCTATCTCCTCCTTGTTTCATAAGATTCCTTGCACCCTTCCCAAAGTTTGGCTATGAGTCTCAGCATCTGCTTTGAAACCCTGCTGGGTAGAGTCTCTCAGAGGCAATTAAAAACAAGGAAATCATGAAATTTACAGGAAAATTGAGGGAAATAGAAAATATCATCTTGAGTGAGGTATCCCCAAAGCAGAAGACACACATGGCATATACTCACTTACAAGTGGATATTAGACGTATAATATAGGATAAACATCTGTTTAATATAGAATAAAAATCTATACACCTAAAAAAGCTATGCAAGAAGGAGGACCCTGGGTATGATGCTCAATCCTCATTCAGAAAAGCAAATGGGATGGACATTGGAAGAGGGAGATAACAGGGAACAGGACAAGAGCCTGCCACAGAGGGCCTCTGATTTTCTCTTATAATACCAGAGTCCATCATGGCAGAAGAGAAGGCCTAGCACAGCAACAAGAGAGCTAAGTTGGCTGAACACATTTTCCCAAGAATCAGAATAAAAGCAGGAAGTGTGGTAAGGACATACAGCCTTAAAGCCCACCCCCATTAACACACTTTCTCCAGCAAGACTCCACCTCCTAAAGGTCCCATAAAGTCCTCAAACACCACCATCTTCTGGGAACCAAGAATCCAAATACATGAGCCAACACTGGGGCATTTCTCATTTAAACTGTCCCAGAAAGAAATTTTAGATTTCAATTCTGGTAATTTCATACTTGGGACAGACATTGGTCTTAAGAAATGCTTGTTTTGAATTTAAAATGAACATAATAAATCAATGTACTTACTGAATATGTGCTATGCTTTTAGTTCATTGCAAGAGTGTTTAGTATTGCTATATTACCTATTTAACCCTTAAAATGTCCATTTGAAGTCCTCGCTGTTGTGTCACAAGCCTATCATTTTGGCACTGAGTTTATTGACACAGATGGATTAGGAGTTTAACAACGACAGTACTATACAATGAGATCTTGATTCAATATATTAACAATATTAAGAAAACGAGTATACATAGAGTATTAATATTCAGCATTAACAATTTTCTTTTAACTTAGTTTATTTATTTGATTGTTTAGTTAGCTTTGAGGCAATGTATAGTGTAACATAGGCTTGCTCTGATATCCTATTTATTCATCTTGCCTCTTCCTCCTACTTGCAGAATCACAAGCTGGAGGCAGTAATCATTCATTATTTTTGTCATTGCATATTTGTTAATTTACAAAGTAAGTTTTAACTATACATATTATAAATATTTTGAGAAGGAATAAAGCCATCTATGACATAGTGAGAACAGAATTTCTTCATAGAGAGTTAGGATGCCCTAAGTGGCCATCATGAGACTCTTATTCTATTCCTACATAATGTCAGATGTTGCCAATATGATCTCTCCAAGGACCATGTAGTTTTGTTTTAAATGCAAGGTCAATTATATTTGCTGTAATATTTCTGAAGACATACTGACAAGTGAGAGACCAAAAGATATAAAAATCAGCTATTAATATTTAAGGCCTGAACTAGGTGGGTGGAGAAGTCCAGGAATGCCCTGAGGGGAAGGACCGCCTTATTGCATTATTTCCCCACCCACTAGAGATGGAGTTGCTAGGAAACTAGCCCATCCCTCTATGGAGGGACACCAGATCATTAATGGTCTGGGGACCTTCCTATAGTTAATCAATTTAAAATGTTGCATTTTGACCAATAGATGCTTGCCAGGCAGGAATCGCCCCTGCCTTGGGCATGCTGGGATGGACCAGAATCTTTAAATCACCCAACTAACCTGAGCACAGGGCTCTCAGCTTTCACTGCTTTGGCAGTGGGGGGTGTGTGGGCTGGAGCTTGTAATGATTTATAATAATAATGAAAAATAATAAAAAAAAACCTCATGTATTTATAGTAGAGTCTGTTATTCCTCGTCTATTAGGGTTCGTGAACTGGGTGGGCAGAACAACAAGCACTACAAGATTATAAAAATTACTAATACACTAGTACTAAGTGATAGTTGCTTATAATATCAATAAGTCTGTATGTGCTTTAACACATATAAAAGTAAAACATTATGTAAATACAGACATTATTAACCAGAAATGCATCATAAAGCACTTAAGTAGAAAAATACTGCCATCCATCAAGATATCACACCTCTATCTAGAGTCCCATTTCCTTTGTTGTTTTCCCCTACTCTATCTGTAAATGGAAGCAATGTGATGGCCAGCTGAAGTAGCCTCAGTTTTCCTTTCCATTCCTTTCCTCAAATTCCCTCCTTGTGAGTAAGACACTGCTTCCATGCAGCCACAATGCACTTTACTATTGCTGGGCCTTATTAAAATATTTTTAAAACATATTACATTTCCTCTTGTGAGGAAAGAAAGAGTAGAAGGGTGGGATAATACTGACACTGCTACCTGCACAATGGGTAGATTGACACCCTTGTAGATGTTCAGGACATGAAACTGGATGACTCCTCAGTCACAATTAGGGGCTTCATAAAAAGCCCCTGGGATGCATTCCTCTTTGTAAGTTTTAAGGAGCTAATGTAAGTGAAGGGGGGAAGCATGAGGGGCAGATTCATTCACCCAGGGAATAACAATGTCAGGCAGATGGCAACACATTTTCCTTAGGCCTCTCTATAGCTGTGATGTCCATCAGAAGACACACCCGGCTTTGAGGGCAGCTCTTCCCTCTCCTTATTAAATCCTATCTAAAAATCTCTTGCACAAAACCCCAGAGGTGTGTCTCTTAGCTTTATTCTAAACCTCATCGAGCTGAAGAGAAGAGCAATCACAGATGTGCTCCATTTTCAAGACATTTGATCACTTGTTTATCCACCACCTCCTGCTAACTTAGCATGAGCTTGCTAGTACAGATGAGGTATCTATGAGGTGTCTACTTTGCATAAACCTTTCTCAGCACCAGAGTTCATCTTTGGGTGCTTTTAGAAAATGAAATGTTGGGTGGAAGGATTTTTATTATTTATAACTTTTTATTGGGCTGGATCACATTTCTATAAGTATATCCATTCATAATTAATCCAGCTGTTAATGATAGTATTTATTTTATTGAACTAATTAGCTATACTATAATATCATTTAAAAGTATTCACCATCTAATTAGATAGGCAGAACAGTTGCTACTTGTAAAAACTCTAGTTAGAGTAATTTTTGCAAAGATAGAAAACAAACCAGTTGTTCTCGAAGACCTGAGAAATTCTGGACATCATTCCTTCTTTAAAATGGGAAATTTGTCATCACCTAATAAAATTAGTGCTTACAAATAATTGATTAGTTTATGCAAAGCAACTAATTTATTGCCAAATACATTGTAAGTTCTTCTAAATAATAATTGATTCAATTAACTGGTCTGTTGTATTGTGTATTATTGTGTCCTGTATTGTGGCATTGTGTATGAGTTGTTAGTGGTTGTAATTGTATTTATTAAAGTTGACCATTTCTGGATAAAAATTTTCATTCTCTTATGTTATTTTGGCCGTTTTTTCTTAGAATCTTATTTGTAACACTAGTGTTAATGAAGTTTTTATAAAGGTTTTAAGCAAGTTTGTTTTTTTTTTGACAGTTAATTTTTTTTTAATTTTTTTCTTATCAGTTACATTTTATTAACTCTGTATCCCAGCCGTGTCCCGCTACCTCATTCCCTCCCAGTCCCTCCCTCCCTCCCTCCTTCCCTCATCTCCACCGTGCCCCTTTCCAAGTCCACTGATAGGGGGGACCTCCTCCCAAGTTTTTTTGATGAGAACTTATTATTTCCTGTTTTATTTTTCAGACTATGTTGTTAGTTACTTTTTAAAAGTTAACACAGTTTAATGTTCTGTTTTCCTCTGAAGTTTCCTCTACTGCTTCTCTACTGAGAAACTTTTTCAGAATTAGAACATTAACTTTGAAAAGATGTCTCGCCAATCAGATTATGTCAGAGGCAGTCCCTCTTCACATTACTATGGAACCCAATTGGACTGAACTGCCCTGGGCTACATCTGTGCAGGGGTTCTGGGTTATGTCCATGAATAGTCCTTGGTTGGAGTATGAGTCTCTGGGAAGTTCCCTGTGTTCAAATTTTCTTGTTCTGTTGCTCTCCTTGTGGAGACCCTGTCCTCTCCAGCTCTTACTATTTCCCAGTTCTTACCTAAAATTCCATTCACTCTGCCCAACAGTTGCCCATCAGGCTCAGCATCTGCTTTGATAGTCTGAAGGGCAGAGGCTTTCAGAGGCCCTCTGTGGTAGGTTCCTAGGTTGTTGATGCCCCAGGTTCCGCCTCTGAGAAAAAGGTATCAGACGGGTCTGATGCTCTTTGGGTGGATGATACCTAAATGAACATCAGTACAAAGTCCCAATTTATTTCTAATATCAGAGATCAGACCTCTACTCTTGCCTGATATGTCCAAAACAAAAAGGGGGAACTGTAGAGAGCTGCGGAATGCTACGCCTTAAAGATGGAGCTGGTTTCCGCCTTCCACCTTCCCGATGGTGAGTGCTCTCTGTCATGAACAATTCCACATTTGGCTAAGGCTGAGGATCTGGATTGCTTCCATGTATGTGGACCTATCTGCATTGCCCACGTGGCAGGCTGGGGTTGGCTAGCCAGAGGCTATTTAAGCTGTGGGCTGGCTTTCCCCAGGGTCAGATGATTGTTCAAGGTTCCTGAATAAACTGCATTGAAAAAAAAAAAAAAGAAAAGATGTCTCAATCCCATTGTTTTCACTGAAAACCAAACAGAATGACAGCAGAAGGCTGTCCTGGTTAGTGTTGATTCTCCTTCTCCCAGATAACAGGCATCTGTGAAAGGGGAGGGGTGGCCTCTAAATTTCCAGGGATAAAATGTGAAATTCTGGGATGTTCTGGGGGAAGAAACAGGAATGTTAATTTTCCCCTCTCTTCTGTTTGATTTCCCACCTTCAAATGTCTTTGCACAGCTGAATCTGTGCTGTGATGGTCCATAGAGCCTCATCACTGCATTATTTTCATGTCATTTTCTTCCCTTATGAAACTAGTGACCAATGAACAAATATCATGTATTTCACTATGAAGAAGTGAGCACACTGAATAATTTTGAAACATTATGTTCATTTTGAAAACTCACTTTTTGGGTGTTCAATGTACAGACACTCTTGCACAGAGTTAAAAGAGTGTTCTTAGTCAACAAATGTGCAAGGTAATCTTGGATGCTGATTTTTTCTTGACTATTTCTATTGAAAACAAGCTGAACTGTTGAAATTAACTAACTGAAAAGGACAGGAAGCTTTAACAGGAGGATACTTTTGTTTTAGAGAAAAAGAATCCCCTAAAGACTAAAGCTGAGAGGGAAAGACTAGCAACCTTACCTGGGAGACAGGGTGCTCAGAACACACAGTGTGTTCATCCTGAGTGAGTCACCTGAGCATTGTGAATACGTCCTTGAAGTGACAGTTGTACATGTGGACAAGAGTAGTGATGCCTGAACTACACAGACGCATCAAGAAAGAAAGTATATTAAAATTCTGTGCATTTGAATGATCATAGTCAAAAGTAAGACTACAAAGTATGATCGAGGAAATCTAAAGGAACACCAGTTTCTACAATGTATGTGGACATATACAAATATACACATATGTTCCAGAACATATATATGTGTGTAGACACAGCTTGGAATAAGACATGGAATAAGGATTGAGTATACAAATTCATAAATGCCTATATATAACTAAAAAACATTATATTCAATGTTTTAAAATGAACATTTGATGTTCTTATAGTCAGTATGAACATGAACATAGCATGCTAAAGATAATTACTTTGTAACACATTTAAATTCCTTTTATAATCTCTTCTGAAATTACTATGGTTATATTTTTCATTTCTTTTCAAAATGTGAGTCTTTTTATTTTAAAAATTAAAAAAGCAATCATAAAACCATTATATAAGAAAAAGTGAGAATAGGCATAAAATAAAACAATCAAGGGAATAAAAATAAAGTCCAACTATGAACTAGCCATTATTGTTTTACAGAAAACAATGGCATAAATATACTGAGTGTCTGATACACCTGCATTTGCCCACATGCTTACAACTTTCAGGAAAGTTAACTGGGAAGAAAATGGAAATAAATGCAATCTTCAAAATTAAGTTAAATTTACCTTTACTGTATTTTTTATTTCAAAACTCCCCCAATTTAAACACAGTGATATCCAGGGGAAATTTTGACCCTAGTAATATAGAAAGCAGTGAAGGGGCAGGAACAGACACAGGAACAGATTGAAAGTGTTCACCCCGGACACACAGGGAAAGCGGAGAATTTTAATACATAATGATGAGAGAGTTTACATTCACTGAGTACATTTGTAAAATAATCAAAGCATATGCACATGAATTGAGCAATAAGTAAGGAGAACAGGTTAGAAGAGGAGGCCATGCTTTGTAGCAGAATGTCTCTTTATAGATGCAGAGCGAGTGATGAAATCACATTTAAACACCTTAGTGGCCATCTGAACATCGTTTGAATCAAGTATGAGTCATGAATTGTTGACAAAGTAGGTGGCTGGCATGGTATACCATTTGCAAACAAACAAACAAACAAAAAAGATTAAACAAAATAAACCAATTTATGAATACAAATATTTCATGTCTCCTCTAACACACAAAATCTAGATTTATAGTAAGATGTTTATGCATGAGCTAACACTGGAGCACTGTGGAGGGATAAGAGGCAAAAGGGTGTGATATAAGCAAGAGGAAACAATAGTCAAAAATGTCAACAAATCCTAAAATTGCAGATTTTCACTTCAGACAAAGAAGCCCATCTGAGATATGTTTGTGTGCCTGTATGTAAAAGCTTATATGTATGTATGTGTGTCTGTGCAATTCGTATGTGTGTGTATATTTATGTGAGCATCTACGTGTGTATTTATGAGTTTGTATGTATATGAGGGTTTATGTGTGTGCAAGTGTGTATGTGTGTGTGCTTTTGTGTATGCATGAATGTTTGTATGTGTGTGTGTGCTTGTTTGTGACATGTAAGTAGCAAAGCACTACTGGCTTAGAGGAAGTAAATCAGTAAGTGAAGGGACAAGGGGTGGGGTAGAGTAATGGATGGATTGAATTTGATCAATGTAAATGGTTCGTATATATGAATATGTAACAATGTAACCTAGTACTTTGTGAGCTCAAGTTAAAAAATGAAAAGAAAAAAAAAACCTGACAGCTAGATATTTAATGTTGAGCTAAATACCCATAATGCATCAGTGCAGTCCTGTATGCATCAGTTTTGTAGTTTCTTGGACAAAGGAGGGAAAACATGAGTCTTTTATATCAAGGACGAAGGCATGAAGGCATTCATTCTGTGACTGTAGGTACTGCACTAACCCAGGCAGCAACTTGACTTGCTCACAGTGGCTTGTGGTCAGGTGTGCACTGAAGATGTGGAATGTCCACGAGGCTAGAAACCCTTCCTCCTTACAGACACACTGCAACTCAGAAGAGGCTGCGTCGCATCCTGCAGCCCCAGCAGATGTGCTTCGAGGCAGACAAAGCACCAGCTCCAGATTTGTCACTGTGAACTTGAATACATGATATCTGGAATAAAAATGTTTATTTTTCTATAGCATTTGCCTAAACTAGAACTTTTAAAAGATAAGCCAGTGTCAATGAAAGTATGCTGGACTTTGAGTCACTAGCATACAACATGAGAATTTTCCCTGTGCTGCAAATCTGTCTAAACAATTGTCTAGCTATATTTTAGGTAATTGGACTGGACAATTCGATACTACGATGGAGCAGCTGAGAGTGGCCATTGTCACAGTAAATTCTACCAGAGTGGACACAGGACTAGCCACAGGATTATCATCATGGATTGCTGCAGCCATGAATCATCTGAAGGAATGGGTGGGCATGGGAGCGTTAGCAGGCCTTCTACTGTTGGTCACCTTGGTTTGCCTGTGGTATATATGCAAGATTAGAGTCTCACAACAGCGTAATGCAGCCATGATCATTCAGGCCTTTACAGCCATTGAAGCAGGACAGTCTCCCCAAGCATGGTTGGATACCACAAAAAGCCAAAATGTTACGCTCAGGATGCGAGGCTAAGCACTGCACTCAGGGTCAGCCGCTTTGGACCCAGAGAAGAGCATGTCTGATTGCATGCGGGTTGATGCCCCAGGTCTCACCTCTGAGAAAAAGGTATCGGACGGGTCTGATGCTCTTTGGGTGGATGACACCTAAATGAACATCAGTACAAAGTCCCAATTTATTTCTAATATCAGAGATCAGACCTCTACTCTTGCCTGATGCGTCCAAAACAAAAAGGGGGAACTGTAGAGAGCTGCGTAATGCCGCGCCTGAAAGATGGAGCTGGTTTCCACCTTCCACCTTCCCGATGGTGAGTGCTCTCTGTCACAAACAACTCCACATTTGGCTAAGGCTGAGGATCTGGCTTGCTTCCATGTATGTGGACCTATCTGCATTGCCCACGTGGCATGCTGATGTTGGCTAGCCAGAGGCTATTTAAGCTGTGGGCTGGCTTTCCCCAGGGTCAGATGATTGTTCAAGGTTCCTGAATAAACTGCATTGAAAAAAAAAAAAACAAAAAAAAAACTCAAGTGACGACAATCCTATTTTCAAAGCAAATATCAATGTTTTATATTTAATGATTTAGTTCTCTTTACATGAATAAAGACTGACTCATTTAACTAAAAAATAAAATAAAAAAAAAAAGATTAGCCAGTCAAAGTCAGGGCTCTTGATACAGGACAGTGATCCTAGCAGGAGGGTTGCAAGTATCAGGCTAGCCTGGGGTAAAAACTTAGGTCAAGCCTAGCCTGCATAACTCAGTAAGATCCTATAACAAACTGAAAGGTAAATAGAGGACTGGGTATTTACCTAATGGCAGGGTTCTAGCCTTATAAGCCCGGGTTCAATCTCCAGTTACAATAAGCAAGAAAACCAAAAGAAGTAAACAACGTATCGACCCTAAAATGTTGGAGTTCTTCCTAAAACAAATTGAAATGACATAAAATCAATCTATACTCAAGCAAGGACTAAATCATTATGACTCAAACATTTTTAATGGAATGTTCCTTCAAATATACATGCATACATATGTATTTATTTATGTAAATAAACACATAATGAGAAATAAAATCAAGACACAATGAAACATATCCCCTAAAAATTCAGTTTGTATCACTTAGTGAAGCTGACTCCCATATGAACATGAAAACACATAATGAGGTGATTGAATAGGAATGGCCTTGAGAGACTCCTGTGTTTGAATGCATTGCCCATAGGGAGTGGCCCTATGAGGAGATGTGGCATTGTTGGAGAAAGTGTGTTACTGCTGGGGCAGGCTTGAAAGTCTACTATGCTCAAGTTACCTCCTAGTGTGGCACACAGTCTTCCTCTGCTGCCTGGAGATCAAGATGTGCAACCCCCAGTTCCTCCAGCGCCACATCTGCCCATGTGCTGTCATCCTTCCCACCATGGCGATAACGGACTAAACCAAGTGGTCCAGTGTTGGTGCAGCATTTGGAAAATGCTGTTGTAGTTGAGAGAGAGAAAGAGAGAGAGATAAACATACATGTAGAAGTACAAACAGATTTGTTTGTTGCATCTTTCTTTAAATCTATAATCATACAAAGTTAAAATTTATTGTATTTAATCACGTCCTTGTCAAAAAAATGTTAAATTAAAGAACAATAAGACATTATGTTTAGTAACACCTTTCTTATAAGTGAAAGCATAACAGGACCTTCAGTGTGAACTGTAATAAATATTACTTAGTCATGGTCAAAAACAAATGTGAAGTTGCTAATCTGAGACCCCAGATGTGTCTGTGTAATCACGCTCCCAGAGATTGAAGGCTAGGACAATAGTGTAAACTTGCACCACATCTCTGCACACTGCTGTGTTTCTCATGCTCTGTCCTCACTGCACCTAATACTCAGTTCCACCATGTGTCAAGTACCAGAAGGCAGAGCATGTAAGACATATCACTGCTCTCCATACACTTGCAAACCACCCTTGGTGGAAACAGGGGTGGGGTCTAATGAGGCTCTAATTTTGCTCCTGGTTGTCTTCTGTAGAAACATATCTAATTAGTGGCACAGGCATGATCAGCCCACTGTGTACATGCAAAAATGAACGCTTACACAGTCCACATGACTTTCTCAGGTACTCACATTTGTAACTAAGTCTCCAAAATTCACTGCAATAGGCTGCCTCTTTAGAGAAATATGCCAGTATCAACAAGAAAACAAGATGGCTGCACGATCGGAGAGATTCCCAGTGTGAAAGAAAGACTGAGGGGTGAGAATCTCAGGGTTGGGTTATAGTGCAGGAGAAGACATTAGGCTCCAAATACATAGGAAGGAGCCAGAACTGTAACAAGGAATGAATCTCACAAAAATAGCAATCATGTGATAAGAGGGAGTTTAGTGTGTATGGAACTTGAAATGGGCTGTTGGGAAGATGTTAGTTCAAATGAAGAAGAAGGGGAGAACCAGAGTGTTGGATGGTGGGAGAAGCCCATGCTGCAGTGTTTATGAAGGAGGCAGAGTGCTGCAACGCTGACTCAGTTCCACTCTAGAAGAATAATTGTAGGCTTACTAATGAATACCTAAGCTTGAAATGAGCGGCCCCTGCTCTTGTCTGTATGCCGACATTATTTTACCTGTTGCTTTGTCTTTAAGGAATGGCCTCTGCTTCACCTTCTTCCGTTCCTCTGCCTCTACACCACTCCTTTGTGCATTTTTTTTGTGTGTGTGTCTTGAGGGAACATCATTATGCAGCCTTGGCTAATCTGGAATTCACAATCCTCTTGCTTCCATTACCAACTGCTAAAGTGAGGACGAGAAGCACCATGCCTAGCTGCATTTGTCTTTGACGTGACAATGATAGTATCAGTAACATGCATATGTAACTTATATTCACACATATATATGTACATATAGATAGATGAGTAGATAGGTGTGTAGACAGACAAACAGATGGACAGACACACAGACAAACATACACTGTTAAATTATTGTTGGGGCATGTGATCATTCTGTGGATTTGAAGAAATATGGTGTAGCTGCAGCAAAATAAAGAGACCTTTAAAATATCCTGATGTGAGAGGGTCATAAAACCCAGCAAATCTCTTAGCATTAAGAGGCTGCAGACATGGCTTTCTCTGAAGTTTCTATTGTTTCCTGCCAATCGGTGTGCTTTAGTGCAAAGGAAGTGTTCTGAAACTGTCTTCCTTATTGACCTCATTTTCCAGCACTTTTTTTTCTGAATTATTTTCCTCCTAAGAATAGTGTATTTCAAAAATGCAATTGTTGTCTTGAAATTGCAACCACAGCGCTTGAGAAATTATCATCTTAGGGCAGGTATGAGTCACTTATAGAAACAGAAATTGTAGCTTACTGCAGAGAACAATGTCGTGTTTTAAATCTCCCAAGGATTTTTATCCTGTCAATTTTCCTTTCTCTTTTCTCTATATTGAACTTTTCTTTAAGTACAGGCTGCTTCCTGCAATACTGAAAAATGTTCAAATATTTCTTACTTTACAGATATTCCTTCTATTTACTAATTCATTCATTCATTCATTCATTTATTCACTCATTCATCTAAGAAAAGATGGCAAAGTTCTTCTTAATAGAATTTCATTCTTTAGAGAGGGTAATGAATCAAGAAAATAACTAGACACAATAACTAAAGGATCTGAAAAAAACATTAAGCTGGATCTGAGTAAGAGATATTTAAGCTAGTTATAAGCATTATTTTATCTATTATAAACATTGATTTTTCTATTTATTTATTTTTTAATTTATTGTGGTTGTTGTTTAAATGTATTATTTTTATTATTTATGATAATTTATTTACTTTGTATCCCAGCTGTAGCCCCTTGCTCATCTCCTCCTGGCCCCACCCTACCTCCCTCTTCCCCCCAATGTCCTTCCTCTAGTCCACTGATAGGGGAGGTCCTTCCCCTTACTGTTGTTGTTTTGAGGCAGAGTCACACTATATAGTCCTGACTGGCCTGGAACTCACTATACTGACCATGATTGCTTCCAACCTACGGAGACCTACCCTGTCTCTGCCATCACGTGTTCAATAAATATTCATTTTAAAGGCTGGAAAAAGAGCTCTCAAGCCCTAGGAAGTGAGATTGGCAGAGCTGGGAGCTGGCGAGGCTCTGAAAGGTGAGCTTCCACGGCCAAGATCACCCTTTCTTTCCACTGTGACTGACTTCGTAATGGTCTAATTAGATCTGTAGCATATGGTACATTATTTTGGTATACGGGTGTTTTGTGTTAGTTTCTATTTTTACCAATGGCTAATAATTTCTAAATGTTTTTACACCTTGAATATAATGAAGACAGTGGGTAAATTCTAAACGTACCCATAACATATCTCTGGTTCAGATGTTATAACAATTAAAATCAGTACATAAATACGCTCTGTAACATAAAAATATAAACACATTGTTTGTTTGTTTGTTTCAATAAATGTAGTAAGTTTCAAATGCCCTAACCTAGTAGAGTTTACTGCTTTATGGGATGTCAAGGTTGAAAAGATACTGAGTGCAAAGCACTGTTGCAGAGTGCTTTTGGGAAAAGCAGAATAAAGAATAACATTTTATTTGGTGGGTTGAGATAGGGCACAGAAGGGCTGCTTATCACTATCAGTCGGGTTGCAGAGAGCCTGCACCAACCTGTAAGAACCCTGCATCTGCATTCCTTGCCTTAAGAAAGCCTCTTCCTCATCTGCCTTTGTTACCTGGCTGCTTAGGTAGCAGTGTGGAGGGACTCAGCTCAGTACTCCTGCCCAGCATGGCACAGGCAGCCTGGCTCTTCTTCCCAGAGCTCTCCCCTGATGGATTTCCTGTGATTTCACTGTCTCTCCTGGCTCTTATGGGTCTCCCTACATCTCCCATGTGATGCAGTTTGCTGATTTCTGAGGAAAACACTGTGTTCACGTATCCGGAGTTAGCTTACACATTCTCATAATTGCAGTTTTCTTGATGGTAACTCCACTGTTTGGTCCATAGCGGTGGTTGTGGTTGTTTGAATACAAGTGGTCCACAGAGGCCCACATATTTGAATGGCTTAGTCATCAGATGTTGACACTATTTGAGGATTAGAAGAATTCAGAGGTGTGGCCTTGCTGGAGGAAGTGTGTCTGTGGGGGTGTGCTTTGAGGTTTCAAGAGCTCACATCAAACCCAGTGTCTATCTCTTTCTGCCTGTGGATCAGGACGTAGTTCTCAGCTAATGCTCCATCAACGTGCCTGCTGCCATGTTGATAATGCACTGACCCTCTGAAACTGCCCCTAATTAAATGCCTTCTTTTTAGACACACCCTTGGTCCTGGTGTCTTTTCACAACAATAGATAGTACCCAGAATGCTTCTGCCCCTCAGTCTGGCGTGTTCAGGTATTGAGACACTGATGGACCACCGAAACCCATCACAGGGGCCTCACTTGCAAACAGGAACTGACCCCCTTTGCGAGCAGTGTTTGTTCTCAGTGCCAGCCCTTGGCCCAACCCCTACTCTCTCTTCTGACTTGTACCACGTTGTAAAGATGTCCTTTCATGCTATGGTTAATGCTATTTAACCACAGCACGAAAACCTCTTCTTAGTCTCCTTCCTTTGTGCCTAAATGCTGAACAAAGCCTGGCTTAGGGGGGAAAGTTCTTATCTCCCTAGAGTTCCCATTCTGTCATATTGCCACGTGGCATCCTGTGATCTGTTTCATAATGATCATGTTTTAATTTCTTCAACAATATCTGAATTCACTAGAAGATTTTAAATTTTATCACTTCACTGTCATACCCATCTATTTGATAGAATCTTCAACACCTACCATGGGTTTGGTACATGCTATATAGTAAATAAATATTTGTTGAATGAATGGATGGCTGAGTAACTGGGGCATTTAGACTATGAATTATCTCTGCATGGGAGAACACTTAGAAGAACCAGGAAGTTTTATCTTTGGATGCTATTTCCAACACAGGACCTGAACTTTTGTGTTTGTACACATTGATCAAAGTTGTGCCATGTGATTTTTAAGGGAAAGATTTTTAAGGACATTTTATATTTTACCCAACAGCTTAAGAAGAAGAGGAAGAGCTATGATTTTCACAAAACCTTCGTAATAAGAGCACCAACACACTGGTAATCAGGGAAAAACTAAAGCAGGTCAATGTGGTTGGCACCCTGTGGGAATTCTGTGAATGGAATTTCCTCTCTAGTTTGCACCTGAGTTTTTGATGGTGCTTTTCGCAACCAGTTTGTGTGTGTGTGTGTGTGTGTGTGTGTATGTAAAACCATATATTATATATATTAGATATTTATGAATTTTAAATCAAAATGAAACAAATGATTTTAAAAATCTCTTTAAAATAAAAATAGAAGGGTGTTGATATATTTTGTCTTGGAACGTATCCATTTGGCACTAAAACAGGAAAATAATTTGTAGGTGCTAAGAAGGTAATTCATACTCAGTGGCTTGGCCCCATCCTGGAAGGAAAGGTAATTGAATTGCCTCTATCCATTCAGTAACTCACTCAGGATTCAAGGATTCATTATAACTATCAAAGTTTTATTACTTCCTTAGAGTCTAGGGTGGGTTTTATTTGAAGGTGGTGGGTGATATACAGTTCACTTGTATAACACGACAACCATAGTCAGAAAATATGGAGCATTGCTACAGCATCTTTGTATTCAGATTATAGCTTGCCTTGTCTACCTGTTCTTTTTAAAAGGAGGAAAAGAAAAGAAAAAAGAAAGGACTGAAGTCTGACTGGTTTTCATTCATGGACCATATATCTAAAATTTAGGATGAGCCGCACACAGTAATAAACAATTTGTTGTGTGTGTGTGACTGTGTGTGTGTATTTTTTCAAGAATATATTTATATTTTTTGTATTTATATTTTTTATAGTTATCAATAAAACCTATAGTACTAGTTATGGAACAAATGGTGTCTAGTTGATAATAACAACAATGATGAATGCAGGAAATCACTGTCTTCATGGCCAACTTAAAAAATAGACTGTGTTTAACCTCATAATACTTCAGATTGTAACAAGTACAGTGGCTGGTCTCCTGCTCCCTCCACGGCCATTGTCTTCCTTCCTACATCATACCAGCTGTTTTATTTGCAAATGGAAAGTGGCAGAAAGGAAGTAAAGTAGGAAAGGACTTGGAAGGGAGGGAGAGAAGGGGGGAAAATGGTGTGAAGGAGAAAAGAGGAAAGGAGAGTGGAGGGATTTTAATTACTCTGCTATAATCTTTGCAGGGAAATCTAAGGGTTTTTGAATCTACACTTATTAAACATGACTTAAAATACAGACCCCTCCTCTGTGCAAATGAATGTAAACAATTTGCATCTGCTAGCCATTCTGCAATCCTGGAAATTTGGGTGTTTGAATTCTCTCTGATTATTGTGCTTTAACCTTCAAATACTTCATGGAACATCTAGACACATCCAGCATTTCTATTGTTTCTTTAGCTTTTTCCTCACTGTTTAGGTATATCGATTACACACACACACACACACACACACACAAACAGATTAACAATTGTATTCCAATATATTTTGCATAAACTAAAACTCACTTGTGTGACTTTGGAGCTGTTTACATAACTGCATAGTTACTGTTATAACATAATTTTAGTGTTTGAGAGGTCATAACAATCCAGGGAAAAAAATATTCACCACCATAGTCCTTCTAATCTCTCTAAGCAGTAGGAACCTCTAATCTTTCTCTGTTTTAGATTCCCATGTTCACACCTCCATATAAACATAGTCAGTATGCTGTGTTCTCTATCTAGTTTCTTTTACAATCATAGTGCTTTAAGTCTCACCAGTATTATAATATACCAAGTATTTTTTTCCCTTTCAAACCACTAAATTATAGCCCATTACATAGCCATGCCACATTTGTCCATCTGTTTTGTATGGGCTGAGATTCCGACTGTTTCTGCCCCTATGACTACGTAAAGCAACACGGTACCAGTTGATAGTTTGTACATGTCTTCACTTCCACTAGCTACTTAGAGAGAAACAAAAGTTCTGGTTTCAAAGTGTGCTCAGTTCTTTCAAGAGCTGCCTTATGAACAGAAAGACCTTATGAACAGGAAGACTTTGTGCGTTACAAAGTGTCCCATGAGCACTTTATTAAATAACTCACTTTAGATTTTAACAAGCACTTGCTATTATCTCTCTATTTTCATTCACTCTAGTTATACATGGGTTTTGCTTGAACTTCACTAATGGCTCATGTTGTGGAGTATTTTCTGCATGTTTGCTAGTCCTTTCTGTAACACTGTGTACTAAAACCAACTCAAACACAAATTCTTTATTTTCTTGAAATGTTGGTGTAAGATTCGTGCCTAAGATATATAATTCTCCTGGAACAGGAGAATTTGCACTTACTGTTTTTTTTTTTCAGTTACCATTTTCATCAGATAAGAAAATAAGTTGCACAGGTTTGTCTGTTGCATGTTCTGAGAGTATTTTCTCATGGAGGTGCCTTTGCAATGTTCTCGTGTCTCTCCATGTGAAGTCAGCTTTTCAATTTGGCCTTTTTTAGTCCTTTTGTCACAAGACTCAGATAACCTACTTACCATAGGCTCTCCTTGTTCTTGTTATTGGAAGAAGTTTAATCTCTCTCTCTTTGAAAGGGAGGCTAGTTTCCTGGACAATCTTTTAGTCTGATGGAGAAAAATTCATCAACCAATGAGAGTATCCACACACAGTCCCTCAGATTCCTTCCTCTGGCTTCCACCCATGGACCTCTCCCTACCTCTAGAGACTCCTATTCCCTTCTCATACTCCCTCTTTTTCTTCCTTACACAGTACACCCCTCTCCTCCCAGACCTGCCTTCTCAGATACTTCTGCACATCCAGCAGGCCTTTTTCTCCCTGTTAACACTTTGAATGTTGATCTTCTTTGTGAACATCCCACAGGTATACAGACCTTCCCTATCCTTAGTGCTGCACAACCCTTTATCCAGTCAAGCTGACATGCAAGGCCAACGCCAGTGGCTAACACTTCAGTTCCTTAATTCCTAAGCTCCAACTATGCAATGAAGGGGGAAAGTGTTTCTGGTTTTGTGTTTTGTTTTGTTTTCCCACTCTTTGAAAGGAAACACCAGCTTATAACACTCACAGTAGATTCTGTTTGATGAGCTATGGAATCCCCACATGACTTGGGTTTGTCACTGTTGTCATGAGGTACTGGACTCTTTGACATCTGTTGCCAGAGGAAAACAAAGACGGCAAAAAACAAGGGCTCATTGATTTGTTTCTGAAGGTGTGCTGTGTATCATCACCCTGGAGTGTCTGCTGAGAGCAGACATGTGCACCTCGCTCTTCACCAGCTTGGCAGGAGCTGAGGTAGAGAAGGGAAGGATGCTCAGTGAGCCGTGACTGTGAGCTCAAGCATTTGTCCAAGTGCTTTCTGGTATGTAACTGTTTATCCTCTTTCTTAAAGTTTGATTTATGAAGTCTGACAGAGTAGTCCGTAAACTCAAGCCTGAGCTACTTGGAGAACAAGAGAAAATGATATATTACGTCGCAGTGGCCCAATTGTTTTGAGATATTAAGTCCCAGGCTGCAGCAGGACAAATGAAAACTCATTAGAAGTGAATATTGATGTCCTTCATATCTGAAAATGGGATTTTGAACAACTGCCAGGAAGATCTCTGTAGGCCCCCAAAGCCTAGCTAACCTACGCATGAGTGATCAGCGTCTCTGTGACTGATGCTGACTGTCATTGCTCTAGTATTTTATTTTCTGATAATTCCACAAACCCATCTCAAAACATAGGTTTTGATGTAACATAAACTGTCAAGACATCACACATGGAAGTAGTCTACAGTGTTTAATTTTGTGCATGACCAGTTATACTCACAACATAATTATCTAAGGAGAATGATTCTTTAAGCTAACTTACGAGAGATTAATGGTAATGATTTCTATATCTAGTACAAAAGCTATGATTATCTTTTATTAAGTATGAAAACAATTTATCACTTTTTCTCAGTCACACACACCTGATGTGAATCTGAGTGAGAAAACAAGAGAAGATAACATTATTTCATAATTTGAATGACAATTATGTTTATTTTCTAAACTCTTATCTCATTTGAAGAAATTTTAACTCTATTTGCTACCATCCCCAGCCTGTGTGTCTCTGGTCTCTGGCAAGCTCTGAACAGGGCTGGTTCCCAGCCTTGAGTGACAGTAGCCATGCTACCGTCTGCTGAGACCAAGAGCCCAGCCACAAGGTCTTTCCTGGCCTGTGTTCTTGCTTATAACCTTAATGTCTTTTTTCCTTCTTCCCTCTTTTCTTCACTCCACAGTGTCTTTAATTCTCTCTGGAACCTAAGAAATGCTTCCCATTTTCAAGTTATCATGAAGTCATTTGTAAAATTTAAACAACTTAGTCCTGACTACTGCACATATCAGGAACTCCAAAAGAGAAACTTCATACATTATTTATACATTTATATGTAGTTATTTATATATACATATTTTATGTATACATACATTTATTATTATATGTATATATTTATATGCATATACATATGTATTACATGTATAAATATAATGTAAATGGTTATACATTATAACTTAAATGCCTCTTTTTCTCCTTCCCTCCTTCATTCCACTATGTCTTTAATTCTGTCTAGAACCCAGGGAATACCTTTCATTTCCAAGCTTTTATGTTATCATTAATCTACTTGTATGAGTTAAGAAATTTGGACCTGACTATTGGAAATATTAGAAAGTTGAAAAGAGAAGCATCCAGGTCTTAATTTTTACAGGCTTAAACTCGTAGGGCTGTACAATGTGGATTCTTTATAATACCTGTGTTATCCCAGTTTGGCTGTCTAGTCACACCTTAGCCAGTAGGGAAAAAAGATAGTCCTGTGCATTCATTGTATCCTTTGTCATGGAAGTAAGATCTTACTGCCTTTTAACCTTCCTACTAAACATTTGTAACATTTGAAACTATTTAATATTTACCACCAAAAAAAGGACTAATTTATATCCCTTTGTCATTATTTCCTTTGTTGTCAGCGTGAAGCAGCATAAAATTACAAGGCTGGCTTTAATAGGAATAGCTTAGTATCCTGGAATCCCCATTTGTTTTGGATTATGCACACTTCCTTAGCAGCTGAGTCCTTTCACTTATACCATAGGTGCACACCCATCTCCACACAACGTTCCTAGCTATCTTAGAACCTTTTAAGCCCCAACCACATCAGGCTCGATGTCTAAACCATTTCTAAACCACCTCTAAACCATGGCATGAGTTTCCCTGCCATGGGTAATACTAACAATTTTGATAGTTGCTAATCATGTGTTTGCCAAAGTATCTGAATATGAATACTAGAGAGCCCAGTCTATTCAAACCAGCCTGATAGAACTGAATCCCCTAGAGATCTCTGCAGGAGGTTTCCCTATGGATCACCCTCTATGTAATTGGGAATGTATTTGATTGAAATCAATTGCATTGTGAGAAGGGACATGTGCTTTAGAACAAATGATTTTATAACCAAATCTATCAATCAAAATCACCCAAACTACAGCCCTCAGGATTGAGCCACTCTTTGCCTTAGATTCAGGGAGAGAGAGCCCAGGCTGTATGTAGTTTGGCACCATTGAGGGTTCCCACTCCTGGCCAGTTTCAACCTTCACGCTGTCTATCTTTTTAATCTTTACAATCCCTTTGTCCCAAATGAAGTAATCTTGTTTCTTTCCAAATCTGTGTGAACACTTATTTTCTATTCTTCGGGTGAGAGGCCAGGAACGTAGAAAACCCATCCCAAGACTCTGCCTAACACTAACAATTATTCTTATTAAGTCAGAGTTATATAACTAGGAATTTCTGAAGTTGGGATTTTTGAGCAAGTCAAACAAACAATGAAATGTATGCTGTTTCCATTCTCTGTTTTAGACACAGAAGGTGCGGTCAACTGGTAGACAACATGTAAAAACAGGAAATAAAACCATTGATCTCAAGGTCCTATAAACATAGTCTCAGGACACTATGGATATGGCTGATGAAAGTAACTGTTTGCTCTTCATTTTGCATCACTGAATATAGTCCAGAGTGAGTGGGATAGATTCACACAAAAATTAATCTGCTATAAGCAGCTTTATAGTTAAGATGGTGGGTAAGCTCTACAAATTTCCCTCAGTGTTTAGAGTCTCTGAGTTTCTGTTTCCTGACAGCTCCCCATCATATTACATCTTGGCAGCTTCTCCCTAACATGCAGGTGAAGTGATAGGAGAGATATTGTTTCAGAGAAGATGCTGAAGGACCCCTTTATAGACAACATGATCTCAGTGACTCCAGTGCTCTGGCTTCAACTATGGGCGCAGAATGAAGCCAATATTTATAGCACTGGTGGGCTGAGCATGTTGCAGCTAATGTAAGCCAGAGTACCTCACCACAAAGAAACCAAGTTTCTCTTTTAAGCCATTGGGTCCACCGGAAAGGATGGTTCCGCAGAGTTCAACAATGGTGGTGTGCTAGCCTTAAACTCATTCCTCTTCTTTTTGTGTGGCTTTGAAACTAACCACTAAACTGATATAAACTTTGTTTTCTCTTCTGTAACAGAGAAAATAATTGTAAATGAAAAGGAATGGATGAGATATTGTTTGTGTGGAGAAAAAAAAGAATCCCCAGCTACTTCAAAGTCTATATTAAAAACTGTTTTGTTTTGTTCTGTCTCTGATGAGGTGCCATGTGTGGAAAGATTAAATGACCAGCCCAAGACAAACAGCTAACAACTCTGAACAGAAGTATGAGCCTAATAGCTTCTACATAATGCCCTTCACTCTTCTTTATGTAGCCAATGATGTCTGCCACTGGTAAATGGGTCTTTAGGTTTTACTTTATGATGCCTTTCACATACAGTGGTTCTTTGTGGATAATGGAAAGTCGCTTTACTTGTCAAGGAATGCAGAGCACTTCATTTAGAACCCATACCTTGAGCACAGTATACTGATGGCTATTGAGTATAATTTTGTCTAATACAGAAGCAAAGCATCTTAGTCAGAGCACAATAACACGGTTCTAACATTGTTGTTTGAAACTTTTTGCCATTACTGTACTTTATGCCATTCTGAACTATTATTATTATTATTTATAGGTAGAAGGTAGTCTTATTTCTAGCTTAAAAAAAACAAATGGTCCAATTCAATAAAAGATTCTTTGAAAAATCAGTAAATTTACAGGAGTATTTAATTATATATCCTCACATTTTGAACAATATTCAATAAATACGTTATCAAAGCATGGCATGGCAACTTATTATAATGTATGATCTCATGTATCAGTTAAAATAATAGGGTAAATGCTAGGGTTTAGAATAAGTGCAATTTTATACATATGCCTGCATGGCATGCGTATGTTTATTGACAAGAAGACTCCCTTGTTGGTGAGCACATGCGTGTGTAACTGGTTCATGGGTTGCTGTCTGGGGATGACACCGGGCATCTTGCTTTTTCTCTCTCCACCTGCTAAGCTGAGGCATGGTTTCCCCACTGAGGCTAGACATTTAGGGACCCAGTCTTCTCCCGTGCCCTAGTAGCAAAGGCATGCCACACCCCAACACCCACACATCTTTTCTGTATGTTCAAGATATCAAACTGCAGTTCTTTTGCCTGTACAGCAAACAATATACACACAAGCCGCCTTCCTAAGCCTCAAGAATGTTTTCTTTTAAGGGGCTTATTGAGATAAATCTAACTTCTAAGTATCTCTGTTTATACCTCCAAACAGAACATTCTCAGCCCTTATCAGAGAGGCTTCTCTTTGTGGTGAAGATTAGTGAATTCAAACATTGACAGCTATACAAGATACTCAGAGTAAATGATGGTTGAGTGGTCCACCCTAATCAGACACTCACGCCACCTCCTCTATTGCTCATGGGACACACAGGAAGAGGAAAGAACCAGAAGACAAGGAGAAAAGCTTCAAAATGCCATCTTCTAAGAATGGCACAGCTACTGAAACCAGAAACTTAGGACACTGTAGTCAATGGCAGTAGGCCTGCATAAGACTATACCTGCCTAGAATGAAGATACAGCATGACAGAAAATATCATATAAAGGTTCTGCAGAGAGCTCAGGTCGGGTTTTCAGCACCTACACAGTAATTGTACAGTTGATTACAACTGTAACGATAGCTTCTGGGAGACTCAACGCTTCTGGCTTCAGCACTTACATTCTCTTGCACTACCCCTACACAAACACACACATAACTGAAAGTGTGTACTCACTGCTGACCCCACCCACACACGTCACTCAAAACCTATTGATCACACAGATGGGCCCAATTAACCTCAAAAAGACATGGAGTTGAGAGATGGGAATCGAGTAGATAGGTCGGAGTAGAAGTAGAGAGAGCTGAGAGGTTGAAGTAACAGTAATCAAGCTGAATTATAGAATTTAGAATTATATAATTCTGTATTTGTCAAAGAACAAATTTAAGTTAAAAAACAAAAACAAAAAACCAAGGATGTTTCACATCATAATATTTCTTAAAATGAAAATAAACATTAATGTACCTTGTTTTGCAGCTAAGTTTACAAGAATGCAAAAATTAGGAGAAACAAAGAACAAAGAGCTGGCTGTATCAAGATGCTGACAAGACACTATGCAGAGCTAAGCCACAGACTTGAGATTCAAGTCAGATATAACAGGCTTTCTCTCTCCCCCTGTGCTAAGCTAGCTTCTCATTATGACACAGACCTCACATGCACCGAGTCCTCACACATGTCCGTCTCCCTTCCATTCATCACTCTCACTTTAGTTGACTCCAGGTACTGTGGGGGTGGCAGTGTGGACAGGATCCTCTGTCTGCAGTAGAGGAGGAGGGTGCTTCAGGATGTTGGTTGTTTCCACAAGCAAAGGAGACTGTTACTGTCACTAAAGTGCATGCATGGACAGGGTTCAGAAGATGGTGTTTGTCATATTGATCTAAATCTGTGATTTTTTTGTTATTCCTTGCATTTTTTATTAACTAGGTAACATTTTATTCATAGAAATATAGTAACCTTATCTGACCATTTTAGCCAAATAGTAGGCCAGAGTTCAGCTCTTTAGATATTAGCCAATCAAATATGGAATCTCCAAATGTCTTAAAACATTTCTCCTTTTTTCATCCTGGTTGTAAAAAAAGAAGTGATATTTTAAACCAGTCAACCTCCTCCTCTCTCTCTTTCTCTCTCTCTCTCTCTCTCTCTCTCTCTCTCTCTCTTTTCCTAGTTCTGCTTTTTCCCCTGAACTTAAAAGTGCAATAAAAATATGATGTTGTAAACAAATATAAACTTGAAGCTCTATACTGAAGACTGAATAGAAGTTGAATAGGACAACAAAGCAAAGCCTTAGACTCATGCTGCCTCTGTACCTCTTTGCTGCCATAAAGAAAAACACCTCTCCATGTTTCCCAAGCCTTGCTTAAGGAATACTTTCAAAATTATTTGAAGATGAAATATTCATTCTCTGAAAAATTTGTGGGTAAAAACAGATAAAGTGAAAAAAGAAAAAAAGAATACTAATTGGCCGAAATTCCAAAGACTCAGTTAGAAAGTAGCAGTTCCCTAACTGAGGGTAGAAGAGATGGATAAATATAAATATAAATATAAATATAAATATAAATATAAATGAAGAAAACACACTCAAACTAGACTGGCGTAGTGGAGGGAAGGGAACACCAACCCACCCATAAAATCTTCAACTCCAAAGTTACTCTACCTACAAGATGTGCAGGGATAAAGATAGAGCAGAGATTGAGGGAATGTCCAACCCAATGCCTGTCCCAATCTAAGACTCACCCCATGAAAGAGAACCAACCCCTGACAGAATTAACAATACTCTGTTATGCCTGCAGAAGGGTGCGGTGCCTAGCATAGTTGTCTTATGAAAGGCTCCACCCAGCATCAAGTCAAAACAGATGCTGAGACTCACAGCCAAACATTGGGCAGAGTGAGGAGAGTCTTGTGGAAGAGGAGGGTGGGGGTAAGGGGAGTAGGAGGATCTAGAGTGGACAGAAGCTCCACAAGAAGAACATCACAGCCAACTAACCAGCATCCATGTGGACTGTAGAAACTTAGGCACCATGCAAAGACCATGCATGGACTGGACCTAGGTCCCCTATACAGATGTAGCCGATGGGCAGCCTGGGTCTCCTAGTAAGAGAAGCAGGGGCTGTCTCTGACATGGAATCTGTTGTCTGCTCTTTGATCACCTCCCCATGGTGGGGCTGCCTTGACAGACAATAGAGGAAGAGGATGCTCAGTCCTGATACAAGTTGATGAGCTCGGTTGGGTTGGGGGGATAGGGAGTAGGAGTAGGGATGGGGAAAAGAGAGAAGAGAAATGGAGGGGGCTACAACTGGGATGTTAAGTAGATAGATAGATAGATAGATAGATAGATAGATAGATAGACAGACAGACAGACAGTCCTCCAAGTGGGATATTGGAAAGAAACCTGCTGGGGAAGTCTATTAAAATTCTTGTCTCTGTAGAAAATGCTCGTTTGCTGCAGGCACACAGAGTGCCTTCACAGCTACATGATTATTGTCCAGCCCAGCTACAGAAGAAACAGGCAAGTGAAAACTGCTGGGTCCATTATGCCAGTCTCAGTGCACCTGGAACCGAAGAAACTTCTCTTCATGTCAGTTGAACTACAAACACTTTCTCTCTGCTCACACTTTCACATCGGACTGCACAGAGATGATAATTCTGCAAAATATTCACCAGACTTAGCCACCCTGACATAATATGGTCTCTTTACACAACCTGATTATCTTCCAGCACAATTCAACGAGATTCAAGAATTATCTGATACGGACTTGACTACCCACAGAGAGCTCAGTCCTATGCTTACCAGGTGAAAAATGTATAAAATGAGTGGTCAGACTAAACAGGATGTAAAGTCTAACAAGAGGACATACACAGTTGCAGCGGAGAGCCGGTGTGGAAAGAGAATGAAGAACACAGACTCTTACATTGCATAAAAATCACAGCAAGACAACCTTCTCCCTAGTTAGAGTGGCAATCAAGACAAACTCAGTAGCAACAGAGGTGCTCACCAACAGTGTCAGTGACAGATGAGAACCAGCTCAGACATTATGAAAGTAGTGTATGTGTTCCTTGAAAGCAGAGAAATAGTTCTGTGTGAACAACTACAGACCTAGATTATGAGCAGGAACGGGAAGTATTGATACCAGACATTTATTCTGTGTACCCATATCATGACATCATCCACAAACCCAAGATTTAGAACCGATTGAGACTCCTCTGTAGCAGAACATAAAAACTCTATTTGGGGTGTTTAGGCCTCTACCTCCCTTCCACCAGCCCACCAACCTTAAGTAGGAGAGAGAAAAGGTTAGTGGAGAGAGGGGTCCCAGACCCCTTTACTTCTCCTGCCTATTTAGGGTTAAGGGGCTCTTTTAGGGTTCTACCCCAATCTCCATAATTCAGGTGCAGCTAGCAGGCTCCTCCACACCACTGTGCCTCAAAGCATTTATCTCCATCTGTCTGCTCCAAACCACCACACTGCCTCTGCTCTGCAAACTGCTCCATGCCATACACCAATGGCAAACACCACACAGGAGGCCACTATAGAACACACTACATGGGCTTTTCCTAGACCTCATATTTGTACTCTCAGAGTCCTAAACCATGTGCCTCTAGACCACGCCCCTCTAGACCACACCCCTCTTCATTCAGCATGTGGAAGGCCATTACCAGCTGGCAAAGATTATGTGACAATTTACAGGTATGGATCAACTATAGACCAACTAAAATCCAATGCTGGGGGTTAAAACAAAAGCATATTTACGTAGCGTACAAAGAAACCAAAACTTCCAATACACTCCTGTCATCATATGAATGCACTTGTGTACACATTAGTACATCTGAGCATATCTGTGTGTGTATACATGTGCATATGTACCATTACTAAAACATAGCAAAGAATGAATCCTGACATTTAAGCACATCATGCAATGTGAAATAACTTAGAGTCAAACGAGATACTCCACAGCCTCCATCATGTTGGACACCCAGGGAAGTCAACCTGAGGGTAGAATCCTGACAGGGAGAAGGCAAAGGGCGAGTCAGTGCATGAAGGGAGGTTGAAGTTCTGCACTGCCAGGTCCAGAGGCAGGATTGTGGCTCCCATCACAAATCTTAGAAAGCTCTGGAAGAGAGCTAGAAATCTTCAGGCAAAAAATAAAACAGATATGGAAATACCAATTAACTTAATCAATCCCTGCAAGAGCTGTTCGTGCTTGGAGATATCACACAGAATCCTGTTAGTAAAAGAGATGTTAATTAAATGCGTATTTTAAAATTGGCAAATCCTGTCATTTATCAACACCATGACTGTTGTGGGTGATTGTTAACTGAAGTAAGTCAAGCCCAGAAAGACAAGTGCCACCACTGCCAGACACCACAGATACCACAGACACCACAGAAACAAGGCAAATGCTGTAAACAATGAGAGAAAGAGCTCAACAAGGGTCCCAAGCTGCAGCGTGAGAGGGACTATATTTCTTCAGTGGGGTAAGGTATCTATCAGCCAATGCATAATGTATGCATGTCAAAATGCCTGGAAGAGTATAAAATTTCAAACAATACAATAATTAATAGTTGAAAAGATGCAAATTTATATTGCTTGATTTGATGTGTTTGCATTTCACACCTGTCTTTTGTTATCATAATGTTCTTTGTAAAGATGTATAAATATTGTGTCTTGATCAAAAGAAAGAGAAATCTTTTAAAAATGGGAAAAAAATACTGTATCTAAGTCTGAGATGGGAATCTAGAAAACATATAACTATTTTAAAGCTGAAGGTGATGATGAAAAGATTCAAGGAATACTGTGGTCTGCTTCTATGCATTTTTGAGTTACTGTGGGTGTTGTGGGACCAATGCCACAGAGATATTGTGTTACAGGGAATAAATGTTTTAACTCTTGCAAGTTCTTGTAGCATACACTATAATGCCCTAATTTCTGGACTCCAAGACTTACTACCTGAAGGCTTTCTGGCTGTGGGCCGTTGTTTGTCCTAAGGCCACACTGTGACTTCTGTGACCTCCAGGCTAATTGGTCTTCATGGAATTCTCCTCCACTAAAAATAAAGTGTCAAATTTCCTAATTACATTGGTATACAGCAAGTTAAAATATGATTACTTTCTAAAATTCCAGCGTACTTTAGTTTAAGATCAAAATATCTGTCTTGACACCTCCTCTACAATTGCCTGGCCCCTCTCATGGGACAGTGACCATGGCTGTTGACCAACTCCAGAGCCTATGAGGTACAGAAGTGACTCCTGTGCCTACATTCAGCCTTGACCATAAGCTGCTTACCATGGACTCTTTATATGAATATTTACCTCAATAATACAGTAGCTCTTCAGCATTCTACTTATTTCTTAGGGATTTCTCTGGGGTGGCTTTATGTTGTTGTTTGTTTTGTTTTGTGTGTGTGTGTGTGTGTGTGTGTGTGTGTGTGTGAATTTCAATATGGTAAAGAAACCTGGCCATATAAAGTTAGATGTTTGTAACAAACAGGATGTTCCTCTCAGATAAGTTCTCAGAAATCAACAAGAATGCTGATTTCACACAGCTAAACAAAAAGCAAGGTAAGTGAAAAATGGGCAGGGAAGATCATTTTTAAAATAAATTGCCCATAAACACCAAGCAATATAAACCTCAGCAGTGAAAATGTATTGTATTTTAAAATAAAAATGGAAATCTATTTTTTCTCAAATCATAAGGGATATACTCGTGGAAGGTAGGGAATTCAGAAACAATATGAATTAAAAATATTAGTTTATCTGAGCCTCTTCAACCCTAACTAGCATACATCTTCAAGTTCAAAATTGCAATATAACAAAATAGGTTTTGTATTTCATTCTCAGTAGGAAAACATTTTCTGGAAAACAAACAACACACATATATATGCACAGAGAGAGAGAGAAAGAGAGAGAGAGAGAGAGAGCAAAGGAGCAAAGGAAACATGTAATCTAAAGGACACATCAGCTGGTGTTTCTACCGCTGAGAGTGTCCAATGAACATCACAGCACTCTAAATGTGAACATCATTTGATTCTTATACTTTCTCTGCTAGTCAGAAATGTGTTAATTTCATATAAACTTTTTCTTATCAAATCAAGAAATCAAATAACCAATAGTGCTTATTTGTTAAACTGCATTAGTATAAATGTATAAAATAATATTGGGACACTATTAAATGCTTTCAAGGAATATTGAGAGCATAAATAAGAAAAGCAGGATGTAACAGCACACACTTGCAGTCTTAATGTGTTCCAAGTAAACCCAAGCTGTAGTGTGACATCCTATCTTGAATAAATAAAAATGGTGAATAAAGTCACATATTGAAAGTTTAGTACTTTGGCTTGTACTATATACTTTGAATTTTTACTAGGGTCTTGAGAAGAAACCCAGGCTGTCATGCAAGGTGCCTGAGCCATAGAGTGCCACTGCAGGACCGACTCACCCTGATGCCAGCATTTAGGACCAGTGTCAGCATGGCCCCATAACTTCCATTGCAGTGTGGAAGGGTCAGCTTGGGAAGCCCCAACAGGCACTCATTCACAGTTGTCCAGGTGCAAGCATTCCAGACAAACATAAGGCCTGTGGTCTTGATGAAGATATTGCAACAATGTTTGAACTTAATGAGCAGAGCATATTCCTTCATTTTTCACAAAGCAAATGCAACATGTCTACTTATTACACACTATGACTTTGGCCAAAAGAAATTATTTCTAGCTCATTGGGCACAAGGCAGGATTAAGGCTTGATGCTTCTCTAACCCATGAAGATCTGAATATTCTGCCTCTATCTGAATGCTGTGACTTGCCATGTCTGACATTTTTAAAAATATTTATATTTTACTTTGGCTTACAGAAGTGAATCAATATTTATGAATATTCATCTTGCAACTGTACCTTCTTTTTAGAAAAGATCCTCAAAGCTCTGTTGTAGACTTATTAAAAGGGGCTACTTTTTCTCAAATTCCCAGAAACTTTTATATGAATGGCTTGTTCACCCATCCATTCATCCGTCCCTAATTTATTTTATTAACACATCCACTGTGTATGTAGCAGGGTGCACCATGTCACACATTGGAGGCCAGATGACAATGTGAAGAAACTGGTTTGCTCCCTCAATCACGTGTGGTTCAAGGATCAAAGTCAGGCCATCAGGCTCAGTGACAATCACTGTTGCTAACCGAGCCCCCTTTCAACCCTCCTTGTACAAATATTCATGGGTACTCCTGTTATTTACAACAAATTAAAAAGGGTTTTGCCCAATAATTATATAGACCATCCAAAATAAGTGGGGAACATTTCAGTAATGGTTTAGCTATTTTGTAGCAATTCATTACTTGTACTAATATAGTAGCAGCTGATCAGTTAGTTAGTCCTTAATATCTGTAGGAGTGCCACATTGTGAGATCTCTCAGAGACAAATGCAATCAACTGGGGATTATGAAAGATAATAATCAATAAATAAAATATGATTCTATATATTCCAGTCCTGGGCATACCTTAAAAAGACCCAGAAAAAACATCATATGTTCCTTGACACTAGTCTGGATATGTGTCTTCCTTAAATTCACACATCAAGTTTTAATTCTGAATTCAGCAATATAAGAATTGGAGCCCTTGAGAAGTGAGTATGTCACTAAGATGGATCCATGGCCTAAAGGCCTTTAGAAAGGCCTGGTAGAGCAGCAATCCTGTCTGCCATACGAGGCACTCCAAGAATTAAAGCATGGCTGTCACCAGTCTTTTGACACCCTAATCTTTCTCCTTTGCTTCCATTAGACATGGAATTCTGCCCTTTAAGAACATTCTGCCTTCCACCTTCCCGATGGTGAGTGCTCTCTGTCACGAACAATTCCACATTTGGCTAAGGTTGAGGATCTGGCTTGCTTCCATGTATGTGGACCTATCTGCATTGCCCACGTGGCACGCCTGGATTGGCTACCCAGAGGCTATTTAAGCTGTGGGCTGGCTTTCCCCAGGGTCCTAGGATTGTTCAAGGTTCCTGAATAAACTGCATTGAAAAAAAAAAAAAAGAAAACCATACTAAAAAAAAAAAAAAAAGAACATTCCAGGCTAATACATTTTGTTGCGACTACAGGATTTGGAGAAGACAAGACACCTATGTGGTTTTCTATTCAGAAGGAAATATTTTTCTCAAAACAGTAATAGTGCTTAAAACAAAATTTTCTCTTGGAATAAGGGAACCATTCTTTGCTGGAAGATATATGATGAACTGATATTTCACTAAAGGTAGGTATTTTGGTGTTTGGACCAAAATACGAATATTAATAATGGAAATTTTATCTCAATATTTGTTTTAAATGATGGACTTAATGTGCAGATAGCTTACAAGGTTTGGTAGCTGTGCTTGGGAAGTAGAACTTTGGTTCTTATACTTCTTTACCATGTCCTTCACCTTCTGAGACAACTTCAGAGTCCATAAATACTTTCTTAAGATTAACATCACCATTAATGTCACTGTTTAAAATGATGTACTTCAGGATTTATGTAAAGAAATCAGAGAATATGATATTCAACCAACTTTTGAAGCTAAAAAGTTTTGACCAGATAAAAGCAAGTAAGGAATATAATCCAGATTGGGTTAGTGTAGAGAACACAAAAGTATAAAGATGTAGACCCTCCTGGGTTGTTGGCCAGAAATAATGTTCACCACATATTACAAGTCTCTCCATTCAAAGGCCAGGGTGGAGGGCACATAACTAATCTGGATAGTCACAGCTGCCACATCAGGCAGGGCCACTTGGGCACATTCATAATGAGAGCCTTTCTTAAGTTCTCGGGACTTCACCTTCTAACACTCCATCCCTGCCTTGAGGCTGTACTCTGCCTTGCTGATGATCTCCCCTCTGGATTAAGTCACACGGCACCACTCTTTCTTTTTATCTTCTTTCCTCTCCCAACACTTGTTAAGATGTTTCGTTTGTCTCCTATGGGGTTTTCTTTTAAGCTCTAATTGTTGGAGTTGTTATTTCTATTGTTGAAATAAAATGCTATGAGGAAGCAACTCATGGAAGAAAGGGTGTGTCTTGGCTTAGGACCTGTCATGGGAGGGAAGCATGGCCAGCTGAGATGGCCCATCCTCAGCCACAGGCATGAACCAGGCAGAGTCACCAGAAATGGTGTGGTATAAACTCAACAAATGCACCCCAGGGATATGCTTCCTACATCAAGGCATTGCCACCTACACTTCTCCACACAGCTCCACAACTGAAGACCAAGCCAGATGCTTCTGACTATTGGGGCATCTGTTGCCCAGTACACACCACATTGAACTTACACTGCATTCTCAGTCGTGATGCAAGAGTTCCTTCACAGAACAGTGTTGACAAGCCCGCATAACAGAGCAAGTTCTTGTATTTAATATCCACATAATTTAATTTACCTACCTATTAGTAACATATTTTGTTATTAATAACAAATTTTATGTCTAAGGCCATTGAGCATTCAGACTGACAAGTCCAGTATCTCACCAAACATCAGTCAGAACATAACTGTGTTCTCTTCTGGATTTGAGTGTGGTGGGCAGTCTGGAATGAACTGACTTCACTTATTCACTCAAATGTTATTTGTACAAAAATAGTATGCTTTCTCTAGGTTCTGAGTGACACAATTTTTTGGAAGATTCAATCATCTAAGACAAGCTTGCATAAAATGAAATATGAAAATATTTCATAAATTCCAGCAGGATATTTTTTATTATTGGGGGGAGGAAACCTGTGAGGTATGATCCCTCAGCTCAAATACGAGTTATTCTGTATTAATGGCCCAGACCACTGAGGTTTTATTTAATTAGTTTCATGGCCAGTACACCAGGTAACAACAATTATCCCCACTCATCCTGCAGTGAGGCTGCTGAGGATGAGCTCAATTTGTGTTCAAAATATGATTTCAATGGATTTTAGGAACCAGGCAGTTTGAACAGTGTTATCATTCTAATGTTCACAGTGAAGCAAGGAAACCAGAAGGCATGAAAACCGGAACTGGTCTGTGCACGAACAGACCAGACCATGAGTGCAGTTGGCAGTGTCCATCCTGAAGTTGTTGCTCTGTGCCTGGGTTAATGCACATTGGCTCACTGCCAGCAGAAGTTACAGAGAGGAAAGCAAAGGCACTGGGATGGAATTGCACCATCTTCACTATGTCATAGCTGTTTTGTATAGATAAAACATTTATTTACTTCATAATACAAAGAGCAAATTCATGGTTCCTCAATATAGATATCTACTGTCAATTGCCAAATAAAATATTATATATAATTATTTATAAATATACATTTTCCTTACATAGTGTTCATATATGATAAATGTACTGTATGAAGGTAGTTAATTTTCTTTTTCATGCCTTTAATATAATCAAGGGGAATAATCTGATATATAGATTAATAAATTGGTGTTCTGAGAAAGAGCTGTGAAATTGGATATTTCTTCCTTGAAAATCTCTCCAGAGTTTTATCAGTATAAAATATAATATAAATTTTTTGAGTTTTGAAATAATCTTTTTTTTATTTTTTTCAATGCAGTTTATTCAGGAACGTTGAACAATCATCTGACCTTGACAGTTTCGTACACACACATGGATATAAGCCTAGCATTTTATGTTTGTCTGTTTTTATGGCATTTACAGAATTGGGTTTATTGCCAGATTTTTTTCCTGTAAATTTAACTTTTCAGGAAATTTTTATTGTAAAGTTTATACATTAAAGAAAGTCTAAGATAGAATTGTATCTATTATTTTGTTCTGATGACAGTATCCTTTGCTTTACAGAAGCTTTTCAGTTTCATGAGGTCCCATTTATTGATCGATGCTCTTAGAGCCTGTGCTGTGGGTGTTCTGTTCATGAAGATGTCTCCTGAGCCAATGAGTACAAAGCTTTTCCCCACTTTTTCTTCTAACAGGTTTACTGTGTCTGGTTTTATGTTGAGGTCTTTGATCTACTTGGACTTTAGTTTTGTGCAGGGTGATAAGTATGGATCAATTTTCATTTTTCTACATGTAGACATCCAGTTAGAAGAGCACTATCTGTTGAAGATACTATCTTTCTTCCATTGAATGGTTGTGGCATCTTTGTCAAAAATCAGGTGTCCATAAGTGTGTGGATTTATGTCAGGATCTTCAATTCGATTCCATTGATCCACCAGTCTGTTTCTATACCAGTACCATGCAGTTTTTAGTATTGTTGCTCTATAGTACAGCTTGAGATAAGGAATGGAGATACCTCCAGAAGATTTTTTATTGTAGAGGAGTGTTTTAGCAATTCTGGGTTTCTTGTTATTCCATATGAAGTTGAGAATTTTTCTTTCAAGGTCTGTAAAGAACTGTGTTGGTAATTTGATGGGAATTTCATTGAATCTGTAGATCGCTTTTGGTAAAATGGCCATTTTTACTATGTTAATCCTGCTAAGCCATGAGCATGGGAGATCTTTCCATCTTCTAATAGTTTCTTCTAATTCAAAACAACTGCCTACACATTGGGAAAGGATCTTCACCAACCCTATATCTGACAGAGGGCTAATATCCAGAATATTTAAAGAACTCAAGAAGTTAAACAGCAACAAATCAATTAACCCAATTAAAAAAATGGGGTACAGAGCTAAACAGAGAATTCATGATAGAGGAACATTGAATGGCACTGAAACACTTAAAGAAATGTTCCATGTCCTTAGTCATTAGGGAAATGCAAATCAAAATGACCCTGAGATTTCACCTTACACCCATCAGAATGGCTAATATCAAAACTCAAGTGACAACACATGCTGGAGAGGTTGTGGAGAAAGGGGAACCCTCCTCCACTGCTGGTGGGAATGTAAACTTGTACAACCCCTTTGGAAATCAATCGGCTGCTTTCTCAGACAATTAGGAATAGTGCTTCCTCAAGATCTAGCTATACTATATATCCAAAAGATGCTGAAGTATACAACAAGGACATTTGCTCAACCATGTTTGTAGCAGCTTTATTTGTAATAGCCAGAAGCTGGAAACAACCCAGATGCCCCTCAGTTGAGGAATGGATACAGAAATTGTGGTACATATACACAATGAAATATTACTCAGAAATAAAGGAAATATTACTCAGAAACAAGGAAATCATGAAATTTGTAGGCAAATGGGTAGGAAGTAGAAAAGATCATCCTGAGTGAGGTATCCCAGAAGCAGAAAGACACACAGGGTGTATACTCACTCCTAAGTGGATATTAGATATATAATATAGGATAATCATACTAAAATCTGGACACTTTAAAGAAACTAATCAAGAAGGAGGACTCTCTCTAAGATGCTTATTCCCCATTCAGAAAGGCAAAGAGGATGGACATCAGAAGAGGGGAAAATAGGGAATAAGACAGGAGCCTACCACAGAGGGCCTATGAAAGGCTCTACCTTGCAGGTATCAAGGCAGATGCTGAAATTTATGGCCAAACTTTGGGCAGAGTGCAGGGAATCTTATGAAAGAAGGGGGAGATAGTAAGACATGGAGAGGACAGGATCTCCACGAGAGCAACAGAACCAAAAAATAAAAATTAAAAAAAAAAAAAGGCACAGGGGTGTTTGCTGAGACTGCTACTCCAACCAAAGACCATTCATGGTGATAACCTAGAACCCTGCACAGATGTAGCCCATCGTAGTTCCATGTCCAAGAGGGTTCCATAGTAATGAGAACAGGGACTGTCCCTGACATGTACTGATTGGCCTGCTCTTTAATCACCTACCCTTGAAGGGGGAGCAGCCTTATCAGACCACAGAGGAAGACAATGTAGCTACTCCTGATGAGACCTGATAGACTAGGGTCAGAAAGAAGGAGGGAGGACCTCTCCTATCAGTGGATGTGGGGAGGAGCATGGGTGGAGAAGGGGGGAGGGAGGGTGGGATTGGAAGGGGAGGAAGGAGAGAGCTAAGCAGTGATACAAAGTGAATAAACTATAATTAATAAAAATTATAAAATATATCCTTAAAAAAGAAATTGTATCTATCACAATATTGAACACAAACTCTGCTAATTTGGTACAAACAGATTGAAATGAAGAGAAAATTCAAATCCACAAGCCCCTCTTTCTTAGTATGCTAGTCAGTGATAAAAATGTGATTCATACAAATAAACCTCTGTTTATAAGTTTATATGCTGAGCAACGTTAGGTTCTAAGCATGTCTCCCCACATGCACAGACCCTGATACTATGAGTAAGTTCTACCAAACAGTTCATTAGTATGTGCATGTGTGAGTACAAAGGCCAGGGTCCTTGCTTAGTATCTGCTTAAGTTTCTCTCCATTGTAATTTTTGAGACAGGATCTCTTTCTAAAGATGGAGTTCATTGGTTCTTGTATACTTCCTGACCTCATGGTTCCTTTTGTCTTTCTGGGATACCTGGCTTATGGGTACATATCAACAAACGTGGCTACTTGCCTGGGTGTTGAAGATCCAAACTTCAGTCTTCACGATCACACAAAAGGCATGTGTGTGCCTGTGTGTGTGTGTAATGCGCAGGGTACATGATCATGCACAGCATCATTATGTATAGAGATCAGAAGGCAAGTTACAGGGGACACCTCTCTCCTCTGCCTGGTTTTCTGGCGAGTGTACTCTGCTCCTCCGTCTTATAGAGTAAGCACTTTTAACTGCTGAGACAGTTCACCAGCCCAGAGACACATTGCATCCTATGCTGTATCTGGGCTTAATTAGATCAGGTAAAAATTCAATGACAGAGCCTTTCTTAAAATTACTTTGCCCCCGATATCTTTTTTTTAATTTTTTTAAACATTTTTTTACTATTAATTACACTTTATTCATTTTGTATTCCCCCATAAGCCCTTCCTTCTCCCCTCCCGATCCCACCCTCCCTCCGCCTTCCTCATGCATGCCCCTCCCCAAGTCCACTGATAGGGGAGGTCCTCTTCTCCTTCCTTCTGATCTTAGTCTATCAGATCACCTCAGGAGTGGCTGCATTGTCATCTTCTGTGGCCTGGTAAGGCTGCTCCCCCTCAGGGGGAGGTGGTCAAAGAGCAGGCCAATCAGATTATGTCAGAGGCAGTCCCTCTTCCCTTTACTATGTAACCCACTTGGACACTGAACTATCATGTGCTACATCTGTGCAGGGGTTCTAGGTTATCTCCATGAATAGTCCTTGGTTGGAGTATGAGTGTCTGAGAAGACCCCTGTGTTCAAGTTTTCTGGTTCTGTTGCTCTCCTTCTGTAGTTCCTGTCCTCTCCAGCTCTTACTATTTCCCACTTCTTAAATAAGATTCCATGCACTCTGCCCAACAGTTGGCCATAAGTCTCAGCTTCTGCTTTGATTGTCTGCAGGTCAGAGGCTTTCAGAGGCCCTCTGTGGCAGGTTCATTTAAGCCGTAGACACTACTGTCCCCAGTCTATCTGTCTGCTTCACAGATGCTTGCAATGCAAACTCATAATTGTGAAGGCTATTTTCATCAAATAACACTACAGTTTCTGCACCTCCAGAAGCATGGATGATATGCTGCCCATGAGATCTCAGTGTGTTATGAAACCATCTTTTTCTGGTTTACTTCTACTACATGTGACATTTACTTAGGCTTTTATTACGTTATGATTACAAGAGTTTGTACATCTGTGCATGTCTAGAATAGAGAAAGGAATACAGAGTGTTAAATGTATATTTAATATTATTCTCAACATTCAGGACATGGGCTCTGTTCCAATGCATACTTAACAATCTCACACTGAGAAATACCACCTCAATGGAACAGGAACCATGTTCTGCTGAGGACACATAGCTTAAAACCATCCAACATTCAAACTCTTATGAAATAAATTTGCTGTCTTTTGTCTCCCAAGTAATGTAAGAATATAATAGATTTGTATTCCCATGTGACCTTCTTTCTAATATGGACTTACAGCTTTTCAGAGCACAGTAGGATGCCTGGGTCTTGAAAGTCTGAGATGTCCTCATCTTTGCTGTTTGTGCAAAGTTCCTGTGCTTGCAGCATCCAAAACCTAGACACACTGGTGCTTTCATACAGGTGAAGAATGGAAAAAATTTGAAGTGTTTTGAAGTAACTATTGGTTTTCTAGGGCATTTGGGGAAAAATGCATGTTCCCTGAGTTGGGAGTAGTGCATATTCAAAATGCACATTAAGGATCAGGCCATGCTGCTCTTTGATCTTCTCCCCCTGAGCAGGGAGCAGCCTTACCAGGCCACAGAGGAATGCAGCCACTCCTGATGAGACCTGATAGACTAGAATCAGAGGGAAGGTGAGGAGGACCTCCCTTATCAGTGTACTGGGGGAGGAGCACGGATAGAGAAGAGGGAGGGAAGATGGGATTAGCAGGGGAGGAGGGAGGGAGCTACACAGGGATACAAAGTGAATAAACTGTAATTACTAAAAATAAAAATAAATTAAAAAAAGGATCATGCCATGAAAATATTTGAAGACAGCCTTCTGCAAGTCACATGCTTCACTTCTAGAAAGATTAGAAAAAGTTACTTATCAAGGCTAGATTCTTACTTTATCCAGCTATGATGTGCTTCAGTTTTTGGTTGAATTCCAGACATGAAAGCTTTTCACATTAAGACAATTAATGGCAGTCTCAAGAATCATTTCCCTCCTTGGAAAAGAAAAGAAAGTGAAGTCCACAGAAGAAATCAGGTCTAAAACTGATACTGATACTGTCTCAACTGTACATCATGAGGTGCCCTATAGGTGTGTTTCCAACCAAGAACACCAGGTGCTTTGACCACACTCTCTCCACTTATCCTCCCTCCTCTCATTCTCTTCCCTGTAGCTCCCTTCCTTCCTGATGGAGTCCCATTTCTACTTTCATACATATATATCCTCCAGGATATGAGCTGAGCCAATGGCTCAGTGGGTGTGACTGCTTGTTAGGAAAGGCTGAAGAGCTGAGTTCAGAGCCTTAGCTCCAACAAAAAAGTCAGATGTGTCTGTGTGGGCCTAAATCTCTGGCCTGGAGATAGGGTAATGGAGACAAGAAGATCATGGAGATTTTGGACAGCTGCTTTAGGTTAAAAACATTAAAATTCAGGTTCAGAGAAGGATCCTGTCTCAAAGGCATGAGAAGGAGAGTGATGGTGCAGGACAGTTGATGTCCTCTCTGATCTCTGGCATGTACATCCCACATACATGAGAATATATATGCATACCCACTGTCCTAATAGGGTTTCTATTGTGATGAAACAGCGTGGCTGAAAGCATGGAAGGGTAATGCTTATGGGATTGTTCCTATGGCTTGCTCAGCCTGCTTTCTTATACACCCAAGTGTACTAGACCACAGGTGACACCACCCATAATGGACTGGACCCTCCCCATCAATTACTAATTAAGAAAATACCCTACAAGCTTGGCTACCTAATATCATGGAGGCACTTTCTTAATTGAGGCTCCTTTCTCTCAGATCACTTTCACTTGGGTCAAGTTGTCATAAAACTGTCAAGCACAATTAACCCCTTGTCAACTTAATACACAAGCATATTACCATTAAGACACATGTTTCTTTTTCTCATTTATCCAAAGATTTCACATTAAAAACAAACAACTTTAAAAGTCACATAGATTTTACAAATTCAAACACATTAAAAGTTCAGTCCCTTTAATATATCCAGGTTCTTTACAAATTCAAAATCGCTTTTTAAAGTTCAAAATCTCTCAACTGTTGGCCCATGTAAGAACCAAAATGTATTGATTTTCTTTCTTCACAAGATCAGAACTGGGGAACAGTCACCTCCATAGCAAACCAAAAATGAGCACCCATCAGAGTGAATAACACCCAGCCCAATGTCTGAGGTCCAGTCCTGATCTTCTGAACTTCTCTGAGGGGCTTGGATGCTTCTCCAGTTCTGCCCTCTTAAGCACCCACACTTTGTCTTCTCAGTTCAGGTAGGATCCACTCTATCACCTCTGCTGCTCTTCATAGTCTTATTATGCTACTAGAATCTCCAAAATGTGGGGGTCTTCTGAGGCAATTGGGCAGTACTTTTGCTCTCTTCATTACAACAGGCCTTAATTTTCCTGCCTGGCCTCTTCAAATCTGGGCCTTCAATGGCTGCTGAGGCTGCACATTTACCAACAAAATGGTCAGGCCTTTCAGAGTGACAATCCTCAGTGCTCTCCATGACTCCTTCATGCCTTCAAAACTGACAGCACCTGGGTGACACACTACCAAGTTTGGCTGCCAGTGTAAGGTACAACCCTACCCATGTCTGGAACTCAGTTTCTGTGTGCTGACCCTTATCTTCCAAGATCCTACAGAACTGAGATGTCAATATTCAATGGCATTTATAGTCCAAAATTCCAAAGTCCTTCCATAATTCTCCACAAAACAATGTGATCACATCTTTCATAGGAACACCCCACATCTGGTACAAACTTGTTATAGTTAGGGTTTCTATCGCTGCAATGAAACACTATGACCAAAAAGGATCAAAAGTTTGGGAAGAAAGTGTTTATTTGGCTTATACTTCCATACCATAGTCCATCCTTGACAAAGTCAGGACAGAAATTCAAAGAGAGCAGGAGCCTGGAGGCAGGAGCTGGTACTTAGGACACAGAGGGGTGTTGCTTACTGGCTTGCTCTCTGTGACTTGCTCAGCCAGCTACCCCTGTCTTTCTCTTTCTTACAGAACCCATGACCACCAGCTCAGGGATGACATAATCCACAATGGGCTGAGCTCTCCATTAATCACTAATTTAAAAATATCATACAGGCTTTTCTATAGCCTGATCTGATGGCGACATTTTTTAATTGAGATTCTCTTGCTTCAAGTGACAAGCTTGACATAAAACTAGAACACCACCATCAGAAATCTAGGATCTACCTATAATTTTAATATGGTTTTTTTTTTCTGATTTTGTAATACTTTGACCAATAAGATGGTTTTTAGTTCTATCCATTTCATCTCACATTTCTTTATTAACAACATATAGAAGGGTGATACATTACTTTAGATGAATCAATACAGCAAATGTCTCCAGATTCATAATGACCAAGCACAGAAAATTATACAGAAAATTATACAGAAAAACATATAATTCACATCACTTGGTGCTGGCAGGCTACTTCACACATTTGTGCTTGAACAAGAACATTGTGCCTCAACAGGAAAATTGTGTAAAGTTTCTGAGACCTTCTTGAGAGGCAAGATTAGTTGAGAGATTGTGAGTTACATCTTAGATGTGGTTGGAATTGTTTCTATCCCTGTTTGGTGAGAAGGAGCCATCATGCATTACTGAGGTGCCTGTCTAAGCATAAGCAACCTACAATAAAGAGTCAAGGGAGAGCATCCAAGAAAGCAGTTCAACATAAGAGACTTGGCAAGGCAACTTATGGTTTTCCCTTCTGTGTGTCCTCTAGTATGTCTGCCATTATTTTCATTAAAAAAGTGTTTAATCATTTTGCTTACATTTATGTTTGTATGTTTCTGTGTGAATTTATGTTCACCTTGGGAGTGGAAAGCCCAGGAGATTAGAGAGCTGTAAAGTTTCCAGCAAAGGGTGCAAACCCAAATTAGAATTGCTTCATCTTAAGTAGATGAAATCTCAAAAGAATCTGCTTAGAAGAAGAAAACAGAAAACAAGATAGAAACCCACCACAGAGGGCCTCTGAAAGGCTCTGCCCTGGAGAATATCAAAGCAGATGCTAAGACTTATGGCTAACTGTTGGGCAATGTGCATAGAATCTTATGTAAGAAGTGGGAAATAGTAAGAGCTGGAGAGGACAGGGACTCCAGAAGAAGACCAACAGAACCAGAAATTTGAACACAGGGGTCTTCCCAGAGATTCATACTCCAACCAAGTACCATGCATGGAGATAACCTAGAACCCCTGCACAGATGTAGCCCATGGCAGTTTAGTGTCCAAGGGGGTTCCATAGTAATGGGAAGAGGACTGCCTCTGACATAATCTGATTGGCCTGCTCTTTGATCGCCTCCCCCTGAGGGGAGAGCAGCCTAACCAGGCCACAGAAGATGACAATGCAACCACTCTTGATGTTATCTGATAGACTAAGATCAGAAGAAAGGAGAGGAGGACCTCATATATCAGTGGACTTGGGGAGGGGCATACTTGAAGAGGGGCGTGGGAAGGTAGGATCAGGAGAGAGAAGGGAGGGGCTTATGGGGGGATACAAAGTGAATAGGGTGTAATTAATAAAAATAAAAAAGATAGAAAACTTCAAAGAAAAAAACAAAAATTACCATTTCCACACTTTGTGTGTTTCACTTTAAATGAGTCATTTTGAAAAGACAGGGGTCAATGTATAAAAGGTCTATAGGATAAACTATATCCAGGTAATTAGTTTCTCTATTTTGTCTAGCATGCTTCCCATTTAAAGAATGTCTGGTGCTTTGATGTGATGTTTGTGAATGAAATTAGGGCATTTTGCATTTGTAATAGAGTGTTCTTCCTTTAGCTACCAGAGAGCATTGCATCCTAGGAGATGCTATCCCTCCTTTCTTCTTTTCCCACCTATTGCTTGTGGTGCACCCTCAATTCCCATGCTGTTTTGTCCCAACATGGCATTGTACAGTCATGAGTCTGGAGGACCCAGTCTTCCAGGTCCACACTTAGTATATCACTTGACACATTTTCAAGGCTTTTCTGTACCATTAGTCTAATTGGTTTATTCTAGGTATGAATCCCATGGACTCGTGTTTCCAGAAACTACATCATTATCTATAAACCAGCCTTTCTCAATGGGGTAAGAAACTAACAAAGCACAGTAACTGTCACCACATTTGTGCACTCATGAGCATGATCATTAAAATAAAACATCAGAATAATTTCTTCTAAGCACAAACTGTGACTCAAACAAAAAGTTAAATGTGAGTTTTGTCGTTTTTGCTCTTAAAATCTTGGAAAAGATATGCAAAGACTACTTTTGACCCTTTCTTTTGTTTCCTATGGGAAAAGACATCAAATATTTCAATAAAATGTTAATATCATAAAGGGAAAAGAATAAAGCTATATGTAACCAGTAAATTAAGCAATTTTTTACCTGGAAGGGATCATGCTGGGATAGCTAATTAAACATCTGAAATATTGGATTATGAATTTGTAATATTTGCTTCAAGCATGGTTGTTTTTCTGATTTTCTTAATAAAATTCACAAAAATTAAAGTCATATAAACTTAACACATTAAACAAATGTGCATGGGGAACACACACACATCATAAATTTGCAGCAATGATAGCTGTATTCATTTGAAGACCAAGGACTGAAGAGGTATAATTTTAGGCTCTTTCAGGTAGTATGTTTTCTTTTTTTATATAGAGATCATGAAAAATATAATTTAAATGGAATCTAAATTTCTTAGTAACAATCTATTCAAGCAAACATTTTAGTACCCACTATATGCAAAGCTACCTGTATGTGCTATAAAAAACAGATGTGTGGCATTGGAGAGGTAAAAGATTATAATGCTTGAAGATGTGATGTAAACATTAGTCACCACTGTCTCTGTGAAAATGTCCAAAAACTGCATATTTCTAGATAGGAAATAAAGGAATTTATCTGGTTTAAAAAAAAACCTGTCCAATTAATATCAGAGTATGCTGCCTATAATTTCAGTTTTGTAGTTCTATTTATTCTCAGATTTTTATTCCTTTCATTTGGCGAATGTTAAATGTGGAATTTCCACTTTCTTGAAGAAACAGATTTAAATCTATGGTAGTCATCTCATTGAAACACCTATAGGTAAAATTTATTTCTTGAAAAGAAAAATGTACGGTATAGATAGTTATAAAACTTTTTATGCAAATTTAGGAAAAGCCAAAGATTGTTGTGCTGTTCTGCAATCAAGGAAACACGCCTGAGCTCTTAGGGAACTTACAAGGGGGATTTAAGATCATTGGAAAATTCCGTGGCTGCCAAAGCTTCTCTGAGCCAATGCTTTTCTGGTTAGCTCCCTTGTGAACTTGACAGAGAGGTAAGGACAAGAAGAGGTAAGTGTGGCTTATTGCAAGGTAGAGAAGCTGCTCCCTGCAGCAGACAGAAGTCTAGAAAATACCAAACTGTAGTAGGATAGATAGAAAGTTTTTTTTTTTTTCAAGGGTGGGTTTGGGGTTTGGGGTGGAGAATGACCCTAATAGGCAAGGGCCACACTTAAGGTAGGAATTCAATTGGAACTTGATTGGTTGATATGAATGTATATTGGGAATATTGATTAGTTGATGGGTCTGGTGAAAGTGCATCAACTCAGAGAAGACCACCAATGAGCAAAGAACATTAAATGTATGTACTCTCAGAAATGACTTAGTCAGCCAGGACACACAAATCCTTTGTTTCCCTTGGGCTTGCAGCCATGACTGTCAATAGGCTAGTTGTTTTGCTCACAGTGAGAAGATGATGTAAAACCTATTTTGTCCCCATTTTAGGACTAGGCCTACCTTAAAAGAAAAACTAGGCCATAGGTCACCAATTCCAGAAACAAGACCATAAAATCCCAACACTCAAGAAACAGTCTGGAATGGGAAGACATCTTATCTAAGGGTGAGACATCGATGATGGGCAGCCTATCCACATTGCAATATATTATTCATGGCACGGAAAAATACCCAACATTCCTGAAGTCTATAAATAGCTCACTCAATGTTAGTTATGTTAGTTAGCCAATCACTTTGTAACAAGATTGCCCTTTCTGAATGTCATCTAGTCACATAATTGCTATACTGGAAATTCCAGGTCCTTGCTCAACCCGCAATAAAAACCCTGCCTTGCAGCTGCTGGAAAGACAGAGGGGGTGTCTCCTCCCTGATCCACTGTGTTGGTGATGGTGGAGAGACTGAGCTTAAGCCTGAATAAAGTTCTTGTCCAGCTCCTAATGGTCTTTGGGGACCCTAAGATCTGGGCCATCAAGACTAAATGACCCCTCACCCTACACTCCTCTGTATATTCTTTCTGGGACCACATAAACCTTTTTATCTCCCTAAATAATAAGACAGTAAAATTTTGATTTTGATTGCATCAGCAAAATTAAACTTTCTTATAAATTTACTTCCACTGAATATACAATTAAAATCAAGATTTAGATATTTGAAACTCATCTGGCAACCACATTTGCCATATATTTTAAGTACATCTGATTAATGCTAACTCTAAACTAATAACACAAGGTCAGAAGAAGTTGGAAATCACACTGGATGGAGAAACATAACACAGCCCCTCTGATGACTCACTGGTTTCTTTTCTATTAAATTATTTCACTGTAGAGACTTAAAAATCTTTATCGAGTGTTTAGAAGAAGGTGGGTACTGCTGTTTATGTTCATTTAAAATGAGCACAAAATCAGAGATCCTTACCTGCTCAGTGCCAAAGAAAGTAAAGTTCCATCAAATAAAGACACAGAATATTTACAGAAATCAAAAATATTGGAAAAAGTAATAAATCTTAACATTGTCAAATACTGAGTGACTATGGGAGCAATTTCATTGATTAAATCAGATTCTACTATGCCCAGAAGTGCAGAGAGAAAAGAAAAAGGCAGGAAGTGAAGGCATTTTAGATTATGAAAGGCTTTGTCTCCAGAAAATACTTGTGATGCATTTTAAATCAAGCATTTTAACACTTTGGGTGAGATATTAAACAAGCATTGAGGTATTTAGAACACACTCTGCCTACTCTTTAGTGGATGAATTATAAAGAAGTGCATCCTTCAGGGTAAAGAATAGCTTATCAGAGAGTGCCTTCAACATTAAAAGTGCACTGAAATGAAATTTTCTTTTGGTCAATGAGAGAGGCAAGGGATTCACAGTGGGTAGACACTTTCCCACTACAGGGTCACCTGAGGCCTAGATGTTCTGTTCTTTTGAATTAACATTGTTGTCAGCTTTTAATATCTCTGCTTTTTCATAAGGTCTCCATTCTTTCTACTGATGCTGCTTCACCAGTATCAAATTGATCCTCCAGCCTCCAGAAGATAAAGTCAGCCTCTAGGAGACAAGATTTGCTTCTAGGACTAATGGCATGCAGCAGAAGAGAAAGACCGACTCCAGCAGATAAGGCCAGACTCCAGAAAATAAGGTCAACCTAAGAGAATAAGGCCAATCTACCAGAGATAAAGAAAAACTCATAGATAAGTCCTCCAGAAGAAGAGAACAGACTCCAGAAGATAAGGGAAGACTCTAGCAGAGGATAAGGCTGTCCTCCAGAAGTCAAAGGCTATCTCTGTCAGATATGTGCATTACCTAACAGATTAGGTCAGAGTCCTAAGGATAAGCTCAAACTCCAGAGATGTGATCAACCTCTTGCAGGTAAGGTTATCCTCAAGGACATTAGGTCAGGTTCTAGGAGAAAATAGCAGATCTCATTACATCAAGGCAGCTGTTAGCAGATAAAGTCAGCCTACAGCTTATAAGGTCAGCCATTTCTCCTTCTAGTAAAGGTTATACATAAATCTGAGAGCATCTGACTGGTTTTAAATAACCATTAGATCACACGCCTAGCTAAAGTATGTGTTTCTGTTACTGAACACAGAAAATGCAAGGGGAGAAATAGAAATAAGAGAGTGCATCCCGGAAGGCCGTAAAAGAAAGAATGATGAGAGTGCAGCCATAGAGACCATAAAATAATGATAACATGGAAGGTGGACCTTCAGAGGTTGCTCACACTGTGACCTATACACTGGCAGGTGTAGATCATGTGTGTAGATCAGATGTGTAGATCATGACCCCAAAGCCAACAACTCTCTGTTTTTTATGCAAGATGCAGTCTTTGAAAGGCACTTGGACTCTGAATGATATGCAGTTCCAGGGTCAAACTGCTTCACTTTCAATCCTGCCTTCACTTTTACTATTTGTGTCTTTCATGAAATTAAACTTCCTATTCATTTTCAACAGTGATGAATCTTCTAGAGCATCTACCATTTCCGATGATTGCTGTGATTAAGAGTTATAAATGTTAGTGTGATGGGCGTTGAGTAAATGCTGAAAAAATGTATCTCTTACTACAGCAATAACCAGGAGAGAATAACCTACTTTTAAACACATGTTGCATTATCACATAAAACTTGGGACCCAGCCAGCCTCCTCCATTTGTTTTAATGCCTTTCTCTTTGCTTATACAGCTAGAATGCCAAAGAAAGAAAAGTAGATTTTTTTTTAACATGGAAGAAAATATTTTTTTTAATCTCATGAACATATTTTATAGCTTTTCTGCATCTTGACACTGATTAAAATGCCAATTTACATAATAACTTTAATATTAAAAATATAATACAATTGTTAGGTTCAAAGCTCCCTCCCCCAAAAAAATGGCAGTGCTGATAAAAATGTCTCAAACTGACTTCACCAGCAAAAGCAAAAACCGACCTTTACACCTTGGATCTCCAAAGGCAAGTTTCTGTTAAAGAGAATCTCCTTTAGTCTGCAGTCGCCTTCTATAATCCACCAGGACCTTCCTTAACTTTCCAGTAGCCTTCTTTACTCCATCAGGTAAAAGACCAAAGAATTGAAAATTGTTTTTTTGAGTATTAGTTTGGGGTTTGGAGCACAGGCCTGAGTGAAGGCCAGCCAGGTAGAGACATGTCCAGGCACCTGGGGAAAGGAAATAGCTTTACTGCATTCTTTTCCTGCCCACTAGAGATACAGTTGCTAGGAAACCAGCCCAGATGGCCAGGCCAGAACTGCTTAAGTTCTTAGCACCTAAAGTGAATGAATCATTTCAAAAGTCAATTTTCCTTACCGAATCATGTAACACAAATGCATGTAACCCCCTAGCTGCATTTTTTCCCTTTAAAAATCTTATTCTCCGTTTTATCAGGTATTATCTTCAGGACTGGCTGCAAAGTCCTCCTCTGTGGCCTAGCAGGACTGCTCCTCCCTTGGGGGGTGGGGAGGTCAAAGTGCCTGCCATTGAGTTCCTGTCAGAAATATTCCCTGTTCCCCTTACTATGGGAAACCAATTGATTAGTGAGCTACCACGGGCTACATCCAAGCAAAGGTTCTAGGTTATATCCATACATGTGGACTTGGAAAGGGCAGGGAAGAGATGAGGGAGGGAGGGAGGGATTGGGAGGGAATGAGAGAGCAGGATACAGCTGGGATACAGAGGTAATAAAATGTAACTAATAATAATAATAATAAAAAAAATCTTTTTCCCCTAGTTCACAGGGCCACATCCCTCTCCTACTTCCATAGGAATTTTTGTGACCCGGTCTTCAGCATGTATCCAATAAACCCTTATGTATTTGCAGCGGAGTCGATTCCTGGTGGTCTTTGGGAGTCTCATGAACTGGGCATAAAAAAGGGACCATCCTGAATCTTCTACAAAGCTTTATCACCTTGATCAAAGGCATCTAGTTTCTGGTCAGTCTGAACACCTCATAGCAGTTCAAAGACCCAAACCTGCTGTCATACATAATGTATTTGCTGTTTCACCATTTTTCTTCCCTCTGCTCCACTGACAGATTGCCTTGACACTCCTCGCTAAATTGTAGTTTTTGTAGAGCATTGATTTCCCTGGAGTTTTCCATACTCCATGTCCATGTCGATTGGTGCTGTCATTGTTCAGGTCTTGTTTGGGCAGCTGTGTTGGTGTGACTTCATGGATGTTGCTTCACTGACATTTCTAAAAACCATAATTTCACAGCAAATATCTTGTTCTTTGGGGTCTTACAATATTTATAGACCCTCTTCTCAATGACCCCAGAGACTTAGGTTTAGAAATTGTGTTGTAGATGCATCAGCTGGGACTGGAAACTTCAAGATCTCCTGTTATCTGTCTTTTAAATGGTCTCCATGACAGCTAGTCTCTCTTCCCCTTACTCAGGAATCCACATGGAGACTGAGCTGCTAATCAGCTACATCTGAGCATGAGATCTAGGTCCTCTCTATTCATGGTCCTTGGTTGGTCCATCAGTCTCTTTAGGACCACCTAGGCTCAGATTATTTTACCTTTGTTGTTCTCCTTGTGAGGTTCCTGTCCTCTCTGTGTCCTTCTATCCCCCTCTTTCATAAAACTTCTTGTGCTTTGCCCAGATTTTGGCTGTGAGACTCATTTGCCTGCTCTTTCATCACTTGCCCTGGTGAGGCGGCCTTACCAGGCTACAGAGGAAGTGGAACCAGGCAGTCCTGATGAGACTTGATAAGCTATGGGCAGATGGCAGAGGAGGAGAAATCCCACTTTCAGTGGACTAGGAGAAGGGGAAGAGGGGGGGAGGACAGCAGGACTGGGATGATTTGAGGGAAGAGGCTTCAATCAGGATATATAATGAATACATTGTGAAAAATAAAATAAAAATTAAAATGGTCAAGAAAATTGTCCATTTTACTTAGATTTTCAAATTCTGTGACATATAGGCTTTTAAAGTAAGACCTGATTATTGTTTGGATTTCTTCAGTGTGTGGTTATGTCCCCCTTTTCGTTTCTGATTTTGTTGATTTGGATAGTTTCTCTCTGCATTTTAGATAGTTTGGCTAAGGGTTTGTCTATCTTGGTTTTTCTCAAAGAACCAGCTCTTGGTTTCATTGATTCTTTGAATTGTTTTATTTGTTTCTAATTTATTGATTTCAGCCCTGAGTTTGATTATTTCCAGCTGTCTACTCCTCCATTTTGTATCTGCTTCTTCTTTTTCTAAGGCTTTTAAGTGAGCCATTAAATTGCTTGCATGAGATGTTTTGAATTTCTTCTTGAAGGCACTTTGTGCTATGAACTTTCCTCTTAGCACTGCTTTCATTGTGTTCCATAAGTTTTGGTATGTTGTGCGTTCATTTTCATTGAATTCTAGGAAGTCTTTAATTTCCTTCTTTATTTCTTCTCTGACCCAGCTGTCATTTAGTAGCAAGTTGTTCAGTTTCCATGTGTGTGTAGGCCTTTTGCTATTTTTGTCATTGGGATCCAGCTTTATTCCATGGTGATCAGACAGGATACAAGGGATTATTTCAATCTTCTTGTATCTATTGAGTCTTGCTTTGTGACCAACTATATGGTCTATTTTGGAGAAGGTTCCAGGGGTCTTTCCTGTGAGGGATACTCAAACCAGGGACCATGCATGGAGATAACCTAAGATTCCTGCACAGATGTAGCCCATGGCAGTTCAGTATCCAAGTGGGTTCCATTGTGATAGGAACAGGGACTGTCTCTGACATGAACTGATTGGCCTGCTCTTTAATTACCCCCCCCAGAGGGGGAAGCAGCATTACCAGACCACAGAAGAAGACAATGCAGCCAGTTCTGATGAGACCTAATTGACTAGGATCAGAAGAAAGGAAAAGAAGACCTCCCCTATCATTGACTTGGGGAGGGGCATGCATGCAGAGGGTGGAGAAAGGGAGGGATTGAGAAGGGAGAAAGGAGGGAACCACAGGAAGGGATACAGAGTGAATAAAGTGTAATTAATAAAGAATTAAAAATATTTTTTTTAATTTGCAAAATGAAAAAATAAAATAAAATAAAAATGGTCTCCATGCAGTTTCTTTGAAGAGGGCTACACTTATTTATGGGTATAAGAATACATATTTATCATGTACTTAGGAAATATTCTGGTTTACAAAAGTGACAATTGTAGGTTCTCTAAAATCCATGGCTTCATTGGTAAGGTTTCATTATTGTTTAGTGAGCCTTTAAGTCTGATTAAGGCTCCTCTTTTTTTTCTCCTCATTAATTTATTTACGTGTTCATCTTACACCCTAAACATAACCCCACTCTCTCCTTTCCTCCAAGGTCCACCCTCACATCCACTTCTCCCATATTCTTGTCTCCCCTACCACCATCCCTGGGTACCAAACCACCCTGTCACAAGTCACATTAGGACTAAGTGCCTCCTCTTTCACTAAGGCAAGACAAGGCAGCCCTGCTAGGGAAACAGAATCAGAGGGAGGCAACAGACCCCCTGCTCCAATTGTTAGAGGACCCACTTGAGGACCAACTAGCCCCTCAGCTTTATATGTTATCTGAGAGGCTTCATACAGCAGGTACTGAAAACAAATGCCAAGACCCACAGCTAAATGTTTTATAGGACTCATGATTTCTTGTGGAAGAGTTAGAGGAAAGATTGAGGGAGCTGGATGGAATCAAGGACACCGTAAGAAGTCCTACAGAGTAAACTAACCTTGACCCACCGGGGCTCATAGAGACTGAATCATCAACCAAAGAGTGTACAAAAGTGACCCTAAGCCCCCTACACCTATGCAGCTGTTGACTACTCTGAAGGTATGCATGCCACTACTGCACCCTTAGAGTTAAGGTTATGGATCATAGGTAGCATAGCTGGATAGGACTATTTCTTGGCTGCTTCTTTCTTTGGTATCTTCTGGTATGATGAAAGCTAGTCCTTAAGGAAGAGACTTTCAGTTTAGATCCAGTTCAAGGCATCTGATTCCTGTGTCTGAAATACGTGGTGTAATCAGGAATAAGGACTTATATTCTGATTCTGAGATATAATGCAATAGCAATTCCCTGTATTGTTTTGGGCCATTCCTGGGCAATGCTGATCAACAACTCAAAATGGTCTTCATATGCCTTGTGTTGGAGTTTTTGTTCGATAATCTTTGGCTCTTAGAGAAAACATTTAGATCCAAGACAGGAAATCTCCATTCAAGCTATATATGTATGTGCTTACATAGACTTTTATGTATCATATGTAACTTCAGGTAGATAGATAATAACATGATGCCTTATGACATTTTCAGACATTCTTGCTGTTACATTTGCCCTCATCCCTGCTTCTTCTGTGTTTCCTCTCCTGTCCCTACCTAAAGCCTCCAACCCCACTTTTCTAACTCCCTTCATAATGAGATTATATTCATGAAAACAAGGATATTTTTGAAACTGTGTTCCAAAAGAATAGTGTCCTAGACAGAAATAGCCAGTTTTGTATTCTTGCATCAGAATATCCTGAGCTAACAAAGTTAACAAGAAGAAAGGATCACTTAGGTTTGGGAGACAATATTGTAGGCTCCTGTCCAGGAATGGGTGGACAGCACATTATTACCAACCTTCATAACAATGAAGTTAGAGAAGATGACCAACCCAGTGTCTGGGAACAAAAGATAAGTCTCCTAAAGTTCCATCTCACCCACATAGCTGGATGCTGAAGGTCAAAGCTTCAACACATGGGCCTTTAGAAGACATTCTAGATCTAAACCAGAACAAGAACTAAAGAGGAGGTGACATTTAAAATGGATATGTATTTTAATTAGGTGTGCCTAAAATCTGCCTTATGCAATGTGAGCAGGATACTGATTACCTTTGGAAGTTAAACAAAAGCAATGAGAATACAAAATGAACATGGAATATTTCAGTCACATTTGCTAGGATATATTGTTATGAGCATGACAAAATATCTGCAAACCCTTTACAAGTGTTATATTTGATGACCCACATATTAAATTTTAGTAAGCCTAGTAAACGTACAAATGGAAAAAATCCCTTGAGACAATGCAGTTACAAAGAACATAAAAAATGAGTTCTTAATATATCCTACATGACTGATAGGTTTCTATAGTCAATCAAAAGAACAGAAAAGAAACAATGCAAAGTAGAGCTAGGCTGTTCATTAAAGCAGAATATATATCCTCAAGGGTCAAATGAAAGGGGTCTGCTTAATTATGAGTAAAAAATATTCAAAGTTAAAGGAGGTGGTTTGCTTATCAGGTTTGAAAGTTTAAAAACTTAAACATGTCTAGTTTCAAAAACAATTGTAGAGTGAATAGTGCTGCTGCTGTCATTTGCCAGGACATAAAATTTAGTTAATTTTCAAAGCATAGGAAATGGTTGGGCCTGATATGTAGCTTACTTTTTGCAATCTTTCTCATATGTAAAAACAAAATAAAACATTTATATATGTAAATTTGTTTTTTAGATTCTGCTGGAGATTTTATTTTTATTTTTAATATATTTTTTATTTATTACAATTTATTCACTTTGTATACCATCTGTAGCCCCACCCTCATCCCTTCCCAAAAGTTACTGATTGATAGTATATGGGGAATGTAAATACCTGAGTATTGATATACTTCGAAGGATATTATATTCTCCGGATATAAAATTAAGTTGAAAGGTCATGACCACCTGTGTGATCTCAAGGCTAAAGAGAATGGGTTGGCTTCATGGGAGGGTGCAGAGGTTGTTGACCCAGGATTGTGTCCGACTGGGGGATGGTTTCCTAAGGTCTGACAAAACAGTCTGGAGCTAAGCAAAGGAAAAACATGAGAAATAGAAGAGGAAAACAATGCAATCTTTCCTATTATTTTTTATTTATTTATTTATTATAATTTATTTACTTTGTATTCCTACTGTAGCCCCCTCCCTCATCTCCTCCTGTCCTACCTTACCTCCCTCTTCTTCCCCTATGCCCTTTTACTATTCCCCTGGTGTGGGAGGACCACCTCCCCATCTATCTGACCCTAGATTATCAGGTCCTATCAAAGCCTGCTGTATCATTTTCTTCTGTGGTCTGTCAAGGCTGCAACCCCCAGAGGGAGGTGATCAAAGAGCCTGCCACTGAGTTCATGTGCAGGATCAGTATTTCCTTTTCGGAGACAAAAATGCTCAAATTCCAGCTTGGTTCTCTGCTCCTCAATTTTGTCTTATAAAAAATGGAAATAACGTCTGCAATTACAAAGCTGTTATGAGAGTAATTGAATGTAGCTTCCTGTGTAGGTCCTGGTTGAACACCGGGTCTGATTTTGCACTCATGACAAGACATGCGGTAGGTGTGTGTGTGCTGTTTCCCCAGGACCAGGTCCACTAGGCTAGTTCCCAGTGATATGAAGCATACAACATTGAAAGGGCCCCAGAATGCAGTGTCAGGCTCAGCATTGCAAAGAAAGTGTCACTCTGCCTTTACTTTCTTTGAAATAGTGTAATTTTCAGATATCCACTGAGCATATAAGTATTCATAAAGACAAATCAAATATTGTAGTTACCAGCCACATTAAAATATATTACATCATCTTATGGATTTACATATATTTTATGTTTAGGACCCTCAATGTAAAAGATTAAGTCAAATGGGGAATGCAAATTTTAATTTTGTCTATTCAAAAGAGAACAAACCAAGACCTCTGTCCTTGTTTTCTACCAAGGAGTAAAGTATGCTTCTCTCATCAATTCAGAAAGCCCCTGCACAGCCCTGCCTCTACTAAACTCCCATCAGACTACCTCAATTTCAAATTCTACACAAAAGTTATGCAGAAAAAAACATGGCTTTATTCACATGTGCTTGTTTTACATAGGAATAAAGTGAGTTTGGTACTTCCCATGATTTTTCTAGATGCTTTGTCTGTAGCATATAAGTGTATATGTGAGTTACCCATGTCTACATGACGAGTATGAAAAAAATTTGCATGTTTTATCTTCAGCATTTTAAATTCTCAGAAAATCATCTGTAACAACCTTTTAGTTGTGGGTTTTGAACATCTTTTATAGTAGAGTTTCATTTGCAGCTCAACTTTATTTCTTGTTTCTTTGTAAAGGCACATGGATTTGACAACGATTCCAACTCCTAGGAATGAATCCTAAGGCAGTAGTTAACCACATGAAAATTGAATTGCAAAGGCATCCATCATAGAATTTTATGTGTGAATGAAAACAAATAATCAACATAAGTGTCCTATAATGGAGGATTAGCTAGGAAAATAACAGGCTACTTAGTCAACATAATACCCAAACCATCAAGAAAAGTGATATCGGTGAATATTAATCATTGTGTGATGATGTTTACAGTGGGTTAATAAATAAAAAGCATGAGTGCTTAGCAAATGAAAGAATTCATGCATGATTAAAGTATATACACAGAGAAATATAAACAAAATATACAATACAATTATATTAATTATCTACATTATGGAAAACATAAATGTGGCTAAGTAATTATCTTGTGGGATATATTCTAACTTAATGCATATTCTCATTATTTCTGAAATCAGAAAACATTGCCCAACCACAATTAAAATGATGAAACAGATGAAGCCAACATTTATTGATTGTTTCCTTTGTGAAGAGAATGTCTTAAGGATTTAGTAGAAGGGAGGGTGTTTAATAAGCCATCTGTTTCCAGAGACTTTTCAGAAAGTTTGTTTAAATAAATACATAACATATCCTAATTAATAATCAGGTGGGTTTGGTACATGTTCCCAAACTACTCTGGAAATACAATTTTAATTAGAAATATAATTGCTAAAAGGCAGAGTATCAAAGTGAAATGTTAGAGGTAGAGGCAAAAAAAATCATATGTTCCTGTTTGTCACACAGTAAATCACTGCTGTACTATGCAGCATTATTTAGTTCATTTTATTTCTTATTTTCAAGGCACTTGGACACAAAATTGATCTTGCTTGTTGTCTGTCTGTCTCTCTCCAGTATCCAAATAAACATTGCTTGTCAAATTCTTCATAGTGCTTATTAAATGAGGACATGAATGAATATAGTTCAGACATTCTGGGTGTGTATGAAATCACATTATAGTCCACTTAAAATGACTTACACATTTGCATGGATGAGAAGTTTCAAAATAATTATTAGCAAGTTCTTCAAGGGAGAGCAGAAAGTATGGTTTCACTTTTCTGTATCCTCTTTCAACAGTTGTAAAATAGAGTCAGCAGGTACACACAGATCATTGATTTCAAGAGGGAAAGTCTTCAAAGACAAAACAGAAGAATAAAAGCCGTCTGGAAGAAAAATTCAGAAGACAAAAAAATTATCTCTTTTAATTCTGCTATAGAGAAAAAGATTATACACAAAACTTTAATTTAAAATGCATAAATGGGAACAATTTTGTATTTCTAAAAGCCTGTACTGCAGTATCATTGGTGGATTTTAGTCAGATAGTGATGTATTCTTGAAGTTTGGGTAATGCTGTTTACATCTAGGTTCAGTGTGATGGCATTTAGTAAAAAGGGGTATGTGTGACTGCCCAGGCTGGGTTTTTCTTACAACTTCCAGATGAGGTGTTGCTGGAAGAAAAGTATAAATATTTGCATTCACATGAGACAAAAAGAAAATAGACACCATTATGTTATTGGAGTTCTATAAAGCAGTAGTGAGAGCAAAGATGAGGATTTGTAATTACCAAGAGTCAGATTATGGGCTCCAATATGGCGGCAACCAGTATGCACAATATATGAGGGGTACAGGATATGAAACTCCAAAAATGATGAGTGGAGGGGCATCTGAAGCCAGAACATCTACACTGAGGCTTCCTGGGAGAGAAGGGACAACCCAGATGCTGGAATAGTTTGGATGCAGGTCACCTGTGGATATCTCCCGGGACTGAAAGTGGAGAATATTCAACACCCTGCACTTCCCCTTTCCCCAAGCATGAGCATTACTGCTCAGCAATGTGGCCAGCAGTGTCCTCTGCCCCAAGCACTGAGACTGCTTGGCTGAGATTGAAGTGACTTCCCTGAGCTCAAGCCTCCATGCTCAGTGACTGAAAAGGCACAGGCGGGCTTCCCTGGGGCTGCAGCTGCTGTGGGGCGGTGGCTTGACCAACTACAAACCTCCACATACTCAGTGACTGAAACAACACAGGCAGGCCTCCTAGAGCTTCCGCTGGGGTGGGACAATGGCTAGTACACGCAGGAGCCTCCGTGCGTACTCTGTGACTGAGGCTAAACAGGCATACCTGCCCAGTGGCCAAACAGTGGACACCACTCAGCTGATATATTTCCTGTACTCTCATTTGTTCTTGAGGGGCCAAACCTGAGAGTAGAGAACAGGAGGATCCCTGTACTTTCTGATTAGGCCTGCTGGTGAGTGAGTGCACCAGTAAGTGAGTCCATGCCAAGCCCCAGATCCAGAGTCCCTCTATGTTAGCAGCCAGATACCTGATCCCTTCCACCCACACCCCACTGTGGGCAACATAGGGATCCTTGAGACTGCATTCTCAACATTGAAACCCCTGCTCTGTGGGTCTCAGAGTGGAGTCCTGGCAAACAATTACCGGAGCTCAGACAGATCTGAATACCAGGAGGAGAGAAAGACAGGCCTGTAGGACACTGAGGTATTCAGGGCATCAGTACATCGCACACTACACTCACGAACAGTGCCAGCATCTGCACCTCCTTTTTCTTCCTCCCCTTCACCTTTCAGGCATCTACAAGCTCTAGCACCCTCTCCCTCAGAGCATACTTCCACACACATGCTAGTGCTTTGCACAAATGTGCGTGCAACCTTCCACCCTTAGCTAAAGCTGAAACACCAACATCCACTCTCAAACCAGTGGACCTCTCTCATTTTCCTGAAGAATACTGCAGACACCAGAGACAGACAGACCTTGTCAGAAGTACAGACTCCAGGATCACACATTGAATGTTTTACTGATAAGCAGATGGCTAGAGGTCAGCATAATAACACATCCAACAAAAAACAGGACATCACGGATACACCAGCAACCCCAAAAATAAATGGATATTTTAATTCATCAGAAACACAGGAAAATTATTTTAAAGCTATACTTATCCAGTTATTAGAGGCACATAAAGAGGAAATGACAAAGCTCTCAAAGAAACACAGGCAAATACAGACAAACAAATGTAGACACAGGTAAAGGCACTATTAGTGGCATATAGAGAGAAAACGAACAAAAAAATAGAGGCCATCATGGAAAGACAGGAATCCACATTCAAACAGATGAAGGATATGTTGCAAGACATGAAAACAGAATTAGAATCAATAAAGAAAACACAAACAGAGAAAACCTGGAGCTGGAGAACTTAGAGAAATGATCAGGAACCAAAAAGGTAAGCATCACCAACAGGATACAAGAGATAGAAGAAAGAATTTCAGGAGCTGAAGATACAATTGCAGAAATGGATACATCTCTCAAAAAATAAAATAAAATCAGAGAAGTTCCTAACACAAAACATCCAAGAAATGAAAAAGAAGATTCCAGGCTCCAAGGTCCAGAAAATATTTCAAGAAAATCACAGAAGAAAATCTCCCCAACTTTCAGAAAGAGATGTCCATAAACATACAAGAGGCCTAGAGTCTACCAAATAGACTAGACCAGAAAAACAAAAAACCCTCATGTCACATAATAGTCAAAACACTAAATCTACAGGACAAAGAAGAAGTATTAAAAGAAACAAGGGAAAAAGGCCAAGTAACATATAAAGGTAGACCTATCAGAATTACACTGGACTTCTCAAAAGAAACTATGAAAGCCCGAAGGGCCTGGGCAGATGTCATGTAGAATCTAAGAGACAACAGAAGCCAACTCAGATTACAATACCCAGCAAAGCTCTCAATCAACATAGATAGAGAAAACAAAAAAGTCCATTACAAAACTAAATTTAAACGATATCTATACAGTAACCCAGCCCTACAGAAGATACTAAAGGAAAACTCCAATCCAATGAATACAACTACACCCAAGAAAACACAGGATATAGATAAGTTCACAACAAAGAATTAAAAGAAAACAAGTATTGAAACACAGTAACTCCACCAACTCTACAATAAAAGGAACTAACATTCATTGGTCACTGTTATCTATCAACATCAATGGAATCAACTCTCCACAAAAAGACAGAGACTAACAGAATGGTATCAGAAACAGGATCCAACATTCTGCTGCATCCAAGAAACACACCTCTGCAACAAAGATAAACACTACCTCAGAGTAAAGGGCTAGAAAAATGACCATGTATGGAGGTAATCTAGAACTCCTGCACAGATGTAGCCCATGGCAGCTCAGTCTCTAAGCCTTTTCCCTGGAAATAGGAACAGGAACTTTCTCTGACATGAACTCAGTGGCCTCCGTTTTGATCACCTCCCCCTGATGGGAGAGCACCCTTACCAGAACACAGAGGAAGACAATGCAGCCAGTTCTAATGAGATCTGATAAGCTAGGGTCAGATAGAGGGGATGTGGACCTCCCCTATCAGTGGACTTGGGGAGGAGGATGGGATTGGGAGGGGTCCACAGCTGGATACAAAGTGAATAAACTACAGTTTATAAAAATATAATTTTTTTAAAAAGTGGAAAATAAAGTCAGATGACAGAGAGATTCTGCCTCAAAGGCTTCTTTATTAGAATGGTAACAGCTGTGTTGATGGATTGTGGGATATCATCATTTAATGAGCACATAGGTTATAATTTAACTCTCTACTTCCCTGAGAAAAATGCAAGGACAGAGATACTAATAAACTTATACACTTGTACAAAAGAGGTGAGTAATTGTATTCACAGAATGTTTGTTCTGGTAGGCTTAGCCAACACTTTCACATGGTTCGTATAGATGCTGTCGTCTGGTCCTCTTAAAGTTTCTCATTCCATGCATCACATTTTAACATATCACTCTGATGCTCACCTCAGCAGCACAGCTTACCACATATGTTAAAATTGTAACATTACACATTACTCTACTTTTAACTGTTTTTTAAGATACCTTTGAATCAAAGAGTCATGATGCTGAGTTTCAAGCTGAGCTTTCCAGCACCATTTCTTGCAGCTTCTTGGGCCTTAGCAAGAGGGTAGTGAAGTTGGGTGTGAGCAAAATTGTTTTCCTTCTTCCTTTCTGTACTGACAAATTAAAGTTGAGTCATGACATCAAACTGCCTGAACACCTATGGTGCACAGCAACACAGGAATGTCATAACGAGACATTTTATAAACTTTCCTTAACTGAGTCTTCTGTCTAACAAGATTTGTGAGTAGGTTAGAGCCTCCAGGAAAACAAGGCAATTCAGATGTAAGAGTCCACAATAAGTATTTCCAGTGTCTTATTTCTTGTGTTATCTACCTTTCGAAAGAGATCAAGAAATGAGCCATTGACCTGCTGCCCAAGGCAAGTGAATGGGGTTGCTGAGGACTATTACAGGGAGGTGTGGAGAGAGAAAGTGTTTAGTTGGGCCATTAGTGATTCATCCAGTGAAGCCCATGCTGAGGAATATCGTATAGCATACCATAACTTCTGATGAAATACACATCTCTGCAGGAAAGCAAAAGCTTAAGTAAGGTGTGGATATGTCATCCCTTCCCCAATAAGACAGAGCATCCTAAAAGAACAAGTTCCACATGCTTGGTGGCCAGCATGCCATCTTCTCAGGAAAGGGTTGTTCTTTCCATTCCAAGGTCAGCAGGCATCAAGGTGTTCAGTCTCTTCACTCTAGCAAGGACTATCGTTGTCCTGTGGATCAGACAAGGTGCATGCTTTCAGTACTTTGGATAGAGAGTGCAAACCAGAAAAGAGTAGGTTTGTTTCCAGGGTACACACAAGGCTTTTGCCTGTTCCTCTTTCAATCACATGCTCACCAAGATGCTGGCTTTCACCTTTGGTATGATCTGTGAAAGTGAAAAAGGTTACTTATATTGCTTAAATGGGGCACAGGATGGAGTGATGTCACTATATTAACAACACTGGTTGCTCTTCCAGAGGACCTGGATTTGATTCTCAGCACTAACATGGTGGCTCATAAATTTCTGTAACTCAAGTTGCAGGGGATCCCATGCCATATTTTGGCCTCCATGGGCAACAGGTGTGCAAGTAGTAAGCAGATATGCATGTAGGAAAAAAAAAACTTATGTGCATAAGACAAAATTAAAAATATGAATTGTTTAAATCATAACTTGATAATATTACAGAACCTTGATTAGGTGAGATCTAGAAAGCCACCTTATACCATGGACTTTTTTGCTTCATTCATAATGACTCTTTCCCATTTATTATAGCCATAGTACAAAAGTGAAGTTGGGTTCCAAACATCATTGTGGTTAGCTGGGCAATAGACAAGGATTTGAAGGACACTTGAAATATGAGATTAAAAGTCCTTAACATTTAGCTATGAAATTGCTTCACAATTATATCACAGTCTCAGTTATCTTTAGTTGTACTGGGACTATAATCTTTTCATAATTTGCATTTAGAGAATTATCTTATTTTCCATAGCAATTTACGAAAAGTAGATTTATAATACAGGTGATGGTGTTTTTCATTTTTCTTCCAAGGTGTGATTTTTCTGTACAATATAACTTATTGACTCTGACTCTAGAGGGATTTGGTTTTATTGATAAAAGAAGAGGAAATGGAGTCTCCTGTGTGGGTAATTTATTTGATTTCTACACATAAGTTTTTATAAGAAAGGAACTTATATAAAAATAATTTAAAATGCACACAAACTATTTTTGTAATGAAGCAGTTAAGAAGTGTGCCTATGTAATGTGATTGTATAGGTAATATTTAAGCACATAAATGCCCACATAGCATCCTGTTCAAAGATGTGTGCTATCTCCTGAGATTTAATAAGTAGAGGATAGTTCAGATTAATATGAAGATTCAGATCTCTTTTATGTGGAATCTAAAATAATCACCAGTTCATTTCCAGAAAATAAGCAGTGCTTGAGAAGAAAAGAGGGGCTAGGGGTCATGTGTGGTAAATGAAAGAAATATATTTGTAAGAGTATGTGTACAGGTACATATGTGTAAAGGTGCACAGTTGGATGGGAGCAAGGGTAAGACGGTGTGTTATATCCTGGGAACTTGCTAAGTATTTAGAGTTATGTGTTCTTACAATACACAAAGGTGCCATGTGGGAAAGTGCCTGGTTATTATTTATGTGGATCTGCTGTGAAGAGCAGCTCACATCCAAGCACAGCTATGTCCAGTGTCCATTGCCATTTTTGTATTACCCAATTATTTTTCAAATATGAAAGCTTAGAGCTTATAAAAATTCTTTGTATTTGGGATATTTCTCAAATTTTAAGTGGATTCAAATAAATAGATTAATAAATTGTTCCAGAAGTTGCACTGAAATAGTTTGAACTATTACATGAGAATAAAGGTTCCATAGGGAGCATTCAAACAGAAGATGTGACAGAGAAGCTAGCAGTTACTACAGATGAAGAAGGGTGGACCACCCAGGCAGAGTACAGTGCACATGAAGACTTTCCACCAGAGTTGTCCTGAAAGTTACATTGTAAAGGATAAAGGATAAGGGGAGACTAAAGACGGACACAGTGAAGAGAGTGAGCACATCCCTCCTCTCACTGAAGCACTTGCTCACCATAAACAAACAGTACTACAGAATAGAGAACATTAATCCTAAAACCAATATAATCACATTAGAATAGATTATTTTAAATACTGTCATAAAATATTAAAGTTAAAATTAGTATTGTTGTTTTAAAATGAAGACATAGTTAAATCCTAAATGTTTTTAATTTAACTTATGTTGTTATTAATAACAACTCTCAAAAATTAGATTTGTTATGGTATTTTTAAAATTATATTTCTTTATCTCTCCACTCTCCCTTTTCTTCTGTGTTCCTCTCCATCCTCCCTCAGATAATTCTGCATTTCAGCAAGGACCTAAAGAAAACACAAGCTATCTGGAGGCCAAGTGCAAACCCATCAGAGCAATACAGAGGTCCAGGACAGCTACCTGACACAGGATCTCCCATGAGGATCAAACAGAAGAGTTTCAGGGTGCACATGAGTATATATGTGAAAATATAGTCCTGGGCTAGAAGTGAAGAAGTCTGAATCTCTGTCTCTCTAAGTGGCTGTGGTAGAATATTTTAAAATGTCATTTTTGGGAAACAATGAGCACATTTAAGATGATAGTAAATAAATGAGTTAATATTCTCTAAATATAATTTTATATTCATTTTCTTCTCAAATTTGCTTTAGTACAGTGCACTGAGGACTGTACAAAGCTTGTTCATGTAAGATAACTAATTGTATTGAGTTATTAATGTTTGTAATTGAAGTACTAGCAATTACATGTATCCCCAATATTACAAATTGGTACTTGACGAGGAAGAAGGAAATAAAGATGCAAAGATAGAAATTAATTTACCAAAATTCAAACATCTGACAAATGTCTGTGATGAGTCTCACATATAATACTTCTCATGTGATAATTTTATTTTTCTTGCAATGACTGGAGATCAGTAGTTACTTAGAATTCTGAGCTGGTTTTCTCTAAGACACCATCCGTCATATAAATCTGTGGTTTAATCTGCAGAGCTGTCTGGAGAATTGTATTCCACGGACAACTGCTGCTGCTGTTCTTATACGGCAGTGTGAGGAGTTTCTGTTGAGTGTGGGGAAGAAAAAGACAGAGTGAGGACACACTGGAGAGAGGAGGGAAGACTGCTTGCCACTTTCTACCCAAAGAAAACTCTCCAGTTGCCAAAAATTACCAGGGGTTGCAACAAGAACTTTCACCTTTTAGCCTGCAGCATATTCCATAAATACCTCTTTCGTTTATAATCATTTCACTAATTTTCATTTTTCATTTGGTAAAACACAGCCCAGAAACACATTTTAAAGTTGCTACACATATTTCCAGAGACAGCCTTCAGCTGTCAACCTTGTTTGAGGATGGCATCTGGTCAAAACTCCTTCTTCTCTCATTTGATGCTTAATCGGCCTGAACGTGTGGAAATCCGGAGCCTCTACTCTAAGTCAGAAAAGTTAAAAGGCCATGAGGCTTCCACTATGCTTGGTGCTTTGATGGCCCTGTTAGGCAGGCTTACTTCACTCTGCTCTGCTTGCTTCCTTTTCTTCCTGGCTTTGATCCTAAGAGCATTCTCTAGTGAAGACCCTACATTTTAATTACCATTTCTGCAGCTGAGGCCTAGGAAAGTCAGTGTCTACCTGCTTCAATGGCAGAAACAGCTGAGAAAGCCTTAGTTAATGAGACCGAAAGAATGGTGGTCCTGAAAATGCTTTCCTTTCGAATAAGAACACAAGAGTTTTATTCTCATGGAAAGATTTAAAGACAATTTTCTTCCTATCTTCCACCTGGATAGAATGTCCACTGTCCTTTAACAAGGTCCAACCAAAGGAAGGGATATGCTCAAGGCTCTTACACCACTGGGTGCCATGAGGCATCCTCAGACACTGAAGCATCACCTGGGACTACCAACTGATGTGTCACTTGTAACTAGTATGGTCACAGAATGTGTGTGTTCATAACAGTGCAAGGGGATCCAGTGTGGGAACAGCTGATCCCATGTGCTTTTAAAGACAATTGAACTCTGTTGCCTGCCATGTCTAAGGCTACTCTCCTCATAGCTGTAGAACAGAGGCAGAGAGACCGCAAACCAGGCATAACCCCAGTGACTACCATCTGAAGCTACATGCTCTGGAGGTTTGGCTGCTTCCAAAGTATTGTCACCAGCTGGAGACAGTGCTCACAGCACGAGCTGTGGAAGTCTCTTGCTGAAGCCACAGCAGCAATAGAAGCTTGGTTTCAGAAAATATAAAATTCATTACTCATAAATAATAAGACAAGTAACTAAATAATAAATGAGCAAAAACAAGATAGCTAGGTAATGATCAATGCCATGAAGAGATACTCACCACCATTAGCCACTAAGAATATACAATTTAATGGGGGTGGGTGGGGCTAGAAATACACCCCAGTAGTGACACCTCAAAATCAGAAGCTCGATGGTAGACACGGAGAACTCTGAAAACTTCACTTGCTGCTCATGAAATAAATACTATTGTAGGCTTAGGTTTTTCACCAAGCCTAGTTTATTTAGAGTTTTTAAACACCTTTACCTCCCTTCCAAACCCTGACCTTAGGTGGGAGATTAGTAGAGAAAAGGGCTGATTATTCCTGATTAGGGTCATGGGATTATCAGAATCAGTCGTCAAGATACCAGCAGTCCAGTCCAAAGGCCAACAACAAGAAGCAACAGGATGCAGCAGATTGAGACAAGTCAGGGAAAGTTGCAAGACTATTGGATTATGCCCAAGAAGTTCTCTGGAACGTTTCTTTTCTCAAAGTCAAGTGTTGAAGAAGCACGAAGACCAGTGCAACAATGTCGATTCAAAAAGTGATGCCTCACTATGGATGGAACTCTATATATCTTCGGTCCCCAGAGTGCACCCATGGCCAAAAACACCCCCCTCAAATGTGAGAGATCACAGCAAAATGTCATGTGCCTTCTCATAAGCCAATTGCCAGCAAAACATCACATGCCCAGCTTGAAGCAAAATATCATTTTGACAAAAATGAGTCTTCAAAGAAACCAGAATTTCCCACTTCATACTATTTGACAGGGATTCGCTGTATTGTTCTAGAATCTACGTTAAATGACAACTACAACACTTGATTTTAAAACTTCTCTTTTCTTTCTTATTCATAAGAAATTAAAGGCCATGTCTCTAGGTACAATTCTGAAACCACTCCAGCAGTAGAATTAGAAGAGCATGGTTTATGAATATACATAAGCATATATATATATATATATATAATTTTTATTCTTTACATCCTTCTTGTAGCCCCATCTCCCCTCCCCTCCCAGTCCCAACTTCTCTCCCTCTCCCCTTCCACCTCACCTATTTCTCAGAAAAGAAGAGCTCCCTTTTCCATCCAGCCCAGCTCATCAAGTTGCATCAGGACTGAGCATGTTATCTCTCTCTCTTTCTTTCTCTCTCTCTCTCTCTCTGTGTGTGTGTGTGTGTGTGTGAACATGTTTTCAGTGAATTTTGCTGCATGTCAATGAATGTATTGCTCCATCATATAGTAAAGGTGTATTTAGTTTCATAGAGAATTCCAATCCATCTTTTAAAACATTTACACTTTATGTTCTAACCTCAGAGTATGATGAATTCCTCTTGCTCCATTTCTTTAATCACTTTTTGAATTTTTTTTATTTTTGTTTTGAGTTTGAATATTGTAGTATGCTTCCAGCAGGATCTCACTATTGGTTTAATTTACAATTCCCTGATAAAATTCGTCACAGTCATCTCTTCATGTGCCTATTTAGTATCTGCATTCATTCCTTGATGAGACGTGCTAGAGTTGAGCTTTGGTGAGTGTGAGGATTGTTTAATAAATGTTGTGCTTTAATCCTTTGTTTTATTGGGGGGTAACAACCATATTACCTGTATATATCCTAGTCTTTCTCTGTCTTTCTCTTTCCCCAGTAGCTTGAACTTCATTATGTTTATTGTGATTTTTCTTTGCTTTTGTGTAAAACATAATGTCTGCATTTCTAGTCAGTTTTAGACACATGACCAGTTAGATGATAATTGTTCAGAAGCCCCATTGTCTGATGTAATGTCTGCATAGCACTGCCAAAGATGAGTGTATAGTGTGTGTATCTCTTCACACAGACTCTGTCAAATGATGAGCAAATTCAGCACTGTGAACGCAAAAGAGAGGTCACCAGGAACTGTGTGGAGGAGAACAGCTGAATATACAGAGACACATTAATATGGCATATGTCCATGTGATAGGAGTTCAAAAAGGAATGTATTTTCACAATTAAAATGATATCTCCAGTGCTAACATGAGCTATGACACTTACACACAAAAACTTAGACTAACGTTTCATAATTTTAACACAAGTAACATATATTACCAATTGATTTTATAACATGTCTATTAAATAACGAGTGACTAAACATTGTAAGTGACCAAGTATAGACAAATGTGTCTTCCTGGAAAATACCTTTTACTAAAGGAAAGTTGTCTACTCAGTCTTAATAACAGCTATGGCTATATTATTTGTGTTTCAAATATTTGTGAGGGTGGGGAATGAAAAACGGAGTGAGCACAAATTTGCTGTGTGATCTATTAGAAATTTAGGCACGAATAAGTAAGTGTTCATTCTTATTGGCAGCTGTGTGTTCAGTCACTCAGATTCTGCCAGGAAGCCTCTGAGAACAACCACATGACTGCCTGATCCATGGCAGGCATTTCAGAGTTCAAATCTAAAAGCCTAAGCTTCAGCTTTTTACTGACTTGAGAATCACCTGTAATTGGAGTTTTGTGAAAAACAGATAAAAAAATACTATAAAGAACAACAAATGTCCAAGTTGATTACAAACTGGAGCAAAAAGGACAAAATATAAATTGGAGCTGAAGAGATGGCTCAAGAGTTAAGAGAACACACACACATCTTAGAGAGGATATGGGTTCACTTCTCAGCACTTGTATCAGGTGGCTTAAAACCCTGTAACTATAGCTCAAAGGTATCCAGTATCTTCTCCTGGCCTCTGTAGGCCCCCCTCACACACAGTTACACACACACACACACACAGAGAGACACACACACACACACAGAGAGAGAGAGAGAGAGAGAGAGAGAGAAACATAATAAAACAAAACTGCAAATATTTATATAATTTGAAAATATTTTGAGAGGCAAAGATTGTTTTCTGTAGGGTTTACAGTTGTTTTTCTAGTCCTTGGTCCTCTGAAACATTCTTGCAGAGACACTTACTTTGGTGTATGGACTGCTTTTCTGTAATCTAGTGTTTAAATCACAGAAAAGCGTGATCCTTTGAAAGAGAGCTCACTTTCCAGTGTTGCTGTAACTTTACCAAAGTGAGAGTTTAAATTATGGGGTCATATTGTTATTTTATCTATAAAAATAATATACAAATAAAACTAAAGTCCAGTTTACAAGGAAGCAGGACAAACCAAGGACTTTATTTTTAACGTTTTTAAAAAATCAAATATATCTCCTAAAATGTTCTGAAGTGTGCACGCCTAATCTCTTGTCTAACAATGTAGAGCAGAGGATTCAGGGTTAACATTGCAGATGACACTGAGAGAGAGAGAGAGAGAGAGAGAGAGAGAGAGAGAGAGAGAGCACTTGGGAAAGTGTAGGAGAAGCTGGAGTGAGTTGAAATCACACTTAAACATAGAGTTCTCCCTTTGCTAACAATTTGTTTAGAATGTTCATCAATAAAGTCAGAGAAAAAATTGCTGTGTCTACACTGCCAAATCAAAAAGAGGACTACTGAAGGGGAAATAATGGATTGACTCTGCAATTCACTGTTTAGTAGAGAACAGACATTAGTCTGCATTATGGTGATGGTAGACCTAAATGAATTCACTTTGTGGACAAGATTAGAAAAGAGTAATGTAATTTGAAAACATACATTACTTATGTGAACTTTCATAATAAAATGCTGTCGGTGTTTCCAGAAGATGAGATGTTTCTCTTTGCTTTTCGATAATTAACTAGCAAAGTGCATATAAGTCCTTTTTAGTCTTATTTTGTGGTGTCGAGTCAAGGTAATTTAAATTCAACCACCATACCTGCACCTGTATTAAAGTAGATATTCACACAAATCATGATTCACAAAAGGTGAGCATAAGAAAGAGGTAAGGCCTTCAGGATAGTAAAGACTAACATCACATTCACTAGTGGGTTCCCCCTCTAAAAATCAAATTCCATTATAATATGGAAAGAAGTAAAAAAGCCTGATTGGATTCTCTTTTCAACCATAACATAAACAATTAATCTATTTAAATGCAGTAGTTTTGTGTGGTTCTTGGCCACACCACCAAACTCCACATTAATGCAGTATTTCATACAGCAAATATTATTCTAGTCAAACCAATATGGATATTCCTCTCCCTTCAGATGACTGCCCATTAATCTCTGAATGCAGAAGTGCTTTGACGTAAATATAATAAAACTTCTCTTCATTTTTCTTGTAACCCTTCATAATAAAATGAATGTCTCTTGCTAGGTCCAATTCCAATTTAATATCAAAGTAGAATGATGTCCCTCTTAACAATGCTACCCTGAATTCTATGAGCCAACTAATTTCCTAAGTTATTTCAAAGTTAAATAATTTTCTATTCAAGCTATCAGTTAATGTGATGTATATTTGAGTCACTTCAAAAAATGGTTTTGTAGGACTGTAGATTAGTGAGATCAGTGTAGGAAGAAAATGAGATTATATAGTAAACTAGAATTCCCTCCTTGCACTTTGCTAGGACGCTGTTAGAAGTTTAAGAAAAAAAATGTTCTTAGTTTTTCTTACTTCAAAAGTTCTTTATCAATATAATGACATGGCTATATACAATAATTATTCCTCTTATTAAACCAGTATGTATATTTGTTTGATTCTTGGAGAAAAGGCTTCATATTGCCCAATCTGGTCTCAAAACACCTGTGTTCTAAGGCTGATCTTAACCTCCTTATCTTCCAACTTCCAGTACCACTGCAGTGCTGGAACTAAAGATGCAAGCCAACATTCCAGATAAACTATTTCTTTGCCTCATATACAATGTATTTAACAATCATATCAATTGTCCTATGAATATCAAATATCAATATCTGCATTAGATTTGTATATTTGGAAGTTGTTCTAGGTATCTCTTTAGATTATAATTTGTCGATAATAAAGGCGCGACACTGAAGGGTGATGTCATATCCATTATGTGTTTGAAAACCATCAGATACATGATAACCACAATCCAAATAAAAACACTGAGCAGATTTGAGCCAATTTCATTACCATGAGAGCATCACAGACCTTCCACACAGGTGCCTGATCCAGCATACTACACACCCAGGTTCCATGATACAAACTGGTTTCTAGGAGAATAAGGGACACAACACTCCTTTGTAGGGTAGTAAGGGACTCACGGATTCAATGGAACCCAAGAGAAAACACTGAAATCAAAAGGCATGGCAGAGACAAATGAGATGTTCAAGACTTCTGGCAATATGATATGGCATGCCATCCCCAGAGCCATTTTTTAATAAGCAGAAATAGCACACTCCAACAGCAGCAAATGAGATAAACAATACATGCACCCACAACAGTAGCTTTCTGACAACAGTTAAGGAATCCACTTGATAAGTGCCCATGGTGCAGTTACAGGAGGGCAGAGAGGTTGGTCTGAGGGTCTCTGCCTCCTGGTGTGGAAATCAAGGACCTTTTCTGAGTATTATACATATGCAAGCAGAGTATTTATGGAAAGGGGCATCTAAAAAACCTAAGCGATGGCACCTCAGCTGTTGATGACAACAGAAGAAAGAGAAATACAGTGGAAATGTGCAGCCTGTGCTGTGCTTTGAGATGGCAGAGGAATCAATTTACCCACATAGATGGCTAACTTCCTGCCAAAGATTCCACAGCTTCTGCACTCACCTGAAGACTTCACACCGTGGACTGTACTACCAATAGTACAGTAAAAAATAAGTTCTTACCCTTATTTTCTTTAATTTTTTTGAGACTTCAACATATGATGGTTTTTACACACCTATCACTTCTCCACTTCCCCCTGTAACAGATCTTGTGTTTCCCAGAGCCCCTGCTCAAATTCATCACTTCTTTAATTGTTATGAAGCTTACATATATATATTTATTTATGTGTAATATATAATATAACATAAATGCTATACATATACAATTTTGTGGAATTAGCCATAAGAAAAATGTGCAGGTTCAGCTCAGATGTGTGTATGTGTGTATGTATGTGTGCGTGTATACATATGTGTGTGAATGTGTGTGTGTGTGTGTGTGTGTGTGTGTGTTTAGGGTGGATTACTTGGGAATGGTTCACCATTGAGGAATCCTGTATTTAGTGAAGACTGAATTGCCCTTTTTCAGTAGCCATTAATTGCCTATAGCTCATCCTGTGGGAGGGTATGGCTTTGTGAGATTCCCCAAAAGTTAGTTGTGGTGCTCAAAGGCCTATTTAGGCAACCATATGGTTGAGATTTCATGAGTGTACTTTCCCGTCTTGTTTAGAAGACACTACATTGTATCAGGTGGGTTGATCTTCTGGCTTTTAGAATCATTTCATCTCTTCTTGTGTGATTTTTTTTTCAGTAGGAAAAAAATCCCTGTTACAGGTATTACAGTTGTAGATCCAAACATATTTTTAAGAGGAAATTCCATTAAATTACATTGTCACATTTATTTCCAAATTCTTATTCTTAATTTCCCCTTGAGGAAATTGTTTTCAGTTTTACATTTCATGGGGTGTCGTTATGTTAACCCCATGTACACACCAATGCCTTTATGTTGTTCAGTCTTTCCCCTTTACAATGTGGTAACTCTTGTGATTTCTAACACCAGAATTTCTTTATTTTTTTCCTTTGTATATCCACAAAAGTGAAAATACAGGCTGGAGAGGTGGCTCAGCCATTAAAGGCTAGGCTCACAACCATAAATATCCACAAAAGTGAAAATAGACAGTTCACATTACAAATGGGATGCCCACTAAGGCATCCAATGTCTAGATTCATCTATGCTTTTTATCTCCTAATGACTGAACAGAACAAGGTTTGTTACTTGACTTATTGATCATGTGTTTAAATCTACTTTTAGCTTCCATGAATATGGCTGCTGTAAAGATTTATGAACAAATGATTTTTGGATTTCAATTTTTATTTCCCTTTGATAAAACTCTAGAAGTGGGGTCCAAATGTGAGTTGTATTTAACTTCCCTGACTTTGATTGAAGTGTGCTTGGAAGAGGCCTTACAAGGACTGTCAATCAACTGTTGCAACACACCTCTGTGAAGCTTTGAAGTGCTGGTGACTTTAACATGCATTTTAAAGATGCTTCAACTGTGAGTGTCATTTGCATACCCTTTTATGGAGCGTTATATTCAACTTCATTGCCATTTACATTTTAAATTGACTTATAGAATTTGTATATGTATCTGTCAGATCATTGCTTCAATATTTCTTGCCACTCTATATTTAATTATTATTAATTTTAGAAAATTATGCTAAGATTTTACCTCATAGCTTTTCTGTTATATGAGAGAGGATGCTTATATCAAATTTTATTAAAGAGGCTTTATGATTGTGGTTTTTATTACATTCCCAGATTTTTCTCATATTGATGCATGTTAAGTTTTATATTTTGGGTGAACATCTGGTCATTTTGTGTTGTAGCTTTCATACAAAGATACAGCACTCTCACATAGGAGCCTAAATTCAAATGGTTTTTAAGTTTCATTCTGTCACTATAAAGCACAAAGTGATCAAAGGCAACCTGAAGAGGAAAGGATGTCTTTGGTGACAAGGCTTTGTTGCGGCAAACCAGGGTGGAACTCAAGCATGAACCTAAAGCAGCCACCATACAGGAGTTCTGCTGTTTGGCACAGCCTTATGCTAAGCTGGCTGTAGTACGCAGCTCAGGCATGCTTGCCTGTGTCTGTACCCACAGGGGACTAGACCCTCATACAGGGATTAATCAACAAGACAGCTTCTCACAGACATGCCCACAGTCCTGTCTGATCTGGTCAATCCCTCAGTTTAGGCTTTTGTTCTCAGGTGAGTCTAGACTGTTTCAAGGTGGCTGTGAAGCTGACTAGGACAGATGTAAACACTGATGATGCCATGACTTTCTACCAGGCAGACGCAAAAAAACTTTATTACTGAGTTAGTGGGGATTTCCTGGTAGAGCAGAACCGCATTCCTGGTGTGTCTTAAAACATCTTTTGAGATAAATAGACACAAAGGCCTTGGAGTTTGGAATCAGGGAGTGAAGCAAGAATAAAGGTTCCTGTTCTAGTGGAAGAAGAAAGCTCTAAGCATTCTCCTCACAGTGCCCAGATGTCAACAGAGTGAAAAGCCCAGAGTGAAACAAAGCGCTACGGGTCAGACCTCAGAAGCTGGTCACACCCATTACAGGAAACATCACATTCTGAAAGGACGGAAGTCCCTTTCTGTATTACCTGGGTGCTTGCATAAACGATTATGTTTATATTATCCTAGACTCTTTTTCTTTTATGAGTTCTTCTATGCATTTTCCCCTGACAACAAAAGCTTGAGAATATGGCTTCCTCATGAGCCTCTAAATTAGACAAATCCTCTGTTCTCTTCAAAATAAGTTTGACTTATTTTGTTTGACTTATGTACACAGATTTTCCACATGGATTTCAGAATTAATTTGTTAATTTTTACAGAAAAGGATATATGTTTGATTGATACTAAATTAAATTTATAGGTTAATTTGGGTAAAATAGCTCCCTTAATAGTGAAATTGCCAATCGATAATCACATGGTTCAACATTCATTTATGTCTTCTTAGATTATTGATTTTAAGACTTTTTTTTTTTAAAAAAAAAGGCGATTAACAATGTGCTTTCTCTCCTAAGCACTCCTTTGGCTGAATAGGACAAATTCTACTGAATGCTTTCACTATCATTGACATAAATCATATGCTCACCAGCACACACAGCCCAGTCACCCACACCCACACAGACATGCACTGCCTGATTTTCCTTGTGTCAAAGAGTGTTCAAATGGGTGTTGCTAGACTCCAGGTTAGTTACCACCTTAAAAGTTACCCATGACTCATTTTCAATTTAACCTTGCTGTGCCTATAGAACATATTTTGTAAAGCCTCAAACTGAAGAACTTTTGAAGCTCATTTAATGGCCTGGAATAGGATTTTCAAGTAAAAGTTTCATGTGCATTTTCTTATAATTGGATAATTAGACATGGTGTTCTCTTTTTCTCTGTCAGGTCATATTTAATAATAGTACAGCTAAAATCTTCCAAATATTTACTATGCATTTTTTATGATTGTATTCCTAGGCAATAAAAGTGCGATACTCTGGTAAGATATGCAATTATGAGTGTCAGCATGACTTTATGTCCTATATATTTTAAATTTTAATCATACTTGCCATATATTTAAGATTGTTGGATTTTTGTTACATGTTCACCCAACTCTCAGTCCCAGATGACATTCATTATTGTGCTAGTCCTTTTTTACTTAACTATTTGTGTGTTTGTGTATGTGTGTGTGTGTGTGTATTGCATGTGTGTGTGTACTGCATGTGTGTGTGTTGCATGTGTGTGGTATGTGTACAAGTATGTTATGTGCTGGCCTGTAAGTGAAGGTGTGGATGCCAGAGGGCAACTCTGGATGTTACCTGATTGCCCTCCACCTTATGTTTTGGGAACAGGACCATGGAACCTGACATTTGCTGCTTCGTTTGGGCTAAGCTGAGCTCCAGGGGCACTCTGGACTGATCTACCCTTCAACTCCACTGCCACAACCACTGGGCAAATCTCTGCCTCCAATACCAGGCTTTTACATGAGATCTGGGCAGAAGAGCTCAGATACTCATTATTGACGAGCGAGCAATATACTCACTGAGCTGACCCGGCCTCAGAAGTTCTTACCTGGAAACTGGAGTAGACACTGAAGCACACTTCCGCTTACTGCGCACATATTTCTCATTCTTTTCTACACTTGTCATCAGCTTTGCCAGCTTGGGGACACCTGACCTTAAACTAGAGTGTGTCATCTGTGGACATGCCTAGCTCTTTATTTTCTACACTTACTTGTGTCATCTGTGTTCTTTGCTTCCTGTATTCTTCCCTGACCTGTCTCATTTGGTTTCTTGTGCAATTCTTCCTGTGTTATGACTAGGTATCCATAGCTCTTTCTGCTGTCTATTCATTTTTAATTGTTGCTCCTTCAAGTACAGCACACATTTTTAAATTGTTGTAATGTGCTTGAAATTGTGCCTGAGTCTGGTTTTAGTTTTACATGTCATTTGTATTTGGTTAAGTTCTCTGGGTCTGTGGTTGAGTTATGGTGTTGAGATTCTATCAGGTTCAGTCCAGGGCTTAGCTCTCACCAAGATAATGGATGCCTGGGGATTAGGTTAAAAACCCAGTGTTCTCACCCTGTATATGTGAGTAGGTCTGACTCCAAATGTCTGACAGCTACGCTTAGACTCCAACCACTTGCTCCCCTTTACATTTTGGATTTTGGAATAATTAACTGTTCTGTTACAAGTAAGTGAAGAAAAGAACGAGAGAGAGGTGTGAACAGTAAGCAGGGGTGTGTTTAATTGTCTACTCTGGTTTCCAATTAAAACATATGAAGGATGTTAGGGACATTCTTATGCATATTTAGGTCCTCTTGTTTCCCTCCTTTTCTATGTGTTTCCAAATTACTCTTAGTTCTTCAAGATAGAAATGAAAGCTTGCTGTTTGAGCACTATTTAACAGCCAAATACACATAAAAATACTGACAATTGTAAGACCTTCTTCTGTTCTCCCATTTCCAGCCATTGTTGTTCATTTCGCAAAACCTCTAACAAATTGTTTTTATTAAAGTTATATTTTTAAAACTATGTTTGTTTCTCAGTTTCTCCCTTATCCTGGTTAGCATTAAAATAATTGAGACTCTCTTATATTTGTTTAATAAGTGTGACAACACAATCCTGAGCAGTTATAACTATTCTTAACCCTTTAAGCTGGTCTGGCTTCCTCTTTGCCCAAATCCCTGAGATATTTGCACTTTAGAGTCTCTTTCTATTCAGCTCTTTCTCCTAAGGTCTCCTAATGCCTACTTCCTCCTCTAACTCTTCCAGCCCTGGCTGGAGGGAAGTTCAGCCCTATTCTCTCTCCTGATCAGCAATTGGCTGTAAGCTGGTTTATTGGCATATCAGGGGACAACTGGGGAGCAGTGTTTACACAACGTTGAGACAGGAGATTCTCAGAACAAGGATTGCAACCAGATATGGGAAGGTACAGAAATCAGCATTTGAATTACACAATAACCTTATGCCTTACCCATGTTTTAAATATTTTGTCTATACATTTTAAGATCTTTCAGCAGGAACACTTGTTTAATAAGATCAACTTTACTATCACTGGCCGAAAAAAGTCTATGTTTAAATCCATTTTGAAAATACCTTAATTATTATTTTCTCTTCAGGGAAGCTATAAAAGTTCATTACAAAATGTTTTGAAACACATATGATAAAACAAAACACAAACTATTTCTAGTTTTACTAATGAGAAATAGATAGTTTGCTTGTGTTCATTCTATCTCTTTTTGTTTGCATATAAACAAATGTGTTTATGAATTAAATTCAGATAATTATAGGGATATTAGTGTGTTCCTAAATTAAAAACTCACATTAACATATGCATATTTTTCCTGAAATATTAATTTTTTACATTTGTGAAGAATATTTTCAATCATAGCGCTAATAATATCACATGGTCCCAAGTAATTAACTATGACACATATATTAGTGTTTAACATTAAGTTGATTTTTCTTCTTTATTCTCTCTGTAGACTGTACTGTGATCGTATTCTCTCTGTATCATTGCTTCTCTATTCCCTTCCTTCTGAACTCCTGGGGAGATAGAGGCAGTTAATGTATGATGGAAGAAGTGGTCACAGTCTTAACGCTGAAGTGACTGAAGGCTGTCTTTGTTCAAGTAACATATTTTCCAATCAAGTTCACGTAGACAACTAATTAAATTCATTCATCTACAAATGAACAAACAGATAGCAAGACCTGAAAATCGGAGGGGGAGGCTTGTTACAAGCTATGCTTTAAAAGCCTATGTTCCTTGCAGATGAACAGGCTTACCTTTGACTTACAAGAGCCTGATCTTGTAAGTCATCCATCCATCTTGCCTACTCTTGGCTACTCATCCATCTTGGCTACTCTTGACTGCATCATCAGCATCTGCATCTTCTCTGCATCAGGGTTGCTCCTGAGAGCTACCAGTCTGTCTTAGTTTCTGATGTTCCCACACAGGCATCATTCTTGCCAGCTTGGTTGTGGGTTTTGAATGAAGGAGTGGTTCTTAGAATGAAGGACATCTCTATGAAGTAGCTCTGCTACACAATTTTAGACAATTGGATAAAATGAACCACTGACTATTTTTTCTCTCCCCACCCTCTCCTTCTTTCCTGTCCCTTTCCTCTCCCTACCCCTATTCCTTCTTTTCCTTGCCACTCTTCTTTCTCGTCCTTCTACTTTTCTGTCTTCCTCATCGTTTTTCTTGGTTCTGGGATGTGAACCAGGTCTCACCAACACTGCTCAGCTGGTGTACACTGGGATACACCCACAGAACTGCTTCTCAGATTTTCAGTAAAAATTTGGCAAAACCTATCTTAAATTCCCTGCTCACAATTGTCTATCTCATTGATGACTCTCACTATATTTCAGATGTGTGAATGAATCATTTCCATGACAATGATATAACTGGGAGTAATTTTGCATTAGAGCAAACTGAAGTTTGTAAAACTGGAGAAATTTGACGTAAGAACTTAATGTGGAAAACAGCTCATGTGACCAGGAATCTTGTCTGATCTTTCACAGAGCTGCAGCATGGGTTTTGTCATATGAGGGGCACATATGAATCCCAAAGACCTGGAAAATGCAGAGGAGGTTGGATCAGCATTTAACTTGGTAGAAGAAAAGGAAAAGAAGGAGGTGGAAGAGGAGGAAAGGAGTTATTGAACAGAGGGTCTCTGTGTAGTATCTACATTTTTCATTTTGTTTTTTTTTCAATTTTACCCACTTTGTATGTGCCATGGTGAGTGTGCAGAAGTTAAAGGATAACTTTCAGGAGTTGGTGCTCTCCTCCTACCATATGAATTCTAGAGGACTATAAATCCGATCATTGGCTTTGGTGGAAGTACCTTTTAGCCTAAGGCTTCCTTTCTTTTCTTTTCTTCCTTTTCCTTAAAACTGTACTGTTATCATTGAATAAAATAGAGCTAGGGAACATTAAAGCTTTCTGAATGTTTCAACGCAGAGGCTTATTCTTTCCATAAACACTGTAGCCACTTCTTTTGTATCCTAAAGATCTTTCCCTACAACATTAATATGTATTCTTTTTATGCAAACTCATTTTGACAGCAATAGCGCAAGCATATGACTCATTCCTTACTTATTAAAAATAATTAAGAGAAAAATTCAGGCAGCATAATTTGTTAGGAAGTACAAAGACATCTATAAGATGCATACAGTTTAAACTTGACTCAAGGGTTTAAAGTAATTTACCAAAGGGAGAAAACAAATGCTTCATCACTGACAGGTCTTGAAATTCAAGGAAAATGTTGGGTATGAATAGATACCACAGAATCCTTCCTGAAAGATCCATTCAGTGAAGGAAAATGCATGTGTTGTGGGACTGTCATTTGAATGAGAACAAACAATTCTGAGAGCGGAAAAGTGCCAAATTGATTTCAGGTGGAAAGCATTGCTGTTAACCTTCCCCAAACACACACACACACGCACACACACACACACACACAAACAAACAAACACACTCACACTTACACTCACACTCACACATCTGTTCTTCAGGAATTGGGCTGCCTTTATTGCATTTTGAATCTCTTTTATTTTTTTCCAGGATGGTACTTGAGAGGATGATTGAGTGGCCTGAAAGGAAATGATGGACCACACGTTCAACAAGGTGACTGAGAAATTGGTAGCACATGTGACAGGAGCACAGGTGAGACAGTAAGACGGGGATGAAATGAATTGGGGTCTGGTTGTTTCATGAGCACACTGTGGGTTCTTTGGATATTTAAGAAAAAAATTACTGAACCACTCAGAAATGCCCTTCTCTGCTGTTTATCTTGAGATGACTGAATAATACTTGACAAGGAAAAAGAGATAAATTTAATGAAATGTAGTAACCTGCTCATCCTTTATTGCAAGCAGAACTGATCTTATAGCATTCATTTCTAAAAGACTGATTTTTATGCCAGTTTTTCAGGACTTTTTGGGTAAATATGGGAAAAACTCAACTCAAGATTTTTTAAAAACAGTGTGTGACTGTATCCAGGACACTGAAGAAAATTGCATCAGGAATATTGGAAGCTGATTTTCCTTGGAAATTCTCTTGTAACTGAAAATTTTTTCTTATAATCTTTGTATATTTTATTAGACAGAACTCTTAAAATTATACAGCATTCTGCTTTTCAAATGTTCTCAGTTTTAAAACATACTCATTGAAAAACATTTTTACTCTTTAGGTTTTAAAAAAAAAAAAGGAGCCTGTAGGTCAAGGTGTGAGTTAAATCATATTGGATTGTGCTCGCATGTCAGTCAGCTGCAGCCTTTGCCCAGCATATGTGTGTTGTGAGCTTGATTCCAAACATTACAAAAATTATATTAGATTAAATCAATTGACAAGAATTTCTGTCTCATAAAATGGGTTGCAGAGGCTGAGTCCCTAAAGGCTGGTTATTCTCTCTTATTCAGTGCTTGGCCTAATTTTCAAGATGCTCTTATGTCTGTGATGGCAGCATCATCAGACTCCATTCCAGAAGAGGACAAATGAGTAGCCACCTTGGCTGACCTTCAATCATTTTTTAAGGCAGTTCCACTGAGTAGTGGTGATTCCCTACTCTTGTGCCCACATCTGACCGCAAATGCTAGACACAGAGCCATCCAAAGTTGTTATTGTTTTTACGACACAATGATGAGCTGTTTAAAGAGAGCTTTGGAAGTTGCACATACTGCCCATGTACTTAAAATCCATGCCTACACACTCTCTTCTTTCCTTCTGTCAATCAATCTGTTAAACCAGTTGTCTTCTGGGTACTTATGTTGATTTAATAGACATATGTTGGGTGTGTGTTAAGTATCACATGTAGTGTGCACTGAGTATGTTGAGTAGCACATAGAGTCAGCATGTGTTTTTTGTCCTTACATTCAAATAATGTGTAGATTGAAATTCAACCTTCATGTCATGCTTTTCGTTTTTATCAAATGTAAAGTAGGGACATTTAAAGTTGCTAAAGAAAGAAAGCCTGATAAACACCTAAGAGGCTGAGGCTAACAGAAACACATCACAGACTAATTGACAGTGTAAGTAATATATTAGTTAAGAGTTGAGTAACTAATATATTAGTTAAGGTACTCTAAGTGGTAGAAAGCTCCAAAAGTGTGGGTCAGCGTGTGTGCACTAAACAATACATAACTGTGGTTAGCACAGCTGCAGAGGCTGTGGACGGCAGATGTCCACAGAGTGATGCTAGCAAGACCAGCAAGGAGCTCTTGACAAAGGCCTTCTAGGCCCTGAAAGAATGTTTCAGTTTAGAAAAAAAAATTACCATTTCATGAAATAGTTTAAAAATCATTTTTCTATCAAGGAGAATTTTGAAAGAGTCGGAAAAACATTGGTCTTAGCATAGTGCCTAAAATTTCTAAAAAGTGCATAATTAAAATTAATATATTTTTCTCAAAATAATCTACGGCTGAAGAAGTTAAGTAAGCCCAGATCTTGGATAGGAAGGACAACCCCTTCCTATCCAATGACTATGTATTGTTCTTTTACATAATCAGTCTTCATCTATTTATGCAAAGTCTTGAGAATACAGTTGGAAAGAATAGATTTATGGGGCTTAGCATTTAAACTAATTGCTTAATATTGGTTTTTTGTTTTTTTATTATATGTTTATTTAGTTTATTACAATGTATTCATATTGTATCCCAGCTCTAACCACCTCCCTAGTCCCCTCCCAACCCCATCTTGCCTCCCTCATCTCCTCTCATGCCCCTCCTCAAGTCCACTGATGGGGGGGTCCTCCTCCTCTTCCATTTGACCCTAGCAATCAGGTCTCATCAGGACTGGCTGAATTGTCTTCCTATGTGGTCTGGTAGGGCTGTTCCCCCAGAAGGAGGTAATCAAAGAGCCAGCCACTGAGTTCATGCCAGAGACAGTCCCTGTTCCTCCTACTAGGGAACCCAGTTAGACACTGAGCTGCCACGGGCTATATCTGAGCAGGGGTTCTAGGTTATCTCCATGCATGGTCTTTGGTTGGAGTATAGGTCTCTGCAGGCCCCCCTAGGCCCAGGTATTTTGGCTTTGTTGGTCATCTTGTGGAGCTCCTATCCCCTATAGATCTTTTTATCTCCCCATTCTTTTATAAGATTCCCTGTATTATGCCCCAAATCTGGCTATGAGTCTTAGCATCTGCTTTGATACCCTGCTGGGTAGAGTCTTTCAGAGGCCCTCTGTGGTAAGCGCCTGTCCTGTCCCAGTTTTCTTCCTCTTCTGATGTCTATACTATTTGCCTTTATGAACGAGTATTGAGCAACTTCTCTAGGTTCCTGCTTCTTGCATAGCTTCTTTAGAAGTACATATTTTAGTATGTTTATCCTATATTATATAGCTAATATCCACTTATAAGTGAGTTTATACCATGTGTGTCTTTCTGCTTCTGCATTACCTCACTCAGGATGATTTTTTTTTCTATTTTCCACCATTTGTCTGCAAATTTCATAATTTCCT